>NW_024412418.1:26084575-26211215 GCF_014898765.1 Herpailurus yagouaroundi
GCGAGATCGTGACCTGGCTGAAGTCGGACGCTCAACCGACTGCGCCACCCAGGCGCCCCACCTTCTCAGTTTTTAAGAGTCTCTTATGCTTTGGCTCTCTCCCACTCTAACCTCTTTTTTTTTTTTTTTCCTTTCCCTCCCCCCATGGGTTTCTGTTAAGTTTCTCAGGATGTGGATCCTGAGAAACTTAATAGAATCTATGCTTTTAAATGGTAGTTATACTTTATACCAGGTATCAAGGTACAAATTTAGCAATTACACATTTTAGTTTATCAAGGTCATTGTTTTGTAACATTAGCTCTCTTTCAATAGGAATAATCACCATCTCCAATTTAATTTCTCAATATCTCATATGTGCAGTGAATAATTAGCAGAGGCCAGGATTTGCAATTGGTCTGTTGAATTCCAAATTCTATCCTCTCACACATGATTCTGAGTAACTAACATTTACTCACAGATTCCAACACAGGCTTCCAGCAGAGTGATGGTAAAGAGAGAGCCTAGCATACTCAGAGTGCTCATCTAAGGGAACTTGTCTGTGCCTATAAAGGACCATTAGAAAGAAGCATATGCCTATAACTGAAGAAAGCAGTATTAGTTTCTCTCTACATGTCTACAATATTGTATAGACAGAATGGATTAGAACCTACCCCTATCTTTAAGAAGTTGGTTTTAATACACTGGAAACTAGAGTATTTTAGGTGTTTGTAATCCTTTAGTGCATTATATTAACAAATTTACATTTTCCTGGAAACAAATGAATTTGCTAATTTTCTTTTGAATTAATTTTAGTTTGTATCATCTTTGAGTATAGTGATTATTTTTACTTTGCTATATTTTCTTTGAAGCAATACTTCATTTTACTGGGTCTCATGTTTCCTAACTTCATCTCTCTTGAGGAGGTGTTTTGTTTTGTTTTTCCCCTGGGACTGGCAAACAAAACAGGGTACTAACAGGAGTGCTAGAGAGGGAATTTAGAAATTGGAGTCAGTCTGCAAGTGATGGGTAAAAAGGTTTTCCAAAGCATTTGTCTAGAGAGACAGGAAGCTTGTCCAGAGTCAGTAAGGGCTTAATTTTCACTACTGAACTAAAGGCCATTGGGTAGCTTCTCCTTTGAACTGACCTTCATCTCATCAAAATTTATCCATAACTTCCTTCTTCTTAACCAACATATCTTCCATCTCAGAAGTTGGTTATGTTCCTAGTGCTCTCCACATTCAACTCTTCACCTTGTGATCATATTCCTATCCCTTGGTACTTCTTCTACAATTTTGACTCAATATACGTCTCTAAGTTTTGTCTTCATTATCTTTCTTCATTCCTCCCTTTCTCTCTTACTAAAAATGTACTCAATCTCCTTCTATCCTGCTAAGAAGCCCGCCCCCCACATTTGTCCAAATTCCACCTCTTCATGACTAATATCTTTTAAAGAATCATCTAGTCTTCTCACAATTCCTCACAAATTTGTCCAAATTTTATGCCCTTAGCACTTCTCAAATCCATCCCCTCCACTCCCTTTCCACCACCATTCTCTCACTGTCTCACCAATGCTATTAATCTCCCAACAATTCTGTTTGCTGGTACCATCTTGTCCTCCTCCACATGCTCTCTACATCGCCACAGGTGTACCTTGTTGTACATATTGTATATTGTGCGTTGCTTTATTGCACTTAGGAGATACTGTCTTTCTTTTACAAACTGAAGGTTTGCGGCAACCCTGCGTCAAAAAAGTCTAACGGCGCCATTTTTCCAATAGTGTCTGCTCACTTCCTATCAATGTGTCACATTTTGGTAATTCCCACAATATTTCAAAACTTTTCATAATTACCATATTTGTTATGGTTCTCTGTAGTCAGTGATTATGACTTGCTGAAAGCTTAGATGATGGCTAGAATTATTTTTTGATGGCTAGCATCTTTTAGCAATAAAGTATTTTTATGGATGTGTGGTTATTCAGAATATTTAAACGTGAATACTTGTCAGAGTGTGCCATCGTTCAATATTTTTACTTTTCCAGAAAATGCAAAGACTAGAATGTTTTAATTCTGACCACCCTCTCACTACTTATAAGCTACTATCATGGTGTTTTAGGCCAATTATAACCATGGATTTTTATTACATTGCAATCAATGTAATCAATTATTACAATCAATGTTGCTTTATTTTGCCCACATGTTACTGATATCTTTGAGCACATTTCTTTTGCAACTGAATCCTTCCTTTAAAATCCTTCCTTTAAAATCCTTCTGTGAGCTCTTTTGGGAGTAAAGTCTTTCAGTTCTTATTTGTCTGAAAATTATTTTTATTCCCCCTAGTTCTTAAAGGGTATAGACTAATTGGCAGTTGTTTGATCTCAGCCTATTGAATATATTTTTCCACTACTTTCTGGCTTCCATCATTGCTTTTGAAAAGTCGGGCGTTGGCCTAATGGTTATTACATTGTGGGTAATCACTATTCCATTTTTTGTAATGGGTTCTTTCTGTATGCTTTTCAAGTCTCTTTATCTTTTGATTTTTTTTTTTAGCAATAGAGCATTTTTAACTTAAGGTATGTACATTTTTTAGACATAATTGTACACTTAGTGGTCTACAGCATAGCATGAACGTAACTTTTATATACACTGGGAAACGAAAAAATTCATTTGACTCACTTTATTACAGTGGTCTGGAACCAAACCCACGATATGTCTGAGATATGCCTGTAATGGAATTATCTTCTTAAAATTGTAATTTCTTCACATTTCCTTTGTTAAAAAACTTTTCGTAGATTGCTAGTGGCTGGGAGATATAAAAATAAATGAATAAAAAATTCCTGGAGAAAAAGAAAAGTACTATTGACTTAAAATGAAGCAAGCTGATTAAATTCATTACAGATATCCTTTTCTTCTGAAAGTATAATAAGGAAATATCTCTTGTAGATGCAGTTTTTTGGGGATTAGTAATTTTTATTGCATATAAAAGGGCAAAAGAAAAGTTGGACAATAACTTCTAATGTCTAAGACAAAATGTCCCTTGCATTCATTGATAATCAATGGAGGGTATATTGGGGCTTGTCTTACCTATGAATAGCCAAGTGGTAACTAGAAGGTAATCTAAAATGCCTTTGAAATAACATAAGCTCTGTCATGCTGGAGGCACCATGAAAGTTATTACTATTTTATGAGTGTCTAAAAATGTTACTGAAAATATAGGAATGCAAAATGGAACCAGTCTTCTGGTTCTCCCACTGTGGGTCCCAGAAGATTGTGTGGCAACATGAGGAGTGGTAGAGGCCAAGCAGTGCAGCTTCATGAAGTTTCTGGTCATAATATGGCTCCCAGCACATGGCCCCTGCCTTGCTGCCACCAGGATGCATTAGAAAATCGGCTTTGCCAAAGGGGCAGTGAAACAGGAGCCTGGGAGGAGATCAGCAGGGGAACTTGTCATCTAAGCTCCTGCAAAAGTGGAAAGAAAGGCAGGAAAGGCAGCAGGAAAGGATAAATATTCAGACAAAAATGTGCAGACAAAAGGCAAAAACTGTTGAAAATGTCTAACCAAGAAACTGAAGAAGATTTATTGGCAGAAAGTGGAGAAACTACAAACAAGGAGGGTTCAGCCTCTGATGAAGCAGGAGAGAAAAAACCTGAGTCCAATTAGCAACATGTCCCATATCTTACTAGTGGTCCCTGTCTCTCTTCTGATACAATCCAGAGGAATATTTTTAACAGGTATCTCATAAATATGAGTATTTCTACAGCTCTAGAAACATTTTTAAGAAGGAGATAATTCTGCTTCATCCCATTTTGTGTGTGTTTTTTTTTAAAGAGTTGAAATCATTTGCTGGTTATTTTTGGTAGTAAGAAAATAGTGGAATATTGAATATGGGAGGTGTTGATTGTCTTGATTATCATTCCCCAGTTGGGGAAATAGTTGTTATATCCTATAATACTCAGCACCCTGGATGGCAACTTGGAGCCACAATCTGCATTTAATATGTCTTGAACATTTTATTTAATTTACTCTTTTCTTTTAAATTAATTTATTAATTAATTTATTTTTAAATTTACATCCAAATTAGTTACATCCACGGTGCAACAATGATTTCAGGAGTAGATTCCCTAAGCCCCCTTACCCATTTAGCCCATCCCCCCCCCCCACAACCCCTCCAGTAACCCTGTTTGTTCTCTGTATTTATGAGTCTCCTATGTTTTGTCCCCCTCCCTGTTTTTATATTATTTTTGCTTCCCTTCCCTTATGGTCATCTGTTTTGTGTCTTAAATTCCTCATATGAGTAAAGTCATATATTTGTACATTTCTCTGACTAATTTCACTTATCATAATACCTTTTAATTCCATCCACATAGTTGAAAATGGCAAGATTTCATTCTTTTTGATTGCTGAGGAATGCTCCATTTTATTTATTATTTATTCATTTTTAATGTATTTTTTTAAATTCAAAGCAGTTAACATACAGTGTAGTATTGTTTCAGGAGTAGTAGTCTTGAGCATTTTAAATTACTTCTCTTCTCATGTTATCTTTCAGTAGAATGGTTTTCTAAAGAAAACCACTCCTTTCTGAAGAAAACCTTGGCTCTCACTGTCAGAATTTCATGCACTCTGTAATATCTTTGGTCCTGGTAGTCCAGTTTCTCTTGTAACTTTGGTAACGTGCTAAGTATGTAGTGTATGTAATATTGTAAGTTAAGGAGATTTACACCACAACAGCTTAAATGAATTAAATGAATTATATCCTCATGTTTCTAACAAATGTCTCTGAAAGAAGTTCACAGAGATGCTCAACTAATTTATTTCTATAAGTGATATTCTCATTGTATATGTATCAAGCATCAAGAATTAATGAGAGCTAATGAGGATTTGGTTTTGGCCTATTGCAGGGTACAAACCTGCACACCAGCACTGAAAAGAATACATCAAAGCTTCTTTGTTGGTTAAATTTTTATATTTACCAGATAAAGTATGTCTTATAATTTATAACATAATTTTACAAATATTTCTGTGCACATATAACATGTATATTCATATAATAACATGTAAACTATGATGTATTTTTAACTTAAAATTAACTTTGTTGCCACATATATGCCATATCTTCTTGGGGAGTAATCAAAGAAGCCATTAGGACCTCCTAGGACCAAAAATGAAATCCAAACAAAACTCCCGAGTGCTAATGTTATAATTTGACGAAAATGGTTTAGACTTATATGTTACTTTTTATCCTTACAATAACCTAGACACAAGATATAAAATATATTTCTGTAGCATGGAAAACCACCAATAACTGGTAGATGTTAAGGTAACTAAATGGGTAGCTAATGACAGACAACTGATAGAAAACAGATCTGTGTAAAACTTCTGAACTGGTTGAGAAATCTCTTCTAGAAGCAGGGAAGCGCGTGCAAAGTGCAGGCTTAATTCTTATACTCCTTCCCCATTCTTAGAGTAAGGATCTTAACAGTTCTTAAACTTGGCTGTAAATTAGAATAATCGGGGAGCCTTGAATAATACCCAAACTAGTCTGCTCTTTTGCTGGATTGTATAAGAATTCTGAGTGTTGACACTCAGGTGTCAGTGAAACTCCCAATGATTAAAAATACAGCCTAGGTTGAGAACCTTTGGTCTTCTGATGATTCCAGGTGCACTGCTTTGAGAGTTCTTGGAAATTGCACTGCAACAGATTTTTGGCAAAAGAGAGGGAAATACAAATCCACTTTGCTTTAAACTGCCGGGCACCAAACAGAATACATTTTTCGCTTGGATGCCTTTAAGCTGCAGAATAGGGTCACTGTTGACTGTTGCCCTAGAATGACTTTGGCATTTCTAACAAACTAGAAAAAAAAAAACCCACAGAAAACAAAAAAAACAAATCATCCTTGTCCAATTAAGTAGATACCACAGTGGTGACCTTTACCAATGTAAACTGCAGCTAAATCCAAGGCAGTGAGTTGCATGGAAAGAAAAAGACAGAAGGTGGTAACCGCCTGGGGTGGGGATGAAATAATGGATTTTTGTAACACAATTTCTTCATATTTTATCAGGATTGCTTATCTGAATTGCTTTTCATTTCTGCTGCCTTTCAATTTTCTCCTTTCTTCATGGCATTTACTATTATGATCACTGACATTAAATGTATTGTGAGAATTCATCCATACTGTTATGCTAAAAAAAAAAAAAACTGTAGTTATACTCATTGGGATACATGTATCGATGTATCTTATACTCACATATGAACACTAAAACAAGGTACATGGTTTTTTTTTAATTAAAGTAATATTCTATTTCAAAAACTTTCTTTGAATCTTCTCCAAATGTTATCCTGGTTTCTAGATATAATACTTATTTCATACCTTTACTCTTTTTCTCAGTGTTAGACACTACTACATATGCTGAATGCCATACTGAATTTTCTTATTCAGTCTTCATATCAACTCTGTAGGGCTGGGGATGTTACTATCTGTATTTTATACATATTGAAGATTAGTCTCAGAGAAGTAATATGATCAAGGTTTCAAAGTTAGAATATTGCAGAAAAAAGATTTTTACTTGGTCTGATGACTTCTGAATCTTAGCTTTCTGTTTAAAAAATAATTTTCCGGGGCACCTGGGTAGCTACCGACTAACCTGAGCTAACCTGAGCTAACCTGAGCTTACCTGAGCTACTTCGGCTCAGGTCATGATCTCCCAGCTGATGAGTTCGAGCCCCGGGCTGTGCTCTGTGCTGACTGACAGCTCAGAGCTGAAGTGGGCTTTGGATTCTGTGTCTCCCTCTCTCTCTGCCCCTCCCCCACACATGCTCTGTCTGTCTGTCTGTCTCTCTCTCTCTCTCTCTCTCTCTCTCTGTCTTTCTCTCTCAAAAGGAAATAAACATTAAAAAAATAATAATTTTCCTTGTATTCATGTTATGTATTTTATTATATTAAATTTCTTAGACGTTGATGAAGAGTGCAGCCTTGGGGCGCCTGGGTGGCGCAGTCGGTTAAGCGTCCGACTTCAGCCAGGTCACGATCTCGCGGTCCGTGAGTTCGAGCCCCGCGTCAGGCTCTGGGCTGATGGCTCGGAGCCTGGAGCCTGTTTCCGATTCTGTGTCTCCCTCTCTCTCTGCCCCTCCCCCGTTCGTGCTCTGTCTCTCTCTGTCCCCAAAATAAATAAAAAACGTTGAAAAAAAATTAAAAAAAAAAAAAAAAAGAAAAGTGCAGCCTTTTACACGGGCAGCAGTCCCCTTGAAACATCAAGGGTCTTGGCTGAAACACGTGGGACAGAAAAACAAACGTTTTCTCCCTTTGAAGGTCTCTGCCCTGATGTGGTAACTGGTGAGTTTTGGACCAGGAAGATGACCCCATGGTGGGGAGGTGAGAATGACCCAGAAGTCCCCAAGAGGCACACTGCCTTGGAGTCACAGTGAAGGCAGGGCCCATGTACACCTTCCTGATCATCCCTACAGAGGGACAAAGGCAGAGAGGAGCCGAGACCTTCCTGTACTGCATGCAGATACATCAGCCCTGAAGAGGAGAGGAGAGAGGAAGGAAGGAGGCTGGGAACTGTTTTTGACTAACATGCCAAGGCCTGTGTCTGGCACTTTTCTCATCTTATTTAATGTTCCCAGAAACGCTCAGAGGCAAACATCATTACCTCCACGGAAAGTGAATCCTAGCTCTTAACCTCCATATCATGCAACTGTAAACACCAATGGCATTGCTGTATTAGTAATTCATATTATTTCACCTAAAAGTAGACCTTTTAGTAATATGCCTCCTGTTCTTCCTCATACACTTATATATTTCCTAACTTACACAAAGTCACATTTAATACTTTATAATAAGATGAAAATAATTATGGGAAACAGTATAATAAATATATAAAAATTGTTAGTTAATTTTCAGAACATGTCATTAATTGAGCAGTTTTTAAAAATAACTATTTTGCCTTTACTGAGCACTTAGTATTCATGTAGCTCTACCACACAAGCAGAAGACAAAAATAAATATGTTGATCACATATTGTTTGTATATTATGAGGCCCAGTAGACCTATCTTAAACATTCAACACACCAACACATAAGCCACACTCATACATACATGGTTAGTGTTATTTACTAACTCTGGGGTTAGAAGAACCCTGATTTGTAGTGTTTGTCAATTTCAATGGCATAAATACTACTCATTTTTCAATCTATCAACTTGATATTTATTGGATATGAATTGGAAAGGTATCAGTGGCACAGCGCTGTAGTATTTTCACTCTCTGGACCCAAAAGACATAATATTCTCAAGAAAAGAGATAATATCATAATGTGGTAGTTTTGGTATTTACCATGTTTGCTTATAGTAAATTTTACTTAATTGTAAGTGTATATAATTAATATTTAATAAGGGTTGTGGTTTAAGAGCTGACTAGGTCAAATTCTGAAAATTTATCAGTTGGCTTTAAAATAAATATTTTAATGTTTATTTATTTTTGAGAAAGGGAGAGACAGAAGGTGAGTGGGGAAGGGGCAGAGAGAGAAAGGGAGACAGAATCTAAAGCAGGCTCCAAGCTTTGAGCTGTCAGCACAGAGCCTGATGCACAGACCACAGGATCATGACCTGAGTCGAAGTCAGATGCCCACCCAACTGAGGCACCCAGGCGCCCCAGCAGTTAGCTTTTAAAAGCAGATATGAGCCATGGAATATTCACATTTCTAAATATACAAAATGACTCGCATATTCTGTTGTTTTGTACTGGTAAAAATGGCATGAAAATGTCATGGTCCTCAGCCCAAATGTATACAATAAAGAGAGGATATCCCAATGAAAAGTAAGAGGTGTTCTTTTACCATAAACATTCCACTATTAAACTACACATAAAACAATACTTAAGTCATGTCTCTTCTCTGATGTCCTTTTGGTTCTCATCTGTTTTCACTCCACACTGTCTTATCAGGCAACTTAATCTACTTCCAACATTTAATTGCCATCCACGGTGATAATGCTAAATCCTTTATTTGCACTCAGATGTCTTCCCTAAATTTCAGATTCAAATGTTTAATGTCTGCTGCATATAGACATTTGATTGCATGAGAGACCTCAAACACTTAGCATGTTGAAAAACAAACCAATTTGAGTTCTCCTCTTGCCTTTTGCATCACAGTGAATGAATGCAAGCACTGAGTGTTCTTCACTTCCTGCCTTTATGGATCCCACTTATATATAGCAGTTCTATGCCCCCATTAGCTCTGGAACCCTGTGTCCATTTCTGCACCCTAGATCAGATCACCATCATCTCCTGCATGGATCAATGAAATAGAGCGTCACTGGTTTGCTTGTTTCCACTGCACTTTAGACTTATTTTATTCAAATGCAGATCAGAGCTACTGCTTGAACCTTTGCTCTTTGCCTCTCTGCTGGAACATTTTCTACATAAAAAATACATAATCTCATAACAAAGACATAATCTCATGTGCTTTTGAATCCAAGTCTCCTTAGTTTTTATCTTTAATGAAAGCTATTGAATTCTAAATACTAAAAACAAACAAAGTCCTGACCTACCACATACCCCTTGAATTTTTTTCCCCTCTCTCTTTACAGAGAATTAGCCTTCAGAGTCCAAAAGGTCAGGGTTGTGTGATTCCAAATTTGCATCCCCAATGATGACCCCAGGCCTGTCTTACAGATGGAAAACAATTTAATTGAATAATAAGCCCATAATGAGCACTCAATAATATATGTTCTCTAACTTCCAAATAAGGAATATATACAAGAAGAGGAGCACTGCTATGGATTGAGTATTTGTGTCCTCTAAAATTCCTGTTAAAGCCCTAACCCCCAATATGATGGTATTAGGAGATGGTCCTTCTGAAGGTAATTAGGTTTAGATTAAGTCCTGATGGTGGGGTTCTCATGCTGGGATTAGTGCCCTTATAAAGAATATGAAGAGAGAGAGAGAGAGAGAGAGAGAGAGAGAGAGAGAGAGATTTCTTCCCATTCACACACGTCTAAGAAAGACCATTTGAGCACTTAGCTAGAAGGCAGCTGTCTACAATAGAGAAGAAGGACCCTTATCAAGAATTGAATCTGGGACCACCTTGATCTTGGGCTTCACAGCCTCCAGAACTGTGAGAAATTAGTGTCTGTTATTTAAGGCACCTAGTCTATGGCATTTTGTGGTAACAGCCCAAACTGGCTGGAAACACAGCAAGTGTCATTTCAAATGAATTCTGTAGAAACATCAGTCTGGACACTGACAAATGTAGAGCAAATCATGGAGCTAAAGCACAGTCGTTTCCTTTAAGGAGAGAGGAATATGTAGCCATCACTGTATTCAATGTATGACCAAGAGCTGTGAGGGATAAACACTGTGCTATCAAACCACTGAGAATAGAGATAAGTAATTTTAACTTGGAGGGTCAAGAAAAAATTCACTCAGATTAGAGAGAAGCAGAGAATGGAGAATATAATGAAGGAAAAGAGGCTGACTGACCTGAGTGTTCTCAGCAGAAACATATAAAGGCATCCTCCAGAATTAAAAAAGTGGAGGTTATCAACACACTAATTATTTTTTAGGTTTTTGCTAGTAGATTCTTGTAATATTGAACTTCCCACCTAATGAAATCTGTGCTTTTAAAATCCACAGTGAACAATATATATATTTAATGTAATAATGTGTATATTACATTTATTGTAATAATGTGTATATTACATTTATTGTAATAATGTGTATATTACAATATATGTATGTATGTATGAATCACATATGCATATACACACACATGGATAATACAATGACAATTTTGACTGAATTATCAATCTTCTTTCAGAAAAATAAAATAAAATGACATTTTTTGGGGGGAGGGTTGGGGGCATTTTGTCTGTTTCCAGATGTAAGTTGAAAATAGCTTACTTGAAAATGTTTCACAGATTTCAGGAAAAAGCATTCAAAAGTTGAAGATTTAAGAAACCAAATGGAAGTAGATGAGACCAGTTATAAATCGTGGAAACAGGGGGATTATTTGTTTTTATTTTTATTTTTTAATGTTTATTTAAAACATTTAAAGGGAGGGGCAGAGAAAGCGGGGGGTGCAAAGGATGTGAAGCAGGCTCTGTGCTGGCAGCAGAGAACTCACGAGCCTCGAGATCATGACCTGAGCCTAAGTAAGACATTTAGGAGCCCATATTTGTAATGTTCATGTCACAACAACACTCTGCTAGGCACTGAGGAAACTGAAGCATAGAGAGGGCGAGTGATGTGAGCCTCTCACAATTATACAGGCATACCATCACCATGTCCCTGTGGCTGCAGTTAGCCAACTCTGAAGATGTACCCATCAAATGCCCTCATTTAAATGTTCCATTTTTGCCCGGGTGGCTCAGTTGGTTAAATGTCTGACTTCGACTCAGGTCATGATCTCCTGATTTAGGAGCTCAAGCCCTGCATCAGACTCTGTGCTGACAGCCCAGGGCCTGGAGCCTGCCTCATATTCTGTGTCTCCCTCTCTGCCCTCCTCACTTGTGCGCTCGCTCTCTCTCTCTCTCTCTCTCTCTGTCTCAAAAATAAGTAAACATTAAAAAAAAATTTTTAAGTTCCTTTTTAATATATATAGAGAAAAGGTTCCATGACTGAAGGGTTTCTCTTATATACACCCCATATGACATCATACCATTCAGGATTTTTAAAATGTTATCTGAGGTGCCTGCATAGAGATTAAGCCCCAAGTACACATAAAGTACAATCTCTACCACTAATGAAAAGATAAAGAATGAGGACAAACCAGAAACCGTAGAGAAGCTTTTAATGCCAATCCATAAACTAGAATGCTCTATGGGGCGCCTGGGTGGCGCAGCCGGTTAAGCGTCCGACTTCAGCCAGGTCACGATCTCGCGGTCCGTGAGTTCGAGCCCCGCATCGGGCTCTGGGGCTGATGGCTCAGAGCCTGGAGCCTGTTTCCGATTCTGTGTCTCTCTCTCTCTCTCTCTGCCCCTCCCCCGTTCATACTCTGTCTCTCTCTGTCCCAAAAATAAATAAACGTTGAAAAAAAAAAATTTTAGAATGCTCTACAATACATCAACTTAGATTTACTGAATTTTATCTTAAGCAATTGGATTTTTCTGTTATTGTTTTTTGAGAAATGAGCAATTCCTAAACCAGGCTCATCTAAATGCTTCCTACCTTTTTCTGTGACAAGCCAAGGGAAATAATAAATATTTATTATTTATTTCAATGACAGGACCTACATTTATTCATAGTAAATCAGGTAAGTAACAATCAGTAATTTCCTTCACACAGTCAGGGTCATAGAGAGCCCAGTTTTAATTGGGCCTAAACAAACATATTTTGAGTTGGAGACAAGTGTTGTGTGCCCACAGAGTTACAAAGTGCTTTGCCCAAAGTTATCAGACTTAATAAGGCTGAACCTTTGCTCCTCCCTTAGACCAACAGTAAGGAAGTAGAGTGTGGCTTCCTGGTGGGTGGGTAACATTGTGTGAGACGCTGGGCATTTTACCAGTAACCAGTTTCAGTGAATTTCTTCAGGGTTTTTCCAAAACATAAAAAATATATTATTATGCAACTTTCTTCCTGAATTTGTTTAAGTAAATAAACACTTTAGACCTAGAGTTTTCAGAAGCAGGAAAAAATAAAGAAAAATATTGGCCTAAACATTTTAGAGATCCGTAGGTATACAATGAAGCTAGAATAAGATTAAATGGAAATACATACTTTAAATGATTTTTGACAGAGAAACATGAGATTATACAGACTAAATCTGTGCAGTCCATACATTGATAACAGCTAAAAACATTAGATTTTTCTCTTGTTTTTGATTCAGAAAATAATATTTCTCTAACCTGCCATCTGTGCACACCTCTTTTAATCCAAATGTAGGGAATCAGAATAAGCAGTAAAAAAAAAAAGCTCCAAATGTACTACGTCACTGTGTAATTGCATCAGTGGTTCTCGGGTGTGTCTGGGCGTTTAATGTTTATTTATTTATTTTGAGAGAGAGAAAGAGTGAGCATGTGCACACGTGTACGGGCAGGGGAGGAGCAGAGAGAGAGAGAGAGAGAGAGAGAGGGAGAGAGAGAATCCCAAGCAGGCTCTGCGCGGACAGAGCCTCATCCCAGTAATGTTGAGATCATGACCTGAGCCAAAACCGAGAGTCGGGTGCTTACCCAACTGACCACCAGCTGCGCCTAGAATACTCATTGTAAGAGTAAGTGGTCCTAAGGCAAGTGATTAAAGAACTGGCACTCTCAAATATACTGCCTGAAACTAAACTTTCTGTAATAACTCTTTCAGATTGTCAGGATTTATTTAAGTGGGAGCCTGTAAATAGGAGGTTCTGACAACTGAAACAAAAAGCAACAAATGCCCCCTGCCCTGTCAAGGGAGTGTGGTGGTGCAGAGTTGGAGGAAGCTCTGCTTAACTCAATTGTTCGCAAAATCTCCTGGGGAGCTTTTAGAAGCTACTGATGAGCAGAGCCCAACCAGAAATAATTTAATGGGTTTGGGGGGAGCCCCAAGGGTGAGGATTTTCTTACAAGTATCTCAAGTGAGTCTCACGTGTAGGAAGCATTGAAAACTATGGACTTAATTTTTTTAAAAACGATCTACTTTTGGAATGATAATGGTTATGCCCAAGAGAAAGTATTTTCCATATTAAGCTTCTGGTGTATACTGGTATGTGATATAAGATGTTTTCTTTGGGTGCCTGGGTGGCTCAGTCAGTTAAGCGTCCAACTTTATTTTTAATTTTTTTTAAGGTTTATTTAATTTTTTGAGAGACAGTGATCAGGGGAGGGTCAGAGAGAGAGAGGGAGACCACGAATCTGAGGCAGGCTCTAGGCTCTGAACTCTCAGAGTCCAACGTGGGGCTCAAACTCACAGACTTTGAGACGACCTGAGTCGAAGTCAGATGCTCAGCCGACTTAGCCACTCAGGCACCCCAAGCGTCTGACTCTTGATTTCAGTTCAGGTGGTCTCATGGTTTGTGGGACTGAGTCTCATGTTGGGAGTCTGTTTGGGATTCTCCCTCTCCCTCTCTCTCTGTCCCTCCCCTGCTCATGTACTCTCTCAAAATAAATAAATAGACCTTTAAAAAAGGAGATTTTAAATTATAAAATAATTATCATCATTAAGATATTATTAAGTAACATAAAATTAAATTGTATAATGAGAAATGTATTAAATTATAATACTAAGCGATTATAGTTATTATAAATAAAATGCTCTTAAAATATTATTTTAAAATCATTTTAGGTTTTAGAATAATAATGACGATTATTTTACAGTTATGTAATCTTGCCTAAAGAACAACTGGCTGTCTAGAAAAAAATGATGTCTTCCAATGTTCTCCAAGTGACCACAAAGACATTACAAAGGGTTAGTAACTTCTACTTACTTCCTAATCGTTCAGTGAATTTGATACCTTACTTGGATCCACTCTGCTGATCACATAGAATAAAATATAAAGACAGTGTATTATTTGATTATACTTTCAGAGCATGACTAAAGCGTACCTTGATTTTTGTCCTTGCATCAGGAATCATACTGTCAATTGTCCCAGGGGGAACTGACATCTGAGTTGGATTTGTCCTGGCTAGACTCAAAGGGGGAGGCGGTTGATTACGGAACACAGTCGACAGGCAGAGATGGACGGTCTCTTTCATTGCTTTCAGCTGTGAGTCCTATGGAAAAAACGAGAGATGACAACTGTTAACATGTGGTTCTGGTGGTCCTCGATTTTATTTGATTTGATTCTCCCTGTCCTCCTAGCCTACACTCATTCCCCACACAAATGCCTACCAATTTTCAAATGTAATTGCTTAACTTCTAAATTCCGCTATGACATGCTGTTTAATGCACACACAGTCTGTTTTTAGGAGCTGTGTCTCATGATATATTTTGAACACTGAAACTGAGAGACATGTTACTTGAATGGATATGATTTAAATAGTGATAGCTTGCTGGCAAGGCAATGTATGCTAGGGTCATCTTCAAGTAGAAAACGTCCTTAGAAACCTGCCATCTTTCTATTAATATTAATCTCTTTTACTACAAATTATTCACAGGGGCAATGTAGGCCCCTGTGTTTCTCGGATTAGCCTGCAGCACCACTCAATTTCTCCACATATTGGAGAAAACAAATTTTGTTTCTAATAAAACTCTTACTTCCTATGGGCCTTGTTAAGTGGGCCTTGTTACTCTGATGTGATTGTAAATTATAAAATTTACACTTTCTTATATTTGCATAGGATATCACAGTATTTCAAACTCTTCCACATGCGAGAAATAAGTTTATGTTTTCTAACAACTGTGAAACTGGTATCATTATTACTATTTTAATTAAAGAAATGAAAGCTCAAGGTTTTCAGACTTTTTTTTTTTCTGGTTTGTATCACAAGGCAGACCGACTTTTAGAAATCTTATGGTAACTCAGGAATAATTTTGGGTATGGATGTAGGCCCAAATAGGAATATGTTACATAATCATCCATGTCAACACATGAGATGTGGTGTTTGGGGCAAGAGAGATGAAGAGATGAGTTACTGGGGTCAAGATCCCTGGACAAGCTGGCACATGTGGAGACGGCACATGCAGTGTATGCACGGATCAGTGGAATGGCGAAGTCTGTTGTCTTCCCGGTAAGGTAGCATACTCCTCAAAAATCTACTGTCTTTTATACACTATGCCAGGAATACACCTCCATGTAGCATCTGCTCCTCTTTCCTGTTCTATGGTGTAGATCCTTCCCAAGGTCTCCCTCTGAGCTTCCTACTCTTCTGTGGTACATGACAAGATTTTTTTTGAAGACAAGAAAGAATGTCTTGCTAGAACATCAGTTAAGACATCTATTTTGTGATAGCAAGAGATTAAAAACAAAACAGAGCAGCAACTTGGAAATATATAAGAAACAGAACCAATGTGTATCTTCTTCTCATTAATATTTCCCTGACAAATTACCTAGGACAGCATAAAAATCTGATAAGAACTAGGATGGAGGAATGTTGTTAAGTGGACAGGACATGGCTAAGTTGAATGATGACCTTTTTCCTCAAAATGGTCCCTTTTGTCTGCTCGCCTGAGCCCCTAACTTCCTGTCCTTCTTCCACCCCATTACTTTCTTTCCTTTCTCCTTTCTATTCTATCATGTATTTGTCTTCTTCATATAATTTATCTCTAATTTTTAATTTTTATGCATATATATATATATACACACACACACGTATAAATTGACTATTTTGTTCAAAACTGTGTATTTAGCACTTATCATGATCCTTGACACATTAGAAGGGGCTCGCCAGAAAGTGTTTTGAATAAACGACTTAAACACTTAAGTGAAAGTGTTGTTTCTCTATGTCAAGGAAGGAGAGTGACAAGCTATCTCAATGAAAAAAAAAAATGAAATAATCGTTCAAATTTCTCTCCCTACTGGTGCTTTGTTATAATCTCGGCTGACTCTTTTTTTCCGTCAATATGGACTAGAAGATGATGGCATTGTGTGTTGTGTCAGAAGTGAAATATTCCAGGTAGTACTTAATAATTTACATATGTTTTCTGTCTCACATATTATAGCAAGACAATGGAAATAGAGCTAATATGACAGAGTCAGCAGGTTTGGGCCCAGACTCAAGGTTAATGTGCCTCTGAAATGTAGACTTTCAATCACCTCAGATCATGCAGGAAGGAATGATGGTTATTTTATTCACTGCATTCATACCTTGGACCCTCCAAATACGCTATGTATATAAAAGTTGGATCTATAACAGGCCTAAGGTATACTTCACCATAGCAAACTAATTTCTGAGTAATGGCTGAACTTGGATGCTGAAATTATATAATAAACTGCATCAAGTTAATAGCTTAGAACATCAATTTCCAGCAAATGCTGTTCAGGCAAGATAAAATTTCCACTAGAACAATACAGGGGGGGGGGGAGAGGTACATATATGTTATATTTTTAATGATCCGAACTTGGTGTGAGAATCTCATCTGTTTGCATAGGTCTCCTGACGTGACAGAATCAACATCACAATGACACAACCTCCAGCTCACCACCTTTCATGGCCACGGTAGTAGGACTATCTTTGCTCTTCTGTTTCAACCGATTCCTAACCTCTTACCTCCTGATTTTGTTTCTTTTTTGAACCATAAGAACTTGACCTGCTACCTTAGATTCTGTCTCTGCTCCTTGATTACACTGTAGATTTTTCCTGCCAGACACCCCAGTGGGCTGTGAGCCACCCTGTCCTCATTTGCTCAGCTGTCTACCATAAAAACATCTTCCTAGTTAGTTTCTCTGACTTAAGAGAGACTGTTAAGGATACTACACAGGGTTTGGCCTTGACCCAGTTCCATGAGCAGGACTCAGAAAATGATTTTATACCACAACATCATTATATTTTCATTTATACTGCTGGATGCAGTCTGTTTTGAAATTGAAGGCTACTGTTCATTTTGAAGTTCACCTTAACAGTATGTCACCTAATGAAATACGATGTAAACTGTATAAAGTATATTTTGCCCAGGATCTTACAACCTATTCCCTCCTAAGGGCAGTCTTGTTTTCGCCCTGCTTTTCTTCTCATTGCACCAAACCCCTCTTCCCACTTTGTTTTGCCACATGATAGTAAAAGGCAAACTTCTTAAAAAAAACCTGATTGCCACAACGCCTTTTATTTATAGCCCATCAAAGATTCCAAACGAGTTTGTATCCTAGAGCCTTTACACTTGCTGTTTCTTGTGCCTACACAACCGCTTTTCCAAATATCTATGAGAAAACTTCCACTTAAAATTTCTCTCAGTTCACATCTTATCTTCTTGGAAACACAGTCCCTGAATACCCCTTCCTTAAAGTCTCTGACACATTTCTTACATTAAGTCCTATGGAGCCTTGTTGTCATTGCAGACTGCCTTATTGTTTATATGGTTAGTGTTTTATCTATATCCATTATAATTTAATTTCATTGATGGCCAGTAAAGCATCCCAGTTTCTAACTCAACAAATGTTTGCTCATTTAGTAAACAAGGCAAACCCTCCAGAGGATATAGGCTGGTGCTGTTTTACATGAGAAAATATGAAATATTTCTCATTTTATCCTGTATATTGTATAAAGAAAGTATTCTTTTGGACATTAAAGCTTGTGCTATATAGTATGTGAAGCTGATAAGAAATTATTGTGTACACAGATGATCTTAACATGGTGGGAGATTTAGAAGGCAATTTCGTGTGTGTCTATAGGAGGACTCTTCTCAGAAAAATGCGCTTTTTTTCCTGGGAACAAGATATACCTTGCAAGGACAACTGTGCCTCTAATTTCTCACTTCCTAATAGACAGAAATTCACAAGACATTATTCATGCCCCTCTTAATTCATTTACATTAAGGTGTGAGGTCCTCAGAGATATCTGGGTGCAATATAGACTGCTGGCTTTGCAAAGACTACGAAGGGCTGTGAATCCAAATGTTCTCGCCTTAACTTTATTTCTGCCATGAAATCAACTCTATGAATCCTGTAAGGCCATTTTGACAGTTTTGATTCTATGCTCTAGGTGGAGAGATAAATATCTTGTTCATTAATTTACGACATTGTATCTTCATTTATCTAGTTACTCAATAATGACCTATTATGCTCCTGCTATGCGTCAGACACATATGGCAAGAGGACTTGTTCTTCTTTTCCTACTTAGTCCTGGGAATCTCTGAAGATTGCCTAATGTGCATCATCTTTGCTATGAATGTAATAGAGTATGCTTTCCTGGGCAAAATTTTGTGAGGGTCCAACGCAAGGGAAACTTTTTTTTAATAGGAAAGTTTGAGAGATAGATTTCCATACCATAAAGCTTTTATTTTTTTACAGGCCAGTAGCTGAGGCTAACGATAATTCATAAGATATTGCCAAATAAATGTTTGCAAAACCAAGGTTGATTCTTAGATCTTGAGATTATTATTGTGTATATTGGGATAGTAAACTGAAACTTCTTTTATTAAACATGTCGTGGGAACCACGTTAGAGTGTGAAGGTGTTTTGATAATATTTATGAGGTATTTAAGGTTATTTGAAGCCCAGATATAACATTCTTGAGCACTAGGCAACTGAAGGGAGTAAAAAAAAAGTCTCATATAAAGATGATGGAGAGAGGTGGACAGCAATTTCATTAAACTGTACTTTTTATCCATTTTGAAGTGAGCTAGCATTTCCACCGGCCTTTATGACTGCAGTTTATGAGCCTCATACATATGGTACAAGAGATTTGTTGAAACTGACCTCCAGTAATACAAAATGCATTTATAGTTTACTGTAGCAAAAACAGTGACAAGATCCTGAAGGTTACAGAGAAAAACCTGTCACCACAGAGAGGCAGTGTCTATGATCTCACTCACTCATATTAATAATTACTATGCTCACTGAGGGTTTTCCATATGCCAAAAGTTCTCAGTACTTTTTTTTTTGTTGGATGCATATGGTTTTGTCACTACCCTTATAAAGTAAGTTTTACTATTATTCCATTTTGCAGTGAAGCATAAGGAGTTTGAGGAATTTGAACTGGTCATTCAGTGGAAGACTTATGATTTGAACACAGGTAGACTGATTCTGGAGACCTTTATATAAATACTGCAATATCAAGCCTCTCCTGCTGAATCCAGACTGTGGCACGGTGTGAGCTAGGCACACCTAAGTGGGGAATGGATAGAGATGGGGTGGAGAAAAGCATAGAATGGGTAAGACAAAGGTGGGAAAAAAAACCCACAAAAACTACGTTAACCTGGGGTTCTGTGACTAAGGCCAAATTATAATTTGCCCATGAAGTATGATGTGACCATACCAGTTTATACAACCCACAAGTACTTAAAATATTCATTCTCTGTGCTTTGGAGACCTCCTAGCTCTGCAAACAATTATTTCCTAATTTTTGGTGCCCAATGAAATGTGAGAGGTGTGGAATCCCAGACCATGATTCATACATGTTTTCAGTTTCCCATACATCCTACTGCATGGTAGTCACAGGACTGGCATGTCAAACCTATGTAGCCATTTCAAACCTGACTAAGTGGATTATTTGAAGTCAAACCAGGGAAAAGATTTAACGTAAGGGAGAACATTCTAACAGAATTGTTAAAAACTTAGAGGAGGCTGGACTGGCTCAGGGTCATAGGAATCCAGTGTCTTCCCAGGACATAAAGCATGTTACAGAGATTGTGGCAGGGATGTCCAGAGAAAGGATTAAAAAAAATTTTTTTTAATGGTCTAGTTGAATTTTAGGATCATATGTATTCTGATTTTCTGATTCTCTCAACTCTGTAAAGACTTTTTTCCCTTTTTAAAAAGTAGTATTTTATAGCATGAGTTGGATATAGTCAACATACATTAACATAAATTAGTATAAACTTCTTTTTTCATAAATTAAAAAAAAATCTCATAAAGCTGGAATCTTGGTAACATGAATTATACTTGACCTCACTTACAAAATAGCATGCAGGCTTCCTCAAAACTACTAAATATTATTTTAAATACTCGGAAAAACACAAAATAAGACAATCACAAAGGAATGGAGTTGTTACAATAGCTAGTTGTTCATTCAAAAGCCTCATTGTCAAAGATCTAAACCTTAAGAAGCAATATCATTAGAATTCACAAAATGCCCTTACTAATTTGTTAGTATAATACCTTCTGGATATCCTGTTTGAAAAGTTAGCTATGTTAGCTATGTAATTGTTTTTGGCCATATGTGGTAATGCCTACGTGAGACCCAAGTACCCGGGAAGTAGAATTTTAGCCTGGTTCTTCACAGCTACTGCATAGAAGGGAGATACCTTAAGAACTCTACAATGAATCTGCCTGAAATAGTCCATCTACTCTATCCTGTATCAAAACACCCATAGTTTAACTTGGTGGCTAGAAGGCAACCCCTTTTCCTTAGAAAACTGCTAAATGTATACAGTGTATTATTTCAAAGCAAGTCTATAATCATCTTACTTGTTTATTTTTTAAAATAAAATGGTTGCTATGCTGTGATCTCCAAAATGGAAAGCTCTTAACAGGAGATAGCACACTTTCTTTATTTTTTAATGTAACTTATTTTCAAAAATACAGGGGTATATAGAGAACAATATAACAAATATCAGGTAAATATCAATCTGAATTAAATGTTAAAAAGCATCATGTTTATTATATATATTTGTCACATATGGTATTTATTATAATTTTATAAAATACATATGAAACATGCATATACATATTGGTAATATACACACACGCATGGCATGTATTATATGTATCTAACGTATATATACACTGCATATACAACATGATGCATGTATATAATATGTACAATACACATATGTGTGTATATGAATTAAAGACTATTTATCTGTGTCTATACAATTACTAGAGAATTTATACAATTATTAGTAGAAGTATTTTAAAGCATTCTTAGTGTTATTTTACTCCATCTTTCCCCAAGGCAATTGGGTCCTTGAATTTGATATGTATTTTTCTACTTCAGCTATTTATCTGATATACAATCAAAACAAAATGTGATTTGTGTATTTGAACAATTGTTGAATACTATATATATAATTCTGAATATTTTTACTCAACAGTATATGTTACAGATGTATAAATATTGATATAAATGTCTTTATATTTATTCATTAATATTAAGTTTTGATTACTATTTGAAAATGTAAGTATGGAAAATATATAAAATGTATATGCTAATTCTAACAGTAAACATTTAAATTATGTCAATTTGCTATTAATACCAACATTATTGTATTCAATGTTTTATGCATGTTTCCAAGCACATAGGGATAGTGCAAATTCTAGGATACATACATTTACACTGATTTAATAATTATACTCCCACCACTAGTGTATCAGAATTTGGTATTATCAGGCTTTTTAATTTTTACCAATTTGATGGTGTTGAGATGACATCTCATTGTTTTTATTCACATTTAAAATTTTCTGAAGTTAAGTACCTTTTGTTAATTAATTGCAGTGAAATATAGAAGATAATGAAAAAAGTGCATGGGTCTTAAGTGTACTTTTAAAAATTTATACACAATTTAAAGGAATATTGCTGTTTACATATTGATTTAGGATTGTGACATCTGTCTCTTGGACTGATCTATAATTTTCCATGTGGAAAATTTTTAAGTCATTATCCCTACAAATATTGCTTCTGTTTGTCATTCTTTCTTGGACAACAGTTATAAATACTTTAATTTTTTTTTGAATTGATATACATTTCTTATTCTCTTTCTATTTACTTTCCACTTATCTGTACCTTCTCTATATTAGTAAAGGTATTGGACACTAACTGTCCTTACATTTTACTTGTCTTCAGTTCTATTATGTCCAATCATCCAATCTTCTACTGAGCAGCATTAAAGTCTTAATTATGTGCATTATATTGTTCTAATTCTAGAATATCTACCTGATTTTTTATAGATTCTGAGTCTAGTGAAATATTTTATCTTTTTTTTCTGTTTTGATTACTTTCCACTATTGTGACACACACACATCATCTTTGTAAAATTTTTGTTTTCTCATTTCAGTCTCTGAATCAGTTCCAGTTACGCTTTCCTTGTTTTCTTTTTGTATACTGATCAGATTGTATTCCCTCTCCACATGTCTAGAATGCTTTCATTACATGTCAAACACTGTGTATAAATGAACCAAAAATTCCCCAGATAATATCTTCCACAAGAAAGGGTCTACCTTTCCAATGTTAGACAGAATGATGGCTGATAATTCCAATCCAATCAAGAACTTATCTCAGGGGGATATGTTGAAGGCCTAGTAAAATGCAGATTACTCTTGGATAGCCCTGTTACTTTCCAAGATTTTGATGGAGAATAATGTGGTGTTTGTCTCCTTAAGTCTAAAATGCTATGACTGATTTCTCAGATTCAGAGTTTCCTATATTAACATGTGCTAGATATATGACCTAATTATTACAGAAAATTGCATTGGGTATTTGATAAATGGGTGTGAGGAAACAAAGAGATTATTTTAAAATAACTCTACTCTTTTGTTCTGAATGAATTATAGAATAAAGGAATATTTACTTACCATAATTTTATAAACTTGATTTAAAAGTGAAAAAAAGAGAGGCATTAAGAAATGTTGCCAGATACCATAATTCTGAATTATAGAATCAATTTATTCCTCTACGTTTCCCTCTCCATATGCCAATGGCCTAGTCTCCATGTATCTCTCATATGAAGAGTACTGAAAAGCACAGGTAGACATCATATTTGAGTTGTGGTTTATCCTGGCAACACATAATCGTAACACAATGAAAGATTAATAAAACCAAAATGAAATAGGTAGGGTGAAAAGAGGTGAAGAAAATCTTTTGGAATTAGTGGTGATGGCAGCACAACTTTGTGAACTTTAAAAATGCAAGTGTCATGGCAATGAATTATGTTTAAGAAAAGCTGTCCTAAAGATGGACAGTCACCCACACTTTCATTATCTTGGTTGGGACAGATTTGTTTAGGACAGCTACCTTCCTGATTCATGACTCTACCTCCAGAACTCTGATTTAAAATTTCCAAAATAAAAAGTGTCAATGACTACTTCCATTTGTTTCATAACTCATTCAACCAGAGTTAATGCATGGCATCTTTGTTGGTGCTTTCAAGCATGTTTATTCGTAGTATTATAGAACAAATGTACCAGTAAGGTGGAAAATGAAGCCATGAACTCACAAGGCTGAACCTTGAGTCAGTTTACTGTAGCAGCAAAAACAAGGAAAGAATTGGGTTCCCAGGAGAATATCAAGTACTCATGAATTCTATAACCATCTTCCAAGCATGGCATCTGGAACTGCATTAATAAATCAAGTGAAGCAATAGGTATACCCTAGTTTTGCTGCTAAAACTGAAGTTGTAATGATTCATGGATGTAAACTTACCCGGTCAAGAGCTGCTTTCTCCAGCTCAATTTTGGCCACAGCTAATTTTCGTTCCAGATCAGTAAGTTGTTGGGCCTGTAAAATGAAAAAAAGCAAATCTTTTTAAGTAAATTCTATAATGTCCCTTTTTACTTTAAGCATCTTTCATTCATTGCAAAGAATAAAAAAAAAAATACCTTGTGAAATCTATTTACAACTCAGGTTAAAAGTTTTGTATTATATGTGGTTAAGCTTCAGAAAATGGTTTGTTCTGGATTAATACACACTAAATTCTTTACTGGACCAACACATCTAGTTGCTGAGTTCCAGTTCAAGTCCCTGAAAATACTCTGAAATAAATCAGTTATGTTTCTAGTTGTTCTGGACTGAATTTTATTTCCCTAAAATTCATATGTTGAAACTCTACCTCCTCCCACCACGTGGTTGGACTTGGAGACAAGCCTTTTACAGAGGTAAAAAAGGTGAGATGAGGTCATAAAGGGGTGACTCTAATCCCGTATGACTGATGTCCTGATAAGAAGAAGAGACACCAGAGACCTATCTCTCTCCATGCTCACCTGGAGTAAAGGCCATGTGAAGACACAGTGAGACGGCACTCTCTGCAAGTCAGGGAGAGCCCTCACAAGAAAACAAATCTGCCAGCACCATAGTCTCACATTTCTTGCCCTCAGAATGGTGAGAAAATAAATTTCTGTTGTTTAAGCCACCCAGTCTGTGGCTTATGTTATGGCAGTCTTTTGTTATGACAGCCTGAGCATCTAATTAACAGCACGTCAAAGACAAGAAGATATATGCTGGTGACTTCTGGAATGAAAGGAGTCTCTCTTCTTTATCAGAGCGAATAAACAGCATATATTTTTTAAAATTTTTCTTGGTAATATTGTATAAGGATGTTTACGTCTAAGTTCTAATAGCCTCATTTCTAGAAAACGAGAACATCATGAGGCTAAAATTGCCCTAGAGAAGAAAGCAGAGCATAGAAAATAGCAAATAAATGTATTATAGGATCTGGTGAATGAAAACTTCTCAACCAAACCACACATGAAATCAAATGAACTTTGCATTTTCATTAACGTGAGTAAATAAGATTGATTTTTCATTAATTAAATTCTTGTTAGATATTTATATTTTGTCATTTAAAAATAAAAGATCCCAATCTTCTGCTTACAGTAATTGGTCTTGGCCTAGTCCTTGTCCATAAACAACTATAAGCTAACTATGTCAGGTTGTGAACCAGGAAATATGGAAAACTCACTGCGTGAGAACTGTCACTATACCAGACTTTTTGCATCAGGGCAATTTCCTGACCTAGCTGCAAGGGCTGTGGCCCAAGCAGATCACTGTAATTGCACCGAGCTGTGGAGGCAGAGATCAGAGTTTGGGGATGATTAAATGCCTACGGTGTACTGGGAAAAGGAGCAGAGATAGAGGGAGGCAAGCAAGGGCAGCACTTCTAAAAATCAGTTTGTGGGGGTGTTCCTGAAAATCCTTGGCTGAGAAATGGGCTGCACATACACAGGGTGATATATTACACAAGGCTAATCACAAATAACTGTTATATGAGCAGAACAAAACCCACATCAGAGATTGAGCCTTGCAGAAGGATGTTAGCATTCTAGACACATTCATAAGCCTTATTTACACACCATAGGCAACAAAGGAACAGCCATGCACGAGAGCAGTGGTTGGCAAATTAAAACCCAAAGCCCAAATCTGGCCCACTGCCTGTTTTTGTAAATAAAATTTTATTGGAACACAGCCACCTTTATTTATTTATGTATTGTGAACTGTTGTGCTACCATGGTAGAATTGAGTACCTGCAATGGAGACCATATAGATTGCAAAGAGTGAAGTATTTGTTATGTAATCAATTCTAGAAAATATCTGCTGAGGCCTGCTCTAATATAAAATCTGCTTTCGGCCTACCTGAACTATATCTACATCAAAACCTAGATAAGATTCTGGGAGGTCAAGGTGGGGACAGAGTTTTGGAGGTTTAGCTCAGTCAAGTGAGAAGAACTTAGATATGATATTGGACATTAACATATATGCACTTACAAAGTATAAAGCCAACTCTACATCAAGGCAATACCAGTATTTTAACTGCATTATTGGACAAAAATTAACAAGCTTAAAAAGCATATAAAAATCCAGCATCTTTCTAACGTATAAATGACAATGTCCAGCACAGAATAAAATCTTACTAGGTATTCAGAGAAATGAAATATATGACCTAAAGTTAAACAAAAGAACAGATAATGGTAGCCAATGAGCCTGAGGAAACAGCTGAAGAAATGAAGCTTTCAGCAGAAAACCACCCCTTTCAAGTTTATTTTTATGCCAGATGAATTTTATAGAATATGCACTATGTCATTCATGTTACTAAAAAAAAAGTCTTAAATATGTAATGGAACTTGTATTGTGTATGTAGAATTGATATGAAAGAAAAATGGAGACAAAGATATAGGCCAGGAGGGAGAATGAGTTTCCACCCATCCACTATTTACCATTAGAGATAGATGGTAGTCGTGGGCAAATCATCTTTAATGCCCAAACATCTCCTTACAGATTTTTGTTCTTTATATTAGTCTTGGGAATCATGACAGCACTTTCTAGCTACTTCCCCAGTACTCTACTTAGCTTTTTGGTTCTTAACTAATGAGTCTTAGACTCTGAACCACACATATAGAAAGTATAAAACATTCTATAAAACATCTAGAAGTTTTATTCATCATGACTATCACTAACAATAAAAATTGCATTCATGAAAGGTGGATATCAGATGATTCCTTTTATACTGTGCATTGGGAAGTTTCTGTGATCTATATAAATCTGGATTGAACATATTGCTTTGAAATTTGATCTAGAAGTATCTCATTTTTCTTTACTGTCATATTTATCTACGTCATGAAGATAAAAAAAACCTTTCTTAAATTAGTATGAATCTATTTTATCTTTGTCTATCATGAATTTTCTAAGAGAAAATAACTTCTAGGAGTAATGATTCTAGATAATAATATAATATGTAATTTTTCATTTGCAATAGCTTGAGAAAAAAATGGAGGTTGTCTACTTTGTGCCTTTTTTATGGCAGGTATCATCAGTTCAGTATATACTATCTTAAAATGCTGGATGAGGAGTGGTCCTTCAAATTACATAAATAGCTTACTACTTAATCTTATTAGTTAATGGTTACTTTAAATAATTATGAGTTTATATAAACAATGAGATACCACCTCACACCTGTCAGAATGGCTAAAATTAACAACTCAGGAAACAACAGATGTTGGCAAGGATGCAAAGAAAGGGGAACCCTTTTGCACTGTTCGTGGGAATGCAAACTGATGCAGCCACTCTGGAAAACAGTATGGAGGTTCCTCAAAAAATTAAAAATAGAGCTACCTTATGACCCAAAAATTGCACTACTAGGTATTTATCCAAAGGATCCCAAAGTGCTGATTCAAAGGTATACATTCACCCCAATGTTAATAGCAGTACTATCAACAATAGCCAAATTATGGAAAGAGCCCAAATGTCCATCTACTGATGAATACATAAAGAAGATGTGGCATAAAAATACAATCATGGGGCTCCTGGGTGGCTCAGTTGGTTAAGCATCCGACTTTGGCTCAGGTCACGATTGCACAGTCTGTGAGTTCAAGACCCACGTCAGGCTCTGTGCTGACAGCTCAGAGCCTGGAGCCTGCTTCGGATTCTGTGTCTCCCTCTCTCTCTGCCCTTCCCCTTCCCCTGCTCATGCTCTGTCTCTGTCTCAAAAATAAATAAAAACATTAAAAAAATTTTTTAAAAATACAATTAAATACTACTTGGCAATGAAAAAGCATGAAATCTCACCATCTCCAACAATATGGTTGGAACTACATGTCATTATGCTAAGCAAAATAATTCAGTCAGAGTAAAACAAGTATCATATGACTTCACTCATATGTGTAATTTAAGAAACCCAACAGATGAACATAAGGGAAGGGAAGGGAAGGAAAAATAAGATACAAACACAGAGGCAGGCAAATGATAAGAGACTCTTAAACACAGAGAACAAACTGAGGGTTGCTGGAGGGGACATAGGTGGGGGGATGGGTTAAATGGGTGATGGGCATTAAGGAGGGCAATTTTGGGGATGAGCACTGGCTATCATATCTAAGAGATGAATTACTGGGTTCTACTCCTGAAGCCAAGACTACACTGTATGTTAACTCACTTGAATTTAAATAAATAAGTAAATAAATAAATAAATAAATAAATAAATAAATAAATAAATAAATAAACAAAATATAAAAATTTTTCAAAATAAAGTGTAAATATGCAATTACTCTTTGAAAAAAGAATACATACACACATACATACTTTGTGAATATAAATAAAGTATAAAATACTTTCTGCTTCTGTATTATTGTATTCATGGGTATTTTTGGTATTTACATATATTTTATCTGATATGTTTCTGTATTTTTGTTTTATTCTCTCTTTGCTAATACATAGTGATAAGCCCCATTTAATAATCATAAATACCATTTTGTAATTACCATGGTGTGGTAGGCACATGTCCATTCCCATATATTACCTCCCAAATGCTATCATTAAACCTAGGAGGCAGATAGTATTACCATCTTTGACTAATTTGGAAAACGGAGCAGAGAGAATAGACACAGAACTAGAGTGAAGTTTTGGTACCAAGTATGCCTGACTCCAAACATACGACACTAAGCTACTTTTACAGTAATGGTTTAAAAGCTAAATTGGGCAACACAGGTCCTGGTATACCTACAAAGTAGACAACTTCACTCATGGCTCAGTTTCAACTGCTTTACATCACATTGCTTCTTAAACCTTTCTGTATTCATCATTAGAGCTATCAGTGTGTATTCTACATAGTCAGAAAACAAAATTATATTGGTGTTCTATTTGAAATCAGAGGCACTTTAACTTCACTGGTGGAATTACAAGTGTTTTACTAGGCTCTCAGAAGAGACAGAGATATTTTGACCCCAAAGCATTATATGATGTGTCAATGGCATTCTTTATAGTTTACTGAATAAAGAAGATTTCTTACACACCTCAGGGTCTTCACATGTACCTGCTCTTTCTACTTAGAATCATGGAAAATTCTCTGTTACCCTGTTTTCCCTGGTAAATTCCTACTCATCCTTTTTGAAGCCCAGTTGAAATGCTGATTCTCATAGATTGAAAACATAATTTCATCATTCTTGTTATATTCTTTGTGAGATATTGTATTTTTTATATTACTTTTACCAGTTGTGATTCTTGAAATAGAAAATGATTGGTATGATATGGACACAACCCAATAAAATCTGACTCTGCTCTGAATGCTGGAACAAGGTTCTGAGAGTTCTTTGCTTGACAGGTGTCAAGTAGTCAAGCAGTCCCTAAGCAGCAGCACTTTGGCAGCTCCTAAGCAGGCTTGCCATATCCCCATCAATTCAGCAAGGAAGGAGACAGGAGCCCAAATAAATTTGGACAGTTTATTACTCACACTGAAAACATAAGGAAGATCAGCATGGTGTTGGGGCTCCATGTCTTTAGTATCACTGGATGACATCAAACCAGGGTGCCATATCAAAGGCAACATATGTCTCTCTGCCATTATGGATCCAACTCCAAACTACAGCAAAGCCATTTAGAGCCCACAGCTATACCCAAAGGAGGAACAGAAGTGTAATATGGAAAGTCCCACACCTTAATGACATTAGGATGGCAAATAGGAAATTGCTACAAGGCAACCTCCTATGAGATAGGGAGGCAGATGAGAAACAGTTCTGTAACATCACCAAGTAAGACTACCTGTCTTTATATGTTCCATGGAAGGTCACAGGACATGCCCCCAAGACTTGAGTTAAACCCCATGCTAGCCTTGCCTATGTGATTTAAGTGTAGATGTACATGGTTATCAGGATGTTATGGCAGAGCCAACATGCTATAACAGGTGTTAGCCATTTATGGGTGAATGACAGCTAGGAGAGATGCCAGGAAAGATGAAGGGTTCAAGAAGGGCCAGAATGAAGGGGATAATAGTTATGTACCAGTTGGTACAGAAGTACTTTAATATTTGGACAATCTGCACATCTATATTAAAATATACTGGTTACATCAATCTCTACTTATTACAGTTGTCATCTATCCATTTATCTGTTTGTTAATGTCTCATTCCCTCATTGGACAACAGTCTCAGAACACAAATTGCTTCTGTTTTGCTAACCCTTGAATCAATAATTCTTAGATTAGTGATGGGTACCTAGGAGATGCTTAATAAGTATTAGATGAATAAATGAATGAACAAATGAGTACATTTGGAGCTGACACCATGTAGTGTACTAAGAAAACAGATTTCTTATCTTCCTCCAGAGAACTTAATTTGTTTTGTCCTCATTTGTGTCTGTAGAACCCCAGTGTTTACAAGAACTCTATACTTAATTGAACATTTTGAAGATAAAATTTTGAGTCCTTACTATTCCAGGCCACAGAATGCTTTTCTGGGAGCCTTTTCAGTCCATCAGGTAAATCTCTTTCCTCGCAGTTAATTGGCATGACAGGCAATGGTTACACTTCCTTCTAACAGGCACAGGAAGTGATGGTTTAACATTACTGACAACAGTGGTGAGTGGACAGAGATAAGATCTGGCATAAAATTTTGTAGATGTCAGGATTAAGTCAGTGGTAAATATTTTGAATAGGTGTATTTTTTTCCTATGTGAAATCTGCCTAAATGTCATGGTCCCCTCTATTTGTGCAAATCCTCCTGCCACTCGAAGGCTGGATGAAGCCAATTGCTTTAATTTTGTTACTGCCAAAGTACAGCAGCTTCTCTGGATGCTTATCCCAAACATTCTTTCAAAATTTTCATTCCACTAAGTAAATTTTGTTAAAAGCAGCAGGTACTGAACATCTACATACCAGCTTGTCAAATTCTCTACCACTCTAAATCTGAACTTTTTTTCCTTTAAATTCATTTTAATGCTAAAATTTTAGTAGAGACTTTTAATGTATTTCCATGACCTATTTCCCACCAGACTTATTTTGTTCTTTTCACTCAAATTTAAAAGTGGAACCCCAAAACACAGAATTTAGCAGTTAGAGAGTGAGCTAAACTCTAGGGAATACGTGAAGCCCTAGAAAGGTGGCAAATCACCCAGAGATGGAACAGAGTTTGCAACCTATGTGAATATCTCATTTCCCATGCAATCGTATATAACATGAGCTACCCTTTTTAGCACACTATATTTTTTTTAACATATTACATCATGCTTAACATCTGCTAGTCAAGTGCTATACAATTTCCACAATTTGACTATATTTAATAGTCAAACATCCAGGCAAAGTAACTGCTCCTTTCTGTTTTTCTAGATGTGCAAAAGTTTATGGAGTTCTAGCAAATGGTAGAGGATATGTAGAAGAAATATATTCAGAACCAGTTCTTGATAACTCCAAATGTCTCTGTCAAATGCCTCATCTCTTAATTCTTGGCTTAAGTGTCAGCTGCTTAATAAACCTATTCTAGACTCTTAACATCGTGAGCTGCCTTACTTCCCACCTGGAATTCTCAATCCTCTATAACTCTCTACTTTTTCTTTTTCTTAGAGTGCTTGACTTTTTAATATACTACATGGATTATGTTTTCTGTTTATTGAGTATTGCCTATCACACCTGCTTAAACGTAAGCTCTGCTAAGTTAGGAAGCTTTTGTTCACTGATGAATTATGTAAGTCCCCAGGAAAGTGTGAGGCAGCATTAGCCCCCCCCCAATTGTTGATTGAATGCATTATCATTACATTATAATATGACTGAAAAGGAGTTTGTAAGGATTAGAAACATTTTTGAATATGATCAGGACACATAAGTGGTGTTCAACAAAAGATAAAGATAATGATTTGGATAACAATCATTCATATTATTATAACTTATATTACTAATAATAATTTATTTTATGATTAAAGGGAGATATCTAATTTTTTATCAGGCTATTATCACATCATTTAATATTTAGTCATCTCATTACCAGACCTAAAATTCTGCCCAGACTCAGTTGCCAGTACAACTGTCAAATTGTTAACACATTGATGAGCTGTATTTGAATCAATTCAGGTTGATTCCACAAATAATTAGGAGTTCTCTACTCTGTGCTAATCAATATGCAAATTATAAGGACTATACAGATACATAAAATGTAGACTCCAAGAATGTGCACTGTAGTGGAGGATATGATGCATAAACTAACAATTATTTCCTATTTTAAATAGGGTATATGCTACAATAAAGGATGGTATAAAGTTCTGGTTTAAATTTTGACTTACTTTTGTTATATGCAGAGTGGCAAGAGAATATAGGTTTTCTTTCCATGCTATAGAAAACTAGTTCCCAAATTGTACCAGTAGATAGGATAAACTGATTGAAGATCTTCTGATATTTAATAGCATACATGATATTTTTTTCTTTAATGCTGAAATATATTTTACTTGAGCTAACTTAGGATAATGACTAAAGCCAGCAGTACAGACAAATCGACATCAACAATCACATAAATTTTACTGACTTTTTTAAAACAAATATTTATCATTAAATGATTATAATAAGGGGAATTGGAAACAGTCCTGAAATATAACCTTTAACGGCATGTGTTTGGTCTTTGTTTTAGGATTTACCAGCTTTAAGTTATTGACAAAGCCTTTACTTTCTCAAATCTGTTTTTTTCATTTGTCAGATGAGAATAACAGCATCAGTAAAAATTTATGGAATACTCACAATGTGCCAAGAACCGTGCTGATATTTAATTATGTTATTTTTTCAACTTTTATAAAACTAAGCACTATTGTTACACATAGCAAAGGAGGCAAGAAAACCTGAATGAGGCTACTCTTATATGGCCAAAGGTTACCTTACCAAATTTGGTGATTCAGACTCATTCCTGATTCTAAAACTTGTGTCTAGTTAAGACTATTTGTCTAGGATTGTATACTATAATGCACATTTTTGCTTCCAGTGATTACATTGTTCTGGACTTCACTGCTTCCCAAAGGTTAGTAAACTTCAGTGGGACATAAAATACGCTCCTTCCATTTGACCAAGAACAAAAATGTCGAAATGAGAATGAAAGTTTTCATGGCAAAATTATTTCAAGAAACCCCAGTATATATCACAGAACGAAAACCAGAAATTTTGCAATCACTGTCTTGATTAATTTTTTGTGTGAAAAAATGTGTCATAAAAACTTAGCGGTACAAATAATTTGGGGAAGATAATTAACCTAATCTCTCAGTGGAATTTCCTTCTTAATAAAATAGTGTTAACAAGTGTAACTACATCAAAGGGCTGTTCTAAGGCCTGACTGAGGTAAGAAATGCAAAAAGTTGAAGTACAAGTTGGTTTTGGTTCTGATTTTTTTTTTTTTTGGTATGTCTTTGGAAAAATTATCTAGAAGTTAGAGCTGTCAGTTTGGTTTGAGTAAAAAATTGTCTTTGTAACCCAATTCACTAGTTATATTGCTTCTCCAAAGACACCAAAAATAACAGCTTAATTTCTGTTGGCCTTTGTCACATGTCACTGGTCTATCCTCACAGTTAGAGAGGTTACATGTCTTGTCATTGTAGCTGTCAAAATGGGGGTCAGATATTTATTTTGCCGGTCTCGCAGCTGTCACTTTGCTTTTACCTACTTAGCCTCCATAGGGCTTCGTGTGTTTCTGTGTCAGTGACCATCTGAGTAACTCATACCTGGATGATGAATGAATCTTCTCAATCATACATTTTTACTAAACCTGGGAAAATTATTATTTTTTCTGGGCAATTTGGTAAACTAAATATTATAAGAAGTATTATAAGGTTTACTGCTCCTCATCCTTATGTGTTCCCTCTTCCCTCATTCATTCATCCATTAATTTTATTTCATTCATCAATTAGCTACTAGTCAACTCATTTGGCCATCATTTATCCTTCCACTTACACACTCCCTACCCTATTATTCATGCAGTTCTCACACATCCATCCACTTATCCATCTTCCCATTCATTCATTTCTCTGTTCATCTAATTATCCACTATGCATCCACCCATTTACTTCCTCAACCCAGTAACCTATTCAAACAGCTCAGAGCACTTAAGATGAAAAGAAAAAAAAAAGTAACCATTCTCCCACCCAAATCATCCAAGGCAGAATCGTATATGGCTTAACACGGGCTTCAGTGTTTTGACAAATGTACATATAAATTTGATATAAATCCAGCATTCAGAAACACCTCTTCAAAGGAAGCACACAGTATGGTTTTCACTGATTATCATGATCTCTGGCTATGCCTCAGTAAAACATATACATCCCTACTTATGCTTGACAATAGTATAAAAAGACAAAGACAGGAGTAACCTCAACATCACTACACTCAAAATGTTTCCCAAAGGAATGGAACATGGGGGGAGGGTAAGATTGATGTTGTTTAAGCTTATACACATGCAAGAAGTACCAAATAAACCAGAGATCTAATGAATATTATAATGAATATACACAAGGATATTGTACTGCAAACTTACTAAGACACTAAAACTTCATTATCCCAACCATTGAAAAGAAAGGGATAATTGGGGCGCCTGGGTGGCTCAGTCAGCTAAGCGTCCGACTTCAGCTCAGGTCACGATCTCGCAGTCCGTGAGTTCGAGCCCCGCGTCGGGCTCTTGGCTGATGGCTCAGAGCCTGGAGCCTGCTTCCGATTCTGTGTCTCCCTCTCTCTCTGCCCCTCCCCCCTTCATGCTTGTCTCTCTCTGTCTCAAAAATAAATAAACGTTAAAAAATTTAAAAAAAAAAAGAAAGGGATAATTATGTAATGGGACTAGAGGTACTAAATAGTGCTACAGTGGCAATCATATTACAATATATAAATTATCACATTAACATGTTGTACACCTTAAAATTACACAACGTTCTATGTTCAATATGTTCAACCTAAAAGTCACCGCCAAAAAATGTTTTATAAATGTAGCTGCTTAAATTAAACCAGTACAATCACTGATGTGAATGAAAAGAAAACAATATATCCTGGAGAGGCCTTATGTTTTTCAGTAGAAAAGAGATCAGATCTTCCTCCTCCCTCATAAGTAGTCTACCTGCTGAGTCCCATGATGCTGAGTCTTGACAAAGCACGCAGGCTGACGCACCTTCTAACGAGTCTGCCTTCCTCTAAGTTGTCTTCCCTCCTAAAACCAAAACATGGCTACGTGATTGTGTTCCCTTTAAAAGTTTTGATTAAAACATGTCACTGCCCTCCATTAGTATAGGACTGCTGTTGACAGACTTGTTTCTGTAAAGGGCCAGATAGCTTTAAGTCTCCATTACAACGGCTGAACTCTGTCACTATAGCACGAAAGTAGTACAGACGGTGCATAAACAATAGCTGTATTCCAATACCAGGGGACTTTTTTTTTGACTCTGTAATTGAATTTCATATTATGTACACACATCCTGACATAGTCATACATCCTGAAATTCTTTTCATTAAAAAAATCAATTAAAAATGCAAAACCCACTTCTAGCACACAGGCCATACAAAAAGAGGGAATAGGTTAGAATTGGCTATAGTTGGCTGACCAGTCTTCTGAAATAAAAGCCAAAATCCTGAATGCACCTTACAAGCCCTACATCATTGGAGTACTACCTATCATTCTAATATACTCCTCACCACACTCTCCTTCTGCTGGGTGTTCCAGGCACAGCACACTCTCAGATCCAGGCCCTTGGCTCACTCGACCACAGGGGGGCTGATATGTATGACCCTCCACTTTGAACTCTTACTCCACTGATCCTTTCTATCTAGTTAAACAGCATTTGCTTTTTTGTTTCATCTCAGCTATTACTTCCTCATCACAACTCCAAGTACATCCATTGACATTAAGTCTTTGAACATTAGGTGGATGTTCGTCTCCATACTTCTCTCTCTCTCTCTCTCTCTCTCTCTCTTTTAATCTCACACCTTAATCAGTGTGTAACTCTTCTGTTTCATCTACTAGGTCAGGTCATATGTCCCTGAGAACAGGCATCTGTTCTTGCATACCTATCCAATAGTTTGTATAGTGTTTGGCACACAGTTTTCCCCCCATATGTTATGTTGGATTAACCCATAATTATTTTCTGTGTGTCTGGTGCTGACCTGGAGACTAGAGATACAAAGAAAATAAAGTGTAATTGAGAAGTTCACTGACAATAGTAAGGTGAAACAAATAGGTATTTTTTTAAGTTTATTTATTTATTTGAGAGACAGAAAGCATATGTATGCACACAAGCTGGGAAGGGGCAGAAAGAGAGAGAGAGAGAGAGAGAGAGAGAGAGAGAGAGAATCAAGCAGGCTCCATGCTGTCAGCACAGAGCCTGATGCAGGGCTTGAACTCATGAGCCATGAGATCATGACGTGAGCCAAAATCAAGAGTCAGAGTCTTACCCAAATGAGCCACCCAGGTACCCCAACAAACATGTAATTTAAAAAGCATGCAGTAAGCACTAACATAGAGATATGGGGTGCTCATGGAACATTAAAGGATGGTCCTCCCCAGACCTCAGGGTGGAGACACAGGAGACAGCGCTAATGAGTATGGACCTTAATTGCATTTTGAAGACTAAGTAGGGCTGATGAAATTGATGGATAGGAAAGAGCTTGCAGAATTAGAAGGAGGAAGAGAGGATGGCCCCATACCTCAAACCTGGGGGTTCAGGAAATGTTTCTGGGAGGAGATAAACACCTGAGCTCACATTTTAAAATTGAATAAGAATTTGGCAAGAGGCCTGGGTGTCTCAATCGGTTGAGTGTCTGACTTTTGATTTCAGCTCAGGTCATGATCTCACAGTTCTTGAGTTTGAGCCCTGCATAGAGCTCTGAGCTGACAGCACAGAGCCTGCTTGGAATTCTCTCTCTCCCTCTCCCTCTGTTCCTCCCTTGCTCGCTTGCTTTCTCAAAACAAAACAAAACAAAACAAAACAAAACAAAACAAAACAAAACAAAACAAAAGAATTGGGCTAGGATTCCAGAATGTAAACTCCATAAAAATGAAGCAAGAGAATAGGGTTCCTATTCTCTATGCTCTGAGACTATGGTTGTGGTTTCACCCTGTCAGGGGCAGGCAAACCATATTTCTTCTTCCCCCCAAGGCCTGGTGAAAGCATTGTTCTGGGTATGACAAGTTGGGGCCTGATCACTTCCCCCCCCACCCATATCCCATCATAAGGCAGATGTTCTACCCTGTGGTACCACTCAGGAAGAAATAGGCACTTGTCCTCTGCACCTACCCTCCAGCCCCGGTGCAGTGATACACAGATTCTGCCCAAGGGGAGAGCAGACCATGAGGGCAATGAGCTCTGCAGATATTCCTCAAAGTGCAGCCTTCTGGAAAGGAGCTAAAAGAATTTCATGCCTAAAGGCACTGTAGAAAACAATGGAGATATTGCTGGAGAGGTTTAAAGAGGAATCGGTAGCCTCATTATACTTGTGGAAAAAGGGAAGGAACGGAACAGCCAGTTTCACAAGGAAAACCAGCTAGAGTCTGAAAGCGCCCTACTGGACTTACACATAATCCTGAAGGTCAAGAAACTACATGCACGTGCTAGGCTGTACCCACTCAGGAGAAATCAGATGATTTCTGGGATGAGATAGTGCAAGTGCTCCCTAAGCCACACACAGATTCATCAGCAAAGGGCTCCTGGAGCCTCAAATGGCACAATGGCTTTTGGCATGAACTCTGAGAAAACATTACCTGAATAAACAACTCTGATCTAGACAACTCCTAGGAAGCAACATTTATGAATAAATACTCATCTTTGATGATCTAGAAGACTGGAAGACTATGTCCATACCAAAAATGGTGCCCTCTCTGGAGCAAGTGGAAAGGAACTTTCAAAGTACTAGTCCCTGGATTAAAATGAGACAAATTGTAAATTCCCTGAATTATGGAAAACATTTCCAACTCATACACGGGTCTGACAGTAAAAGGTGCAAATCTTTAAGCAGCAAGTCCCTTATGCTACGCCAGTAGTGTCCCCTGTTTAATCAGTCTAAAAGATGAAAACAAGGGAAAAACTCTGAACAGGAATGCCCAAGGCTGCACAAAGAGTGAGGAAACGGGCTTTGCAGATTTAGTTTAGCAAAATTACTAACAAAGAAGTAAATAAACAAGGAAATACTAACGATGCCAAACCTCAGGAGAGGGAGGGAATCAGTATTGAGATTTGGGACAATATATTATTTAAAATGTCCAGTTTTTTGGGAACACTCTTGCACTGTTGGTGGGAATGCAAACTTGTGTAGCCGCTGTGCAAACTGGTACTGGGAATCAATATTGAGGGTATTATGCTAAGTGAAATAAATCAGTCAAAGAAAGACAGATATCATATGTTCTCTCTCATATGTAGAACTTGAGAAACTTAACAGAAGACCATGGGGGAAAGGGAAGGGTAAAAGAAGTTACAAACAGAGAGGGAGGGAGGCAAACCATAAGAGACTCTTAAATACAGAGAACAAACTGAGGGTGGATGGGGGGGGGCAGGGGAGAGGGGAAAATGGGTGAGGGGCATTGAGGAGGGCACTTGTTGGGATGAGCACTGGGTGTTGTTTGTAAGCGATGAATCATGGGAATCTACCCCCAAAACCAAGAGCACTATATGCTGTATGTTAGCAAACTTGATAATAAATTATATTAAAAAAATAAAAAGTAAATAAAATATCCACTTTCTAATAATAATATTATGAGACATGCAACAAAATCAGAACATGTGACTCATATACAGGTAAAAACAGGCAATAGAAGTGTCCTGTGGGGTAGTCCAGATGGTGAACTAGCATACAAAGAATTTAAAGGAGTTAATATACATATGCTCAAAGAACTAAGGGAAATAATGCTTAAATTATCAAATGAAGGAATGTAGACAATATCTTATTAAAGAGAGAATAGCAATAAAAAGATTGGAATTACTGAAAAGAACAAAACAAAAATTTGGAGATGAACGTAAAATAACCAAAAATTAAAAAAAAAGTTATTAATTTGTTCAACACTATAGACACCTGGAGGAAGAAAGAATCAACAAAAGTGATGATAGACTGATAGGTCATGCAGTTAAAAAACAGAAGGAAGAATGAATAGAAGTAAACAGAACCTTAAAGACACATGGGACACAATTAAGAACACTGACATATGCATAAATGAACCATCAGAAGGAGAGGAAAGAACTAAAAGAGAAAAAAATATATATTTGAAGAAAAGAAATAATAGCTGAAAATTCCCCAATTTTGAAAAAAAAAAAAAAAAGTTAACACATCCAACAAGCTCAACAAACTCCACACACTATAAACTCAGAGAGATCCGGGCTCAGACTTATCGCTGTCGACCTGTTGAAAGGCAAACATAAAAAGAACATGTTGAAAGCATCAAGAGAATAACTCATCATGTATGAGAGACCACCTTATCAAAACTAATAACTGTCATCGTCGTCGACATCTTTTTCTTCCTCCTCCTCTTCCTCCTCCTCTTCTTCCTCCTTCCTCCTTCTTTCTTCTCCTTCAGCTTCCTCCTCCTCCTTCTTTTTTTAACTAACAACTTTCTTCTCATAAGAAAGGCCAGAAGGCAATGTGAGGACACATTGAAAAGAGTGAAGGAGAAAAAAATTCACCCAAGAATCCAGTAGACCTATCTTTCAAAAATGAAGGCAAAATAAACACATTCCCAGGTGAAGAAAAGCAGAGACTTTGTTATAACAGGTCTGCCTTACAAGAAACATGGACGAAGGTTTTCAGACTGAAGCAAGTGATGGCATGTAGTAATTCAAATACACATTAAAAAAAAAAGCACTGGTAAATGTACTTGAATAATTATAAAAGTATGTTTGCATCTCTTCTAACTAATTATAAACAACTGCATGTTTATACATACATGTATATTTTTACATAAATATATATTTCTAAAATATACAGTAAAATAAACTATAATCAACTAAATATATAAACTAAAATATAAACTATTTATCATCTTGTTTTGCCCGTTAGAAATATATTTGACAAGAATAACAGCAAACAAAGAGGGGTGAAAACAGCTAATTTGGAGTAAGAAAATGACACCTTTTGGGAACTTGAATTCATAGGAAGAAATAAAGAAAATAAAAAGAAGCAAAAAAATCATAAATAAGAAGGCTAATAAAACATATTCTGAAATTATATAATTTCTTCTCTCAGCTTCTTTAATGGACAAAAGATAACACATATGATCAATATATCAACAAAAAAACAGAAAATAAAAGGGTGTGTGTGTAGGGAATAGAACTATAAAGGTATAAGATTTACATCCCTCACTAGAAATAAGTTACTATATATCTGAAGTAGATACTGATAATTTGGTGTGTATTGAAGGCCCTAGAAGAAATATTAAAAGCCAAGCTCAAAAAAGATAGTTGAATAATTAAAAGGAATTAAAATGTTACATAAGAAAACACTGAATTATACAAAAGAAGGCAGTAAAATAGCATCAGAGTTACAAAATAGTCATGAGACACATAGAAAAGAAAATGACATACTTAAATCCAACTATATAAACAATAACATTAAAGGTGAATGGATTAAACAACCCAATCAGAATGCAGAGACTATCAGATTGGATAAAAAGCAAGAACCAAATCTATTTTACCTCAGCATTATTCATTATTTACAAAAAGGTGGAAGCCACCTAATGCCTATCACTTGATGGATAGTCTGTAACAAGAGCCTTGAAAACATCACACTAAGTGAATGAAACCAGTCACAAAAGACCAAATGTTATGATTCTATTTGTATAAAATGTTTTAAAATGTGAAACACACAGAGACAAAAATTAGACTAGCAGTTGTCAAGGGTTTAGGGGACAAGGAAAATAGACAGTGACTGCTAACACACATGAGTATCTTTCTGCAGTGATGACAATGCTCTAAAATTGGATTCTGGTGATGGTTGCAGAAGTCTGCAAATATAATAAAACCACTGAATTTTACAATTTAAATGGATGGATTTATGTTATGTGAAGTATATCTCAATAAAACTATTTTTAAAATTGTTAAGAATTAGCCAAGTCAAGAAAATCTGGAAAAACATGTCAGGCAAAGAAAACAAACAGAAGAAAAATAGAGGTAAGAAATGGAAAGCTCTAAGAAATGCATGACTTCTCTGGTTCTATATTTGATGTTGACAAGAGTGCAGAGGCGGGGAGGGATGAGCCTTGCAAGCCATACTAAGGAGGTTGCACTTAATTCTGTGAGGACTGGACACATAATGATGGGTTTATAAGTGGAATAATGGGCAAGTTTAAAACTTGAGCAGACAAGTCTTTTGACTGTGGGGGAGATAGTTGGGAAGAGGAAAAGATGGTCAAGGAGGACTGCCAGTGATTCAGGAGAGGTGGAGAGAGTCTGAACCCACACAAAGAATGGATGTAAAGAAATATTTAGAAGGCAATTGTACCATTATTTTATAGTGTGGTTATAAATAAATGTGCACTTATGCTGGAAACCTCTCTCTGCCTCTTATTGTAGGCTTCTGAGTTCCAGAATTAGACAAGCAACATCACCTGCTTCATTGCTTTCAGGTTTTCTTATTATGAAAACAGCAGGGAGGAGTGGAGGAAGAAACAGGAAGGATGCATTTTGACATCCAATTATATTGCTAATCTCTGGAACTGGCAAATAGAAGTCTATTCAGGGAAATGTGTTCCTTGCCAGTGGCATCTGGCAATTAATGTTGAAATGTGGTTTCCAGCTTGCAGAGAACTTAGGATTTCACTGCAGAGATTTGAAGAGAAGAATTGGCACTCAATGCTTTCCACAGCAGTGTACTCCAAATCAAAACTCTGCATAAATGTCGACAGGGGCACATAATGTGCATTAAAGGTGCATCTATACACATTAATCTTCAATTAAACTCAGCAAAGCTAATGAATATTAACGTTTAAAGCCCTGATCCTGGAACACAAGACACTGTAAAACCGCACTTAGGTACATGTTTCAGCTCTGACTCCAGGTCTCAGTTTTTGCAGGATCACCACTAGTTCCTCCCACTATTTGCCAAATGCAAACTCCTCACGCCTTCTCCTACTTCAGGCCTTTGACCATGCTGATCCATCTCCCCCCCAAAGGAAACTTCCCCAATTTTTTTTTACCTGCATAACTACTTTTTTTTCCAAACTCAGTTGACAGCTCAACTTCTCTTCAAAATGTCTCTTACATGTTCCAGCCACAATGCTACACCCTCAACCATCCCCAAAAGTGATATTAAGTTTTCCCATTTTCCTACTCTCTAGATAAATTCTTACATACTTCCAATCTGTCCTTATATATGTATATATGCATATAGTACAAGCATGTTTTATGTATATATAATTTACATATGCATAAATCATATGTATATAAATGCATTAAGATTTTTTCATTTAATTGAAATTTATATAATGTGATTGAAAGGAATCTATTCAAAGCCCCCCCGCCCCAACCACACTTACAGACAAACCTCACAGGTATCTGCACTTGGCCCTAACTCTTTGTTTTTCTAGGTCACAGTGCCCTCCCTTCTCAGAAAATAGACCCCAACTACAAAACATATTCTTCTCTGGCCTGACCACAACCCATGTCCTGGATGAGTCCTAGACAGAGCCCCTTGAAAAACCTGGAACCTCCTTCTCTACTTGGCTAAAAGTTGACCCCCTCCCCACAAATGCCCATCATGGGCATAACTGCAACCCTCTCACATCTGCAAAACCCCTTAAAAGGCCCAGCCTGACAGAAATCCAGAGCTGACATCTCTCTAGATGTCTGGCTTCCTCTCCTCCCTTGGAGAGTGAATAATCTCTGTCCTGCATGTTGCTCTATTCTTTGTGCAATTCTTTGCTGCCCATGTCACTGGCCACCTTAACATTTTGGTGGCTTGTACAGTGACTGGCCGTTGTCTGCTGACCAGGATCCATCTTAACCAGATCTTCTTGTTGACTAATTTCGGGTGAGTCAAAATTTTCATTTTTAGGAGGGGTCTTTGAGATCTTAAGCATTGACAACACTCACCAGTGGTTGACTGATTCCCCCCCAGGAGGATTCAAGCCCCAGTACTGGACTCAGTCAATAATCAATATATTGCCCATTCAAGGGATGCCTTCTCTGTGTCTTTCCACAGTGTGGGATCCTTGATCACTTCACCTTACACAGACCCTTGAGTTTGGGGGACACTTCTTTCTCTCAGGCTCCCCATCGGTCAGGGTTTCATCTTCTCAGGACTCTGAGTCAAGATGTCTCCCTTCACATTTTCCCCTTTGTTCCCAGTCATCAAAATCTTCCTTCTCCTTTTCCCAGATTTCCTGATGGACAATTGTCCATCCCTCCCAAGGACTTCCCCTTGAAAATCTCAAAAACCTCCAACTGAAATGAGATATTTGGCCCAAACATCTTATTTTTTATTGTAATATACACTGGCCCCAATATAAATCAGATAACCAGGAAGTCTGGCCATAAAATGGCACTCTTAACCACAATACTCTTCTCCAATGAGTTTGTATTGTCATTGCCTGGGTAAATTATGTGAGGTTCCTTATGTTGAAGCTTTCTTCGAACTCGCTCATCATTCTGACATGTGCTGCCTGTCATATATTCCTTTTATCTCCTTAAAAATCCCCTCTTCCTCTCCCCAATTCTCCCCAGCTGGACTTTGACCCTCCTGACCAACCTTCGCCTTTCCACTCACCGACAATTGATCTTACCCTCCTTACCCTCAAGACCCATTGGCATCCCTTTACCCTCCCCTTCAGCCCTTGCCTCCAGGTCCCAATCCTTCTCCCACCCACACTCATTCTGGACTTTTTAAAAATTATTTTTAAAAAATTATTTATTTTTTTAAGTAGGCTCCATGTCCATTGTGGGGCTTGAACTCATGACCCTGAGGTCAAGAGTCACATGCTCCATGGACTGAGCCATTCTGGCCACTCTTACCTCCTGATCCTCCTGTCACTCAATTTCCTCTTCTGGAGGTGGCTGGAGCAGAAGGCATTTTTAAGAGTCCACATTACCTTCTCCATGCCACATCTTTCCAATAGAGAATCTAAGCTTGGCTCTTTTTCAACTTTTCCCTCCAGGTTCACTAAGGAATTTGAATGTCTGACCCTTTCCTATGATTTATCGTGGAGAAACCTACATGTTATTTTTTCCACCTACACCAACCCAGAGGAAAAGACCAGACTTTGGTCCAAGACTACCAAATATGCTGATGACTTAACTACAGATAGCCTGCACAATATGTTCCTGGCAATAAAGTGGTTTGCCTAGACAAGCCTAACTGGAATGACCAACCCTCCTCTGGAGACAAGATCAAATGCAACTAAATGGTCACCTGCCTTATAGAAACAGGAAACTTCTAAACAGGTCAATTATGAAAGATTAAGGGAGCTTACCCACAGATCACATGAAAATTCTGCCCTTTTTCTCACTTACCTGACTGAGGCTCTTAAAAATTCACCAACCTTGATCCTAATTCTCATGCAGGAAAATTGATGCTAGCTATGCATTTTATCTCCCATCAGCCCACACATTAGAGGAAAAAAAAAAAACTTCAAAAAAACTAGATAAAGGCTCTCAAACCCCTCAGTCTGAACTATCAGACCTGGCCTTTAAGGTTTTTAACAACAGAGAGGAGGAAATCAAAGAGGAAAAGAGACAAAGACATCAAAAACAATCTCAGGCTTTTCAGCCTCTGGCTACCGACCTTAGTGGAGTTATTCAAAAAAAGTCTTACCCTGCTGGCTCAATCCAAACATTCAACCAACCCCCTTGGGGAGCTTGTTACACCTTTGGTAAGCCTGGCCAATGGTATAAATGGTGTCCCAATAAAAAAACTTCCACCTAAAACCCCTTGTGCCAACTGTAAGGAGGTTAGCCACTGAAGAGTGACTGCCTCACCCTCAAAGTAGGGGTGGGTCCCACCTCCCAAAACCTGTCTTCAGGGCCCAAACAGGGGGTATCAGGCATATCCCCAGTGGCCGATCCCTTGGGACTTCTTCAGGACATGGATTCACACACCCCAGGATTGGCAATGGCTCCTATACATGCCATCTCCATGGCCAACCCCAAAGTAATTCTCTCTGTTGAAGGTAAGGGCATATCATTTCTTATAGACATGGAAGCAACCTGCAGCACTCTCCCTGAATTTTTAGGACTCTCTTTTCCCTCCTCCATCTCTGTGTTGGAGTTTACAGAGTTCCTTCTCAACTCAAAGCCACCCTGTTCTTGTCAAGTGCCCTGGGAGATCAGATGTTTAGCCATTCCTTTTTTGTTTTGCCACACTGTCCCATTCCCCTCCTAAGATGAGACATCATGACCAAACTAGAACTCACCCTTATCTGTACCCCCATATACCTCCAATGCCAATTCTTGGGACTCCTTACTGAACCTACACACCCTGCTCCCACTTCACTCTCTCCAGTTATGAATTTGGTTCCCTCATCCATATGGGACACCTCCAAGCCAATTAAGGCTACTCACCTCACCCCGTCACCATACACCTCAAATATCCTACCTTTTTTTCCCTTCAAAGCCCCAATATTCACTCAAACATGAGGCTTTGCAAGGCTTACAACCCCCTCATTTCCAAATTCCTTATCTTAAATATGTTGAAACCTACTAACTTTCCTTACAATATTCTAATCCTTCCAGTAAAAAAGTTAGATAGTTCTTATAGACTAGTTCAGGATCTCAGAATTACTGAGGCAGTTGTCCCTATCCACTCCATTGTTCCCAACCCATATACCCTTCACTCCACCATTCCACCCTCCACAGTGGACCTCATTGTCTTAGATCTTAAGGACCAATTTTTAACTATTCCCATGTCCCCAAGACCTTCTCGCCTTCACATGGACTGACTGTGACACTCGACACTCCCAACAATTAATTTGGACTGTTCTCCCATAGGGTTTTAGGGATAGCCCCCACTTCTTTGGACAAGCTCTGGCAACTAATCTCTCTAACCTCTACATCCCAAATAGTATCCTTATCCAATACATAGATGACCTCCTCTGTAGTCCTTCTTTGCCTGCTTCTATTTCTGAAACCATCACTCTCCTCACCTTCCTAAACAACAAAGGTTATTGCATCTCCCTCTATGATTTTTGCTTACACCAGAACACAGGGCCATTACCTCCCAATGAAAACAACTCATCTCTAATTTACAGCCTCCATCATCCAAGAAGGAACTTCATTCCTTCCTGGGTCTCAGACAGTACTTTAGGATATGGACTCCCAACTATTGCCTAATAGCCAAACCTCTCCATGAGGCCCTTCAGGATCGCGAACATGAACTTCTAGATTGACACTCTCCCTTGCTCATAGCTTTTCAAACCTTAAAACAAGCCCTACTCTGAGCCCTATCCCTGGTCTTTCTCAATCTTCAAAATAATTTTCTCATATACACAATAGAGAGGGAGGAATAGCTGTAGGATTATTGGGGCAAAAATATGGACTGGATTTGAAATTTGTGGCTTTTCTCTCAAAACAATGAGACAACATAGTCAAAGGATGGCTTTCATTCCTCCAGGACTTTAGCAGCTAATGCCCTATTAAGTCAGGAGGCTAACCAATTCATGTATGAATGACACATAGATGTCTTTTCCACTCATCAGGTTATAGACGTCCTAAAAAACAATGCTTGTTAACTTTCTCATGAGCTCCTGCCTCACACAATACCAAACACTCCTTCTGGGGAACTCTGACATCACCATTCAATAATCTAATACCCTAAATTCTCCCACCCTCCTCCCTACAACAGAGCCAGTAGAACATTCATGCCCAGAGATCCTGAGCAGTCCAAACAGATCTGACAGACCTTCCCCTTTCAGACTCAGAGTATTCGTGGTTTATAAATGGGAGTATTTTTATCTCAAACGTTAAAAGAAAAGCAAGCTATGCAATGATCACAATCATACAAATCATAGAGAGTTCACCCCTACCACCAGGGACATCAGCACAAAAAGCAGAACTCTTCACTCTCACCAGAGCTCTTACCTTAGACAAAGAAAAAAAGACTCAATATTTACACTGACTCTAAGTACACTTTCCATATCCTGCACTCACATGCAGCCATAAGGGAAGAAAGGGGACTCAGGACCAAAAAAGGCTCTTCTATCAAACATGCTTCACTTATCCTCCAACTCACTCAAGCTGCCCAACTCCCCACTCTGTGGCAGTCATACACTGTAAAAGACATCAAGGACACACTTCTCTAGAAGCCATAAGAAATAACATGGCAGATAAAGAAGCAAAGAGAGATGCCTTAATACCCTTCCTGGCTACTGAGACAGCAGTATTACCCAACTATTTCCTTACCTCAGTTGCCCCCAGATACTCAGACAATGAAAGGAAAACATTCATAAACAAGGGGGCCAACAAGAAAGGACCATGAATAATATTTCAGGGGAAACTCATTCTACCTATAGAACAAAAGAAGGAAATCTTCAATAAGATTCATAATTGTTTACATATAGGACCAAGGCCCCTTTACATACTCTTAAGATCTCTCCTCTGGTTCACAGACTTACAAAACAGGCTTACCAACATCACCAAGAATTGTCCCATGTGTTTGTCAATAAACCCACAAGGACACCTTAGACCACCACCTTCCATCCCAAACCACCAATTCTATGAACACTTAATGGGACAAGACTGGCAATTAGACTTCACTCACATGTCCAAGCACAAGGGATACAAATACCTACTAAACCTCAATGATACTTTCTCAGACTGGCTTGAAGCCCTCCCCACCCTTACAGAAAAAGCCTCAGAAGTGACTTGGGTCCTTCTTAATGAGATCATTCCTCCTTTTGGGCTCCCCACCTCCTTACAAAGTGATGATGGTACAGGGTTCGCCTCTCAAATCACTCCACAGCTATCTAGGTCCTTAGGAATAGTTTACAAACCACACTCAGCTTACCAACCACAGTCCTCATTCAACTCTTAAGCAACAACAACTCACCAAGTAATCCATAGAGTTTAATGCAGGCTGCCCACTCCTCCTCCCTTATGCACTTTTCTTTTTTTTTTTTTTTTTTTTTTACTTTGAATATCCCCTTTATTTTATTAACCATGTATAGAGGAATCAAAAAACAATTATTTAATATAATTTATTGTCAAATTGGTTTCCATATAACACCCAGTGCACATCCCAGCAAGTGCCCTCCTCAAAGCCCATCACCCACTTTCCCCTCTCCCCCACCCTCCTTCAACCCTCAGTTTGTTCTCAGTATCCAAGAGTCTTTATGCACTTCTAAGGATAAAATCTACTTGCAAAGCTCCCCTTTCTGAGCCCATTTGAACTTATGTATGGCAAACCTCCCCTGCTACACCTTGACTTACCAACAGAGCCCCTTCTTTGGGAGACTATCCTCCCACAGTTGAAATCACTTGAAAATTACTCAGGGAATATGCAGAGCAACATCTACCAAACCCCTCATGTGACCTCCAACCCAAACAAAAATTACAACTGGATCCTTTTAAAGGAACTCCCAGGTCAAACAAAACCACTTCAACCACCCCCATGGAAGGGACCCTTTCAAACAATCTTGGTTATCCCCACAGCAGCCACACTCCTTGGATTCCCTTTCTGGATTCACCTTTCAAGGTTCAAGCTAACAACCCCACCACCAAAAGAAGACCACCCACCATCTGAACCTCCACAATACACCTCTCCAACTACAGGTGATCTCAAACTGCTCTTCAAAAAGGTCAAAGCCCCTCCATGTCCACATGGGAAGGAGACGTCTTTGCCTCTATCCTAGCTGACCTCCAGGTGACAGGTATAATCCTTTATTCCTACTCTGGCCTGGGACAACTCCTTTGATGAACTACTCCTTTGATGAAATATATCAATACATTCAATAGTCCTGATAAGCCCCTGACTCACCTGCTTTTCTGGTTTGTCCTTATTCTTAGGATGTTAGTTATAATCCTTGATCACTGCATGAGAAACTGTCTACTCTCACCAGGATGGAACCACTTTCTCTGCAGGTCAGGCTAATCCTCTTGCTTTTTATGGGGCTCCCCACACTCTCCATGGCTACTATGAGTGTCCTCATCACTCTGGGGTCCCTCACTACCAATCCACCCTCCACTCTTCACAAGTCCTCCAACACCCTTATTTCCAGATCACCAGGCAGCCATCTGAGCTCTAAACAACAAAAACATAACATATAAAAAACTGTTGGATATGTGCCCCCATCTCACCAACCAAGGGACTTGTCCCCATTCCCATCAACTTAACTGACTGGTACCTGGCCAATGCTACCTTCCACATCTAACACATTTCAAAGGATGAACATATTGACTTCAGCATTAAAGCCCATATTCTCATTAAATCCAATAAATCCCTTCTTAAATCATGACCAACTCTATCAGAGATAAAGTGTGCCTATCTGCATTAATGCTTCATATTCTGACCCACAAATGGTCTTCCAAAATATCTTTAACTCTTCCCTAATCCTTTCACTAACCCCTTCATACAACAAACAAACACTCCCCAAAACAGAGAAATAGGGCACACATTGTCACTCTTATAAACCCAACATAACTGGGCTCACAAGACCCAAAACCAAGGCTGCCTGGACAATCTCTTCCACTAGTGATACAACAGACTGCCCAGCCCTGGACAATTCTTGCCTCTACAAACTCAACTTCTTCCAACCCAAAAATATACAAAAGCATCAATCCTATAAAGGCCTTGATGGCATAAACTGGAAATGGAACCACACTAAGGGCCTGTTAATTTTTCTACCAAAACTATATTTAGCACTTACAAAGTCACTCCACTGGTAGCAGTCTTGGTAGGGGGAATTTATCCCATATATGCCCCTCAAAATAACAAAGTTGGACAACTCACCATATTGCCCTACATGGAACCTGACTCTCCCACCCACTTTCTCTGGAACACAGACCTATCTCTGCTTAGCCCCTACCTAAAAGGGATACTACACCTCATATACCTAATTACTGACCTACACTTTCCCAAGTCACCAGTCCTCATACCCTTAATGCAGACTGTAACAGGCACTCAAACCTTTTTTATCCTGCCCCCACAGAGCTGAACCAGTGTCTATCCTCACCCTCCTCATAGGGGAACTGGGTTAGGCACAGGTAGCTCATTCTGACCATACGTGGGAACTCTCTCTTTCCTTGAGTCACCAAGTAGCCAACTTGGCTTCTACACTCCAGGCAGTGCAGAGACAAATTAATTCCCTAGCAGGAGCAGTTCTTCAAAATTGTTGGGCTTTAGACCCGTTAACTGCTGGGGTGGGGGTGGGGGGTTGCGGGGGTTACTACAGGAAGAATGTTACTTCTGTGTAACTGAGCCAGGCCAGGTCTTATACAGCCTTGATAAAATCATCAAAACAGCTAGAGACAATCAGGAAAAATATAAAAACTAGGGGGCTGATTGGTTTTCCCAGAAACTAGATATCTTGTCTTGGTTCTTATAGCTTACTCCTTTCCTAGGACCATTGGCAATTATCCGAGTAGCCCTTATTTTGGGGCCCTGTATCTTAAAATATCTCATCTCTTTCATCTGGGATTACATCTTAGCTCTTGGTAGTTCTCTAAGGACCTAACAAGCTTAAACTCAAGCCCTTGCTTTCAGAAGAGGCCCCCACCAACATCTCCTTCACTCCCATCTCTCCTGCAGCCAGGTAGGGACAGCTCTATGCCCTTACTCAGCAGGAAGTTAGTAATGGAAGAATGACTTTCTCCCATGTTCCTAATCAAGAGTAATTTTAAATAAAGAGAGGAGGAAATGAAAGGAATCTATTCAAAGCCTCCCCTCCCCCCAAGCCCCAGCCACACCTACAGACAAAACTCACAAGTGTCTGCACTTGGCCCTAACTCTGTTTCTCTAGGTCATGGTGCCCTCCATCCTCGGAAAAAATAGACCCCAACTACAAAGCATATTCTTCGTATGTAGCCTGACCACAATCCATAACCCAGAGGAGTCCCGGACAGAGCCCCTTCAAAAACCTGGAACTTCCTGCTCTATCTGTACAACAGTTGACTCCCTCCCCATGCCCATGCCCATGGGTGCAGCTGCAACCTCTCATATCTTTCAAACCCCCTTAAAAGGCCCAGCCTGAAAGAAACCTGGGGTTGATATTTCTCTAGATGTCTGGCCACCCTCCTCCCTTGGAGAGTGAATAATCTCTGTCCTGCTTGTTGCTCTACCCTTTTGTGCCATTCTTTGCCACCCACATCACTGGCCACCCTCCCAGTGATGTTTGGGTTCTTGGGTCCCACAATTGAAGTGCCTTAATGTCTCAGAGCCACAGTTACCTCACCTGAAATCTGTGGCTAATAGTAAAACTACTTATGTTTCTGTCCCATCCCCAGACATTTTATTTAATTGGACTAGGGTGTCACCTGGGTTTTTGACATGTAAAAATATCTCCACATGATCATGCAAGTGCATACAAGTTTGGGAACCACTGCCTTAAGGAGTTGTGAGGATTATATGTGGTCATGTGTGTGTGAGTTAGCACGTTGCACAGCCAATACTAGACATTTAAAATAATAGCTATTATTATTTGTGGACTTTTCAAATGGAAAAACCATACCTTACTTATTTTTGTCTATGGCACATAGGTGAAATATGTAGTACAGGAATAGTGGCGCTCAGTATAAGAAGTCAGTATTAGATGAATGTCCCTCAAAACAGGATCTTTCAGTTCTATAGGAAAAGGGGGCAGAAACACAGGTAACTACAGTAAAACACAGCACAGCCACTTGAGCTCAAGAGCAATAGGGCAGTGTAGAGAAGAATGGGACAATGCACCTTCCTGCCTGAAACAAGGAGCTAATGAAAAAGGCAGAGGAAGGAAAAGAGGAGGAGGATAATAGGACAGACCACTCACAAGGCATTAGAGTTTTCTACTAGGCATTGCACAAAAAAGTGAATTCCCCTAACTTTGAAGATGAAGTTAAAACCCAGAAGTTGAGGGGCACCTGGCTGGCTCAGTCGGTTTAGCATCTGATTTCGGTTCAGGTCATGATCCCATGGTTGGTGAGCCCCGTGTCAGGCTCTATGCTGACAGCTCAGAGCCTGGAGCCTGCTTCGGATTCTGTGTCTCCCTGTCCTTCTACCCTCTCCTGCTTGCACTCTGTCTCTGTCTCTCGCTCTCTCAAAAATAAACATTAAAAAAAATTAGGGGCGCCTGGGTGGCGCAGTCGGTTAAGCATCCGACTTCAGCCAGGTCACGATCTCGTGGTCCGGGAGTTCGAGCCCCGCGTCAGGCTCTGGGCTGATGGCTCAGAGCCTGGAGCCTGTTTCCGATTCTGTGTCTCCCTCTCTCTCTGTCCCTCCCCCGTTCATGCTCTGTCTCTCTCTGTCCCAAAAATAAATAAACGTTGAAAAAAAAAAATTAAACAAAACAGAAGTTGAAAATTTGGCCCCATCACTCCAGTCGGTGGCAAAACCAGGATTGATTTTTCAGTTCTTGTTGCTCTAGATTCAGAGTATTTAACGGCTGTGCTGAACTGTAAGAACAAAGAATCACCCACACCTCTAATCAAAGGAGTTTTATATGGATTTCTTATGCAGGAATCCATGAATTAAGTGGCATAAAAATCTGTGCCCTACTCAGGGTGTTTCTATATCCATCAGTTGGTCAATTCTCAGCTCAGTAATTAATTCCTATGCTTAATATTAACAATGAAACTGAAATAATTGAATGTCAATAAAGAAAAACTTCCAAATCCATTAACTCATACCTTACACAAAACTCAACCTGAAGTAGATGTTAGACCTAATTATAAGGGCCAAAAATTATAAAACATCTAAATGAAAAACATTTATGACCTTGGGTCAGACAAATATCTCTTAGCTGTAATATCAGAGAAACATAACTTGTACTTCATCAAAAATGAAACATTTTTTCTCTTTAAAAGTCATGGTTAAAAAATGAAGAGCCAAGTCACATACTGGGAGACATCAATTGCAAAATACATATTTCTTAAAGAACTTATACCTAGAATATATAAAGAACCATTATAACTCAATAATTAGAAAGCAATCCAATACAAAAATAGAACTTCCTCTTTTTAAAATGTTCATTTATTTTTGATGTACAACTACATCTCAATCCTCTCTCACGCTTGCCTATGAGTAACATTAAAAAGCGGGGAAAGAGTTTATCTTTCTATTTCTGTTTGCCTATGCTTCAAAAAAAACAAATTAGAAGACAAGGTGAAGGCAACCAGCATTTGCTGATTCACATTCCATTTCTATAGTGTAGTGATGATTTCCATTTTGCAGTTGGGAAAATAGCCCAGGGAGGTTATGCAACTCACTTAAGAGTAGGAAGAGCATGTGTTTTATTAAGCTTCTGCTAGAACCCATTATTATGATAGAAACAAAGTAAATTTTCACTTCCTGTTTTTGAACAATAATAGCTAATACTTGTGCAATCAGCATGTTTATAAACACTATTATAAGTTGATATTTTACTTGTGCATACTCATTACATTTCAAAATAACTATATGGTATAGAAGCTATACTTAACCTCAGTTTAGATGACAAATAAAGAGACATATATATTTTTACTTATCTTGTTCAAATCCATTCTGAAATTGACAGTCAGTATTAAACACAGAGGCCTGGATCCAGTCTCTTTTAACTGCTGCACAATTCTGCTTTTTCCATAAGTTGAGCATAAAGACAGTGAACTCAGTTGTGAATAAAACACAGGCTTAATGAATGCCCAAAATAGGCAAGACCAATCCAAGTGCTTTCATTTTTTTTACTACTCAGAATATTTGAGTCTACTTCTCCTTTCACAGACTAGTAGATAACATTAAATGAGAAAAATTGTATACCCCATTAAGTAGCAATGCAGTTTCCATTCTCACTAAGTTGTTTATTAAAAAGAAATATGAAAGTATTAGATTGTAATGTGGGTTTTTGTGTTTGTTTTTGACCTGTTTTCTGAGCATAATGCTAAATCGTCAGCTTCCTTTCCTTTCCTTTCTCCTTTTTTCCTATATTCACTTTGAAGTCAAAAGATATTTAAGTTGGTAAGCAATTAGAGAAAAAAAAACAGAAAAGAAGTAGAACCAGAATCTGTGGGTCAGCTGATCAGTCAGAAGCACGTACATGGTTATGAAGTTGTGGGTCGCATATGTGTCACTAGCTGGAATGACCAGCAAGGCACTCCTAGGATCCATGGAAGGGGAAGAACAAGTCAGAGTTTCCATATACAAGCCACGAAGAACTTGAACCTTTCCCCACCAACAAAGAGAAACAACATTCATAAAATTACTGACACTTTTCTCTAAGAATTACCATCACCATCAATACCATTCCTGATTTGGACCATCTTGTCTTTCTGGTCTATTCTCTTGCCTCTCTCTGCATGTACCACACATTTCAGAAAGTTCCTATGATGATTTATTTAATACTAACACATGTCCAAATTGACCTTACTGATTCATTTGACTCTTTCCTTCTTTTCTTCTTCTCTTAATTTCTACAAATATTTACTGGGTACCCTACCAAGTATAGGCTGTGATGTAATGCCTTCAAGGTCTAATCCATTGTCATTCTTACATGAAGTTTGTCCCAAGGTGGTAGTAATAGGTTTACTGATCTTTGACCCTCCACTCATTGACCCGCTCTCCCAAGAGCAGTAAATCCTTATAAAACACTTTCCATATTGTATTAAAATTAATTGTAAACTAGCTCATCACCCTTACTAGACTGAGAGCGGGACGAACTGTCATCCAATTCTGATTTCCCTCTGCCTGCTCCAAAATGTCAGCTGTGATATGTGGAACAAAAAGGTTGGGAGGAGATGTTAAATAATCAATACAAATACCCTCTTCTAGAGGTTCGTGTGCTAAAGAAACACTGGTAAATTACATGAAAGGCTGAACGCTGAAGGGGAACTTTAATTACCTGATTTCAAATGCTGGTTCTTTCTACCACACCAATGTCCATAGAATTTTAAAATTTAATGAAAGAAAAACAAGGGCACCTGGCTGGCTCAGTCAGTAGAGCATACGACTCTTGATCTTCAGGTTGTGAGTTCGAGCCCAACAGTGGGTGTAAAGATTACTTAAAAAGAAAAAGAAAACACCTTCACATCAGATTAATTAAAAGCCTGGGGTTTTATAATTTAAAGTGTGGTCCACAGACCATCACCGTCAGCACTGTCACTCAGAACTTGTTTGAAATGCAGAATCTCAAACCTCATCCTAGACCTACTGAACCAGAATATCCTCTTAACAAGATACACAGGTGATCCCTGTGTTAAAATTTATGAGACACCAACAGAACATCCTCATTTAGTGAAGCAGGGAACTATAATTAAAACAACCAGAGTTGAACAGGCAACCTGTAAGACTGTGCTTGATTGGGAACAAACTCTTGCAGACTAACATAACACTTAAATCCAAGCAGCATGCAAATAAAGGAGCTCAAATAAGTGAAAATGTAAATATGGGATCACTGTTATCCACACTATATATAAACTAAAAACAAATTTAATACATAAAAGAGGAGTCATGGAATATCGAGTTAACATTGCTCCTGCTCAATTTCACACAAAATAATCCACTTTTAGTATTATTTTAGAATATTTTACAGATGCTAATGAATAAATTAACAGTATATCAGCATATCAAAATATCAGCATATCAAAATAGTCCAAGATAAAACCAAGCACGAAACCAAATTATTATAGCAAAGTCTTCTTATACATCAAAGATTAAAGACAATTCTCATCTACTATTTCCACGAAAACTATATTAAAGACAGTTGAAAAAGAGAATGTAACCTTTCATATCTCTGATTCCAGACACTGGTCAAGTGCAATTATGTTAAGAAATCACATCCAGTTCTTGGTCTCTACACTGGTTTCTTTTCTTTAATAAAGAAACTTCTGTAAAAATTTATTAGGAAAATATATATTCCAATAATTTCATTTCTGAAAAGCTACGATGCCCTTGGTCCTTGATTGCCATATAAAAACTAAAAAAAAAAAAAGTCAGCTGTTTTCTCTTCAGAATGTTCTGAAGATTCTTTTGCCTTAATTTATAAATAAATAAAGCAACACAGTTGCCTAAAATGAAGGGGATGAACTACTGTTTCCCTGGCTTTCAAGATAGCTCCATATTTCAAGGAGAAAAAAAGGGGGCCTCGGATGTAGTTATATATATCCTGGACACTGCTGAGTAGGATGGCCTGAGTTGAGAATATGTGATGCATTTTTGAGTGAGACTAAGTACAATTGTTTAGACTCTGAAAAAGTGACTTGGTATTACCTTGAGAAATAAACTTCCCTCTGGAGAAAAACCAAAACCAAAACCAAAATCAATTGATGGATAATAATATGTGTATAAAATATTGCGTAGAATTCATTTGTATATATAATCTCATTTGATCCTGTTAAATAACTTTGACATGTGTGTATCAATCCTACCCATAGTTTACTGACAGAGGAATTGATATCCAGTAAGGCTGACTACTTAAGCTCAGTTTCCAGGTAAGTGAAAGAGCCAATAAAGAACCCAGATCCCTTGGGACACCTGGGTGGATCAGTTGTTTAAGCGTCTGACTCTAGATTTTGGCTCAGGTCACGATCTCAGGGTTCGTGAGTTTGGACCCTGCATCAGCCTCTGCCTGACAGTGCAGAGCTTGTTTGGAATTCTCTGTCTCCCTCTCTCTGCTCCTCTCCTGCGTGCTCCCGTGCTCGCTCTCTCTCTCTCTCTCTCTCTCTCTCTCTCCTCTCTCTCAAAAATAAAAGCATAAAAAAAAAAGAACCCAGATCCCCTGACTGACTACAATCATATATATTTTTAACCATCTCAATGTCTATTTACTAAGGAAGAAGAAATGGACAAACGTTCAGGAGATGATGCTTAGGCTTGATATAAATAAGAACTTTCACATAGATATCAGTCAAAGCTGCAGTACAGTCTTCCATAAAAGTGTTTGTCTTTGTATACCTAGGCCTCAGTTGGTGCCTCTTAATTGTGCTATGTGGTTTGCCCAACTTGTCACAAGAAGCACTAATGATATAAAAAGATTTTACCCAAAACATGTTCATAGAATTTCTATATATCATTCACTATAACCCACATGGATATTTCCAACCTCAGGGAATTTTCCTATTTCTTTTTAAAGGAGGAGTAGCAACGATTGGGGGCAGGATGGTAGGATATGCTAGTTGTGACTTTGACAAAAGAAGAGATGATACAACTGGGGAAAAAACAAACTGAAAAGCGTATGTTGGTGACTGTAAATTTTGGCTCCTGGCTAAGTAGCATGGCTTCAGAGCACTGAAATGATTTTTACTGCCTACTCAAATAATATACCCCACTCACCTTCCTAGTTTATTTTACTATTAGCAATATATTGAATTCTACCCTAGCCTAAGATCACAAATGTTCCTAAGACTGAAAAAAATTACATTATGAACTTAAATTCTCCTTCTGAAGGAGTCTACAAGAGGGGGCATCAAGAATAGAAAGGGCAAACAGAGACAAAGAATGAAGAAACCAACACAAGAAGACTGTGGGGAAAACACGTTACTTTATAGAATATGAGCCTGGCATCTCTGTGGGAGTAAGATAAGTATATAAAAAATCAACTATATATTTTTTGTTTGAGTGCAGTTAACACCCAATGTTAATTTAAAAAATTGTAAAAATTACAAATAAAATGAATTCATTAAAAACACAAATCTCTGGGGGAGCCTGGGTGGCTCAGTCGGTTAAGAGTAGGACTCTTGATTTCAGTTCAGGTCCTGATTGAGTCTTAAGCATTTGCTTAAGATTCTCTCTCCTTCTCTTTTCTGCCCACCCCCCCCCCCAAAAAAACAAAATAAAAAAAAATAAAACAATCCAAATCTCTCATCAATCTGTCAAACAAAAAACCAACTATAATCGGAAGTGAGAAAGGGGTTCTCCCACGGTCAGAATTTCGTAAGAGAGAAAAATCTGCCTTAGAATGTCAAGAACCTTAATCACTAAACATTTATCAGGAGAGGTGATGCCGTCAGGAAGATCAGCCAGTATCGTGCAAGGGACTGGAATTGGAGGTGTTACAGGATCCTTCTAAAGTGACGGTTCTTATGCTGGTGAAAACTTCTGCAGTAAGTTGAGCTGACTTGTTTCTAAAATGGGGTTTATTAAGTCTAAATGGCAGTGGCAGAGGCTAAGATAACCCCTGGAATCTCTCTTTAAGAGATATACTAGTGTCAATGATTGAAGGGGAGATGCTGCTGTTGTAAAAGACTCCCACTGTACACACTACTTAGGGATTCTGCTGGTGCCTTCAGAAGCTGTACATGCCTTGTGATAAACTATGAAATTGATGGAGAAGCTCCTTTTTAAAATTCCTCTAAATCGTGTCTACTGCTGCAGCTTTCTATGCAATTACCTTCCAAGGTAATTGGCTTCTTCTATTATGCATGATTAACAAACACCCTAGCAACTGAGTAACAGCAATGAAATGAAATAAAATAAATCAAGTAAATTCACAAATATATTTCTGGAATGTCTCCTGCCCTGACAAAGGGGAACATCGAAATGTATTGCCAAAGGAAGTATTCAAACAAGAACAGTAACTTGCTCTTGTCTTCTGAAATTATATTTGGCATCACCACTAGGGCAAAGGATATGGAGCACAAGTAATTTTTAAACAATTGTATAATAAGTGAAATTACTGTATGTTTTCTTCACTGTTCTTTCTTTTCATTTTACATTAAATATAAGAGTGTATGTTTAGATGAGGCGCCTGGGTGGCTCAGTCGGTTAAGTGTCCGACTTTGGTTCAGGTCATGATCTCCCAGTTAGTGAGTTCAAGCCCTACATGGGACTCTGTGCTGAGAGGCTGGATCCTGCTTCAGATTTTCTGTCTCCCTGGCTTTCTGCCACTCCCCCACTTGTACTCTGTCTCTCTCTCAAAAAATGAATAAATGTTAAAAAAAAATTTAAAAGAGTGTATGTTTAGAATACAAGTATTATTTAATTATTTGATATTTTAATTAGACATGAAAAGCTACTTGAGAATGTTTGTATGTCCCTGAGCAGTACTTCTGTAGGGTATTCAAATTTGACTCTACAAAACACCGTAATCTCTTTTTTGTTGTTGTTGTCTTTGTAATTTCTAATCTATAAATTCGAACCTAAGATGGGCTCTGATCAGAAACGTGTTGAACTTTCAATGTACTCAGAAGAAACACAGGATGTTTCACACGTGTGTGTGTGTGTGTGTGTGTGTGTGTGTGTGTGTGTGTAAACATACTGAAAATAAAACCACTTAGGACCTAAAGAAACCAGTGCATCAGTGGGCAGATGTGCTTGGTCTGAAATGGTAGTATACTAGGCAAGTCCCAGAAGGAGAGTGATTCCCCCCAAAGGTCTCATGATGGTGCCACTGTTCTACATATGCTCCAAGCAAGGAAATGTGCAGCCAACTGAAACTAATAAAGATTGTGGCCCCTCTTGGTGGGAGGGTAGCTTGTTGAGCCAAGATACACATGCAACATGATAAGACAAGAAAAGGCAGGGAAGGTCAGCGATCCAAGGCTCACCCACCCTCTCAGACCAAGGGAGAAATGTTCCAGGGCTGGTATAAAGTATATTGTCTTCACTTTGATTTTTGACACAAGGATTCCCACTTGTGCCCTATTCTCTAATGTTCCTTAGCATAAAGACCACTTCTCTTTGAAATATATTTAACAATTATTATTTACTGCAACAGTAAGACAATGGTAATAGCGCATTGCAGAGCAGCTCTGTAGAAACTGAAGACTGCCTCTAGGCAAACTATTTAGAGCGCTTTCAGAAATGGCAAATAGGTTTATCTTAAGTACCAACTGTGACTGACTTTTAGAATCTGCTTCAAAACTTGGAATAAGAATGACTTTGAGGCTAGATCCAAGCTCAGTGGGAAAGAGCACCGTGACACATGAGCAAATGACGGAATGGGCACAGGGTGTGGGGTGGAGACACACAAAGCTATATATATTTTAAAATGTATTTACAACTGCTGTCCGAAAGCATTGAAAATATTTTGTTTTCCTAGGAGATGTGAGATAACATTTTTTAAAATCCTGAATTAACGGTAGAATTTGGTTAAAATGGAAAAATGTGAAAGCACTATATAAAGTTATAAACACTTTCTAACAATCACTTCTAACATAACCATCAACCTGGCAGATAATACCTCTCAGTTTTCGAATAAGTAAACAGACTAAGAAAGAGAAACTTTGAAGAAGCATGGTTTACGCCCATTAACAGCTTAGAATGGTAGAAAGTAAGGGGCAATTTGTAAATCAATGGTCCTTAAACTGTTAAGCTTTGGGTGTTGATAGAACATTTGATAATCTGATAATTTATACAAACGTCACTCCAAGAAAAATGCCATATGAAAACCTATAAAAATTATGAGCAAATTCTAAGGAGTCAATACCTTCCTGAAATGCATCCATTGTTTTCAAATCCCTCACTAAAGCATGAAGACATCTTATTCAAATGGAAAGAACTTTGCTCAGTGCCTGACAGATAACACATGCTCAATCGATAATTTTGAACAAATGAATGAACATGAAGTCAGGAAACTCAGATTGAAGTTGTATAATCATAGATAATTCACTTTAAAACTCTGGGCTTGGTTTCTGAAAAACCTGCATTTTTGGTGATATTCAGTATTTGAAGAATCCCAATGTTTTTGGAGAAAGTTTAATGTTTACCAAATTTCAATTTGTTAAAACTTCTGATAAGAAACATGTGTCTTTTTATATATAATCTGTGTGTCTATTCCATTATCAGGTAACTAATGAAAAAAAATCAATGAGGCTTGTTGGCTTTGTGTTTTAGCATGGAGGCAACAAGCCTGAAAAGTTGTTTTGTTCTGGAGAAGGTCAATTAATTTTCTCTTGTGTCCTATTCTGTTGTTTAAAAACAAGTAGGGAGGATCACAAAAATATAGGGAGTCAGAAAAGAAACTTCTGCTCCAAGCAGTTGCCAATTCTAAACTGAAAGCAGCATACTTTTGCACTGAAACATGCTTATGGTTTTAAGGAAATGCATTGAGTTTTAGTTGCCAACCGATGTTTGTTTGTTTGTTTGTTTGTTTGTTTTTGTCATCAAGTTATATTTACAGCTATACACGTTTGGCCTTCAAATCTTTCAGTGCATTAGAAAATATTTCTTGACAGTATAATCTATAAATAGCCCTAAGAAACAGAATATAACTGGGAACAATGTAATATAGATGAGTCAAAGACTGAGATTAGAATAAAACTGTCACTTCCTAGTTTTGTGATTTCAGACAAGTCTTTTAACATCTCTAGGCTTTGTTTTTCTATTCAGGATAAGGTGATATTATTACCTGCCCCGACTGACTTGTAAAATTATTTTAAGCCACAAATGAACGTGTTTTGAAAACCTTAAAGTTTGTCAAATCAAGTAAGAAAGTAAAACCAGTAACCCTTATCACCCCTTATGCATGGTGCCTACATTTTAGGGCCAAAGCTCATTTAGCTGGAGATAATTTGACACTTGTAACAAATTATTGGCACCAAAAATGCTTTTGCTCATTAAAAAATGGTTTAACACATAAATGTGATAAATGTAAGATAATGAGAGGCAGATGCACAAAAATTACCTTAAATTACACAGGGGTTTAAAAATTATGGGGCAATTGCTTCACACATTCTCTTAGAGAAGACTCAAATCTTCAGAAAATAATCCGGCATTCATACATGGAAATTCATGTGGCAATGTCCCTGCTTTTAGGAGCAGACAACAGTGGGATATCAAGTTGGGCACATTTTATTTCTAGAGAAAATACCAATGAGAACACATGCCATGTTGATATCTGAGTTTCAGAGGAATGGATACATCTGGTTTGTCACCAAATCTGCTGCAATAAATATCAGAATGTTGATACAATGATATAAATATATACTATGAAATAATTATCAGTGTAATAACTATAAATCTCTGTCAAGTCACATATACTTGATATGATACTCTAAAACAAGTCAGTTCAATTTTAAATAAATGAATGCATGAATGAATGAATCTACTATGATGGTTTCAATCTGTTAACAAATTTGCTTTTTAAATAAATATTTTGGTGGCCTTTATCGTCAAACCTCTGAAGGTCTCAATTCCCTCATTGTTAGATGGATCCCCCAACTTCTCTGTTTGACAGGGGTTGTCATGAGGATGCGATAATGTATCAAACATTAAATATATATAAGGCACAGTGATTTTCATCCTGTTTCCTATTTTTGTGGAATTAAATGAAAAGGCTATCTTGTTTCTTTCCATAGTGAAAAATCATAAAGTGAAATTAAGTTTGTAAAAATCTAAGTGAACAGCTGAAATCTCTAGCAATTTTTATTACCAACACTTGTGATCTTTAAAAGCTATAATAGCCAAGATATGGAAGCAACGTTAAGTGTCCATAGGTATACAAATGGACAAGAAAGATGTGGTATATATATACACACATATACACCCAATGGAGTATCACACAGCCATAAAAATGATGGAATCGTGCCATTTGCAACAACGCGGATAGACCTGGAGGATATTATGCTAGGTAAAATAAGTCAGACCAAGAAAGACAAATGCTATACACTTTCACTCAAATATAGAATCCAAAAAGACAAATAAACAAACAAGTAAAAAGCAGAATCAGACCTACAAACACAGAGAACAAACTGATAATTGTCAGGGAGCAGTGGTGTGGAGGGTGGGAAAAATGGGTGAAGTGGCGTGGGAGATACAAGCTTCCAGTTATGGAATGAATAACTCATGGGAATAAAAGGCACAGCATAGGAAATATAGTCAATGGTATTATAATAGCTTTGTATAGTGACAGATGGTAGCTACACTTGTGGTTAAGACAGCGTAACATATAGACAAGTTGAATCACTATGTTGTACACCTGAAACTAATGCAATAATGTATGAAAACTATACTCAAATAAAAGAAGATAAATCATATATAAATATATATATTATTTATCTTCTTATATATATATACACATATATATATAATCCCTTTTACATATATATATATGTATATATATATATATATAGTCCCTTTGAGGGCAGTAATTTGATCATTTTGCCACTTTATTTCAAACACTGAAGGACACACATGATATTATTAAATTGTTTTTATTCAATAAATAACAGAAACAATCACAAAACCAGTATAACTCAGTGGAAATCTAATTTAATGTTGTAATTCTTTTAATAAAAAAATAGAATGCATACAAATTGAATGTCTCAGAATATTAGAATATGGAGAAAAGGATGAATATTGGGACCAAATTGTGTCCATCTGAAACCTAAGGTCAGGACATTGACAAAGAGTTCATAAATATCAGAGGACAAAGCATGACGGAATATTCAATATGTGCTACAACTAGTAAGCAGTAGGAAAACAAACAGGATTTTTTATAGTGAAGAAAGTAGACACACAACCAAATGAAGAGCTACCCACTGGGAGACCACAGGAAGTGAGAGAAAGAAAAACAATAACAATAAAAAGCAGAGGAAGAAGACTGACATAGACCCTGAATATGAACATATATGATAGACGGGACTCCTTCCTCAGTTATACACTATAGTGAAGACCATTAACTTTTTAGGCCTCACTTTATATGCAGATGCACACACACATACACACACACACACAAACACACACACACCTTACGGTATGTATGTATATATATGTATGTGTGTGTGTGTGTGTGTGTGTGTGTGTGTATATATATATATATATATATATATGAATGTATATGCATATTCACATATACACACATATCCAATACCTCAATACATCATATAAACCTAAATTGTTTTGAGGAGTAAATGAGATAATGCATATAAAACACATAACAGGGAGCCAGGGTGGCTCAGTTGGTTGAGTGGCCAACTCATGATTTTGGCTCAGGTCATGATCTTACAGTTATGAGATTGAACCCTGAGTCAGGCTCCATGCTGAGTGCTGAGCCTGCTTAAGATTCTCTCCCTATCTCTCCCTTTGCCCTTCCTTCTCTTGCAGACACATGTGCATGCTCTCTCTCTCTCTCAAGAAATTAAAAAAAAAAGAAAAACACATAGCAAAATCTCTTACAAATGCATAGTGTTTAGTATATGCCAGTTGTTATTATTACTCAAGATTTTCTGTTTTATACATACAAAATGACACACTTAGAGGCAGTAAAATTCTTTTAAAAAACATATTTTGGACATATTTATCAACAAAATGCCATGCTTTATTTTATATAAATATACACATACTATAAGCACAATATTAAATAAGGACTGATGTTATACTTATGATTTAAAAAGGCCAAATGTTAGCAAAACGACAGGTTGAACAAAACCTTCAGCAAAGGCAAAAACAGGTCAGTCTCCACACGGAGAAAGTCAGTTAAGGAAACCTGTCATGACCAAAATGTACGTGCAAGAAGCTTTCTACCTAGACTACAGCTATTCGTCAGCTTATAGGACATGAAATGTCCAATCATTTTATGGTAAATTAAAATAGCAATTTTCCTTTTATAACCTCTCAAACAACAAAATTTGTTGCTGCTTTATTGTGGGTATTATTTACTTAACTACAACAGTGGACTGAATTGTGCCTCCCGCCCCCCAGTGCTAAAATTCCTATGTTAAAGTCCTAACTACTTGAAGGGGTAATTAAGGTTAAAAAAGGTCATAAGGGTGTGGACCTGGTCTGGGTGGGATTAACGTCCTTATAAGGAGAGACACCAGACAGCTCGGTCACTCTCCCTGTGAGGACACAGTGAAAAGCTGGCTGTCTGCCAACCAAGAAAAGCACTCTCACCAGAAACCAAACATTGCCAGACCTTGATCTCAGAATTTCCAGCCTCCAGACTCTGAGAAAATAAATTTCTGTTGTTTAAGCCACCCAGTGTATGATATTTTTTTATGTCAGCCTGAGCAGACTAATATATTTACTTACCTATGTATTCTTGTTTCTTTAATAAGAATACTCAGAACTACAGAAGTTTTAATGAAACACAACATTTCTTTTTTTCTTACTGTACTGATGGTAGAGTCAACTGTTGTAATTTTCTTAAGAGAGGTGACCTCAGCAAGATGGGGGGCTAGGAGGTCCCAACAATTGTCTCCTGAACAAAACAACAATAACAACAAATAAACAACTACGAACAGATGAAAATAGCTTAGAGGAAAGCTGTGAGCTACAGTGAAGAAGCAGCCAAAACTCTGTGAAACTCAAAAACTGAGGATGGCCACACAGAAAACCATAGGAAGGATTTACCTATGTCACCCCATCACCCCCAGTCCAGAGCAGCTAAGTGCCAGGAGGAATCCCCACAGAGGGATTTCACCCCACAGGAAAAGGGAGAACAGGAGAGGCCCCAGCAAGCCTCACCACTGTGGAAGTTTGTAGCCTTTGCTACCAAGGATCCCATAGTCTTCTCTAGTGTTGATCCCAGAGGACAGAACCTTCCAGAGTCCCTGCTGTTACATCTCCTCCCCATGGCTGGAGCTGTTGTTGCAGTGAGACATGCCCTCAGGGTCCCCAAACCTCACTTTCTGGGATTGGGATGCCCCAGTGCTTTGCCGTAAATGTGACCAGAGCTGCCACTGCTTGGAACGTGCCTTCCAAGTTCCCACGTCCTGGCTCTGATCTGTCTTTGTTGAGGACCACCTAGTTGGTGCCCTGAGGGCCCACCCCTGGGTCTCAGGTGACGGTTCTGGCCTGTCAGTGCCAAGACTGTGCTGCTGCTGCTCTGAACACCACTCCCTAGGTCCCAACACATAGCTTTACACACACACGATGAGGGGACAACAGTCTCTTCAATAAGTGATGCTGGGAAAACTAGACAGGCACATGCAAAAGAATCAAACCGGTCCCCTATCTTTTTATCAGTCATAAAAATTACCTTGACATGAACTAAAGACTTAAATTTAAGACCTGCAACCACATAATCCCTACCATAAAACACTGGGAAAATGATTCTTGACGTTGGTCTTAGCAATGATTTTTTTGGATAAGAAGACAAAAAAAAAAAAAAAAAAAGACAGCAACAGCCAAAATAAACCAGCAGGAATACATCAAACTAAAGAACTGCTATACTAAAAGGAAACAATCAATAAATTGAAAAAGGAACCTACAAAATGGAAGAAAATATTTGCAAACCCCATATATATGATAAGGGCTTAATATACAAAATGACCGACAGATATATGAAAAGGTGCTCAACATCACCAATCATTAGGAAAATGCAAATCAAAACCATAATGAAATATCACCTAAGACCTGTTAGTATTGTTATTTTCAAAGAGACAAGAGATAACAGATGTTGGGAAGGATGTGGAGAAAAGGGAATCCTTATCATTGTTGATGGGAATGTAAATTAGTATAGCTATTATGGAAAACAGTATCTTGGTTCCTTAAAAAATTAAAAAGAAAGTTCTAGTTATAAAATAAATAAGTCTTGGAGATGAAAAGATGAACAGCTTTTTATGGTGAGCACTGAGTAATATATAGAACTGTCAAATCACTATGTTGTGCATAAAAATTATATATATGTATAATTTTTAAATATATATACACAAAGGAACATACATATATATATAATTTTTACAAAGGAAATATATACATATATATATATACAAAAAGGAAACATATATAATTTTTATAAAGGAAACATATTATATATTTATACACAATACATAATATATGTATACACAAAGGAACTACCATATGATGCAGTAATCCTACTTCTGTGTATACATCTGAAAAAAAATGAAATCAGTGTCATGAAGAGTACCTGCATAGCCATGTTCATTGTAGAATAATTCACAATAGCCAAGCCATAGAATTAACTTAAATGTCCTTCAGTGGATAAATGGGTAAGGAAAATGTGGTACACTCAATTGAACAGTATTCAGCCATAAAAAAGGAAGAAACCTTGACATTTGTGACAACATAGATGGACCTGGATGGTACTAGGCTAAGTGAAATAAGCCAACCACAGAAGCTAAGAGAAAGACAAATATTGATGGTATCACTTACATATGGAATATGTGGAACAAAACAAAACAAAATAAAACAAAAACAAAACAAGCCAATTTTATAGAAACAGGATAGAATGGTGGTTGCCAGGGGCAGGGAGACAAGGGAAATGGGGTGAAGGATATCAAAGCTTAGAAATTTGCATTTAAAAGAAAAATAAGTAAAAAGAAAGAAAGAAAGAAAGAAAGAAAGAAAGAAAGAAAGAAAGAAAGAAAAGAAAAGAAAAGAAAAGAAAAAAGAAAAGAAAAATAAGTTTTGAGGATCAAATGTACAGCATGGTGTGTAACTTAAAGTTACTGACAATAGATATAAATCATTCTCACCACACACACACACACACACACACACACACACACACACACAAATAATTATCAGAGGTGATGAATGTGTTAATAATCTTGATCTTGGTAATCTTTCCACAAGGCTCATGAATATCAAATAATCGTGTTGTACACTTTAAATATATATGATTACATTCATCAATTATTCCTTAAAAAAAGTAAAAAAAAAAAGTTCTAAACTCAAAAACAGTGTACTAGGTGTCAATAACATTAAAATTGTTCAATAATTTTGGTGAATTATTTTATAGTTATATATATGTTCAATATATACCTCAAGTTAAAAATAACAACAGAATTTTTATCATAGTTTAAGTTTAAATCACAACACACACATATATGAATACACAGATGCACAAATATTTATAAGGTTAAAGTTAAGTCACTATTGGAATACATATGAAATATTACGCATTTAGATTTTACAAAGAAATAAAGGATGTTTTATGTTTTAAAATTACATGAAAAAGGAGAATAGATAACATAAACTCTATATTAACTAATATAATCATAAGGCAGATTATGCCTAATATAAAAGGAACTAAACAGAAATATAAAATATTTCAAACTATTGTGTTTTGAGTGATGGGTTTTAAGTGAGAAAATAATACTTCTGAAACTAAACAATTGTATATATAAAAGTAAAATAGAGCAGCAAAATGGAAAGTAGATATTCCACAGAATATCATCTCCAAGTGGAATCAGGATAAAAAGTAACTCAAGGCAGGGTAACTAACAGTCAGCAGGGCCTCACTTCTTCCTTTAGTAGAGAATGTGTACTACCTCTGGCAGCCTTCCTAATCAAAAGCCAGTTCTCAAACATTAATAAGAACACTGTATTTATCAACATGTCTGACAATTGTCAGCACATGCCGTTATTTTTAAAACATAATTGAAGTGTTTCAGCAGTACTCATTGCTCTTCAAAGACTGTCTTTCATAAAAACGATCAAATCTATTCAAAATTGGACAGATTTTCAGGGAACCTACTTGAAATAGAATCCTCTATTACTCATCTCTGAGTTCAGCATAATATTACCAAAGATATTCTGTGGGTTCATTTTCAAAGGTGCATGTAGTCACATGCCCTTTGGGACTACATACATGAATTTCTACAATGTACTGCCATGACACCTCTATTTATGTATGTACATGTGTATACACACGTGTCTATATGTATGTATGAATTCATTTATTCATTCAGTATATGCTTACATAAGACCTAAAATGTACACTCTTGATATAGTAATAGGCAAATCAGATGAGTGAATGCCATTAAGATGAATGAATGAATACTATTTCACAATGGAAGCTGAAAACACTAAGGTCTCACTTGTTTTGCACGGTTGCATGATCATGTTTGGAGAAACATCTTAAAAAATTCTCCTCCCTTATGAAAGTTATGACACTGAAGGACAAGCGCTTGCCCCTTCCTTTTTCTCCTCTGACTTTGTACAACATTGGACAAAGGAGCATATAAATCTTTAACTACTATCATATATAATGAGGGATCAAAACTTAGAATAAGTCAGTAAGTTGACGACCGAGATATGGAACGGTAGGAAAAAACAAACAAACAAACAAAAAAAGTCGGCCTGTTGACATTGTTTAGTTACTGAATAAGTCAAAAAGTGTCATGTTTATAAACCTCTCATTATCTTATTTAACAAAACTCTTGCTGGTACACAGCACCTTAGAGAGTGTATACGCTAAAGGCATTCTAACTTAGGCAACTTCATGGTCATACACAATTCACCTGATTTGATACACAAGCGCTTCTTTCAAAGTGACAAAGGCTTACAAATAATGTCTCATTTTCAAGTCATAAAGATTTTCAACAAATCCTGATATCGGTACTTTCTGAAATTTGATAAATTACTAATGTATATTCAACAACTGGTATATTATGAAGAAGTAAATCACTGAAAATTATTGGATCTCTTCAATCTCTTTTCCCAAATTTTCTTCAATTTGGGAAATTAAATTCAAAAAGTTTAAAAAGCTTACATGATCTATCTTTACATAAATTTCTCAGCCTCCTACCTAAAACCTATCAGCTCCAGGGAGCTTGGATTTGTTTTATTACAGTCCCGATATTATTAAGTTAAACTAATTCACAGAGAAATAGAAATTTCTCTGCAAATGAAAACACACACACACACACACACACACAGACATGCACATACGTTTTATTTATTTTTTCCCAGTTTCAATTATTTACTGTTGTTGACAATTTATTTATTGTTGATGACCTTACAAAAAGCTAAGGCCAACCTGAAATTAAGAGTTAAAATGCCCTGAGCTCGAGTCTCAATATGAAAGACAAGTGCCTTGGGTTTTATACTTTTATCTACTTATCACATAAAATGAACAGAGTATTGTGAGGCAGGGATCTATAAACATTAATAAGAATTAATTCAGATTTTTCTTGGTGTGCAGGGGAATATCTTGTTGTAAATGAGGTAAAAAAAAAAAAAAGGAAAGTAGCATATTCATGTAAGAGTCAATGGCAAGATATGTCCAGATTCATGCCTCACATGGAATGAGTTTTTAATAAATACTGGCTGACATAATAGGACTACCTTCCCCTGACTCTGAACCAAAAGTAAAGGGGCTGAAGAAGGGAAATGTGTCATTTCTTATTGTTTTCACTGGAAAAATTTTAGGTTTTTTCAATCATTAAATAAAATGAGAAACTATCTCCCTTTAATTTAAACCTAGCACATATAGATCGGGCTGATCATTGTAATGAAAATATTTTTTTAAAATATTACACAAAATGTAATTCGTACTTATTATTTATCAAGCAAATTATTACTCCTACTCCTAACAGCCTAATATTCCATCACTCTACTGCGTTTGGAAATGCACATGTACCACAAGCACAACACTTGCCTCTTGTCTCCCCCTGCTCAAGGGAGATAAAAGAAAGTATCTGTTTAAGTTTCACCTTGCTGCTATAACAAACTACCCTGAATTCAGTGGCTTAAAAAAGCACAAACTTATTCACAGACAGTTCTGAAAGTCAGAAGTCTGAAATAAATTTTATGGGACTAAGATCAAGGTGTTGGTAGGGCTGGTTCTTTCTGGAGGCTATAGGGAGGAAATCTTTCACATTGCCTTTCCTCCTCCAGCTTCTGTGATCGCACAACCTTCTTGTTTAGGCTTTCTTATTTCACTGTGATAAGGACTTGCATGATTCTATTTAGGTCTTGCCTGGATATTTTGGAATAACCTTCCTATCTGAAGATCCTTAACTTAATCACCTCTGTAAAGTTTCTCTTCTCATAAAGTATAATATTCACAGCTTCCAGGAATTGGCAGGTGGATATCTTTGGGGGGACACTAGTCCATAGTTTGTGGTAGATGTCTATCTATACACAGATGGTGACTTAATAGTCTTGTAAAAAAAAAAAAGTATCAATGGTGAAAATCAATCAACAATGATTAAATAGGAAGACTCTTAGTAAAAAAGAGATTTATGCAGGGGCCTCTGGAAGTCAAGAATGTAGATAACCAGTGGATCTCATCTCTGGATATTCACTCAATCTATGTTCTCCTTAATGTAAATATTCTGAAATACAGTATTCCTCAATATTGAATTAAAGTAATCGAAGGTTACAAAGAGACTTTAAATACTTTGAAATGATGCCTACCTTTGATTAAGAATGTACCCAGGAAATCATATTTGCGTTTATCTCCGTTAATTAAGAAGGCAAGAAAATGAAAACATCTTCAATGCAGTCAAATACAGCTATAATTCTTATAAAAATCCAGAAATTAAATGTAAGCTAAATAATATTATAGTTCACTTATTGGGTTGGTGAGGGGGAAGGGAGAAAGATTCTCACCTTAAATAATAAATCCTTCTTCCCATAACGAAGCTCCTTCAGCTGAGCTTGGATTTTTTTTGACTGCAAGAACAGAAACATAGATTAGTTCCTTAATTTCATTTATATTTTCAAACTTGAAGATTAAAATGATTTTAAACTGTACAAGAATAAAGTTTGCAGTCAAGCAAAAGCTTAATCTCTGCTTTCGAAGTCCGACATCCAGGTAGTCCAGGCAGGAAGAGAAAACCAAAGCCTGTGCAAAGGAACCATAGTGTTTAATTTTTTTGGGTAGAAATTTTATTTGACATTTAACATTTAATTTTTTTATTTGAGTAAAGTTGTCACACAATAGGAACCGTATTTTTTTAAAGGCATTATTTAAAGAAAGTAGTTTATCGTTTCTCTGTCTAGCATCTCCCCCCACAAAAGAATACACTCACACTTTAGTCACCAGAGTATGTCCAACAATTCAATTTTAGATGCTGGATATACCTATGTATAACTAGGCTACAGTTTTCACTGTTTAGTTGCAGTTACTTATTTTTTAAGATTAAATAAGGGTAAATTTAAGTTGACAACCAAGTTTGAATTTGCTGTATGTCCAAAGGGAGGGCAGCAAGCAAATGTGACAGAGTGTAAAGAAAGCAGCTAGGAAGCTGAGGTGAAGGCTGTTTGCTCTGCAGAAGAAGGCACTTTTTGAGAGGACTACGCCAAATATAAAAGGGCTTTATGACAAGGACATTTCTCTCAGCAGACATGGTTGACTACCCTATGGATATATATCTGGTGAGCCACAGATGATGATCATGCCTTCCTATTCTTCCAGCACAGATGCAATTTCAAATATTCTAACATGAGGACCTCAGGTATTTGCCTTTGTGTATCTAAAATGACAAGTTCTGATTCCTCAGTAGGAGAACACAAACACAAATGGATTATCATCGTCAAATAAAGAATGATAACTGAAAAAATAGTAAAAGAGTTGAAGAGGAATGTAAAATGGTATAGTCACTTTGGGATACAGTTTGGTGGTTTTTTATAAAGTTAAACATAAGCACACTGCATTATACAGCAATGCTTTCTAGGTATTTGTACAAGAGAAATTACAGCATAAACACAAATGTTTATAGTATCTTTATTCGTAATAGTCAAAAAGTAGAAATAAGCAACATGCCCATTAACTGGTGCACAGCAAACATCTTCTGGTACGATCATGAAGTACTAGCATACTATTGAGCAATTTAAAAAAATGAATTAAGTACTGAAACATGTAACAGTGTGCATGGATTTCCAAAGCATTATACTGTGTGAAATAACCCAGTCACTAGAAGCTATCTTTTGTATAATGCCATTTATATTATATTGTAAAAAAGACCAAAGGAGAAGGACAGAAATCAGGCTAGTAGTTGACAATGGCTGTGGGTTTGTGGTAGAGGTTATAAAACAGCAAGAGAAAACTTTGAAGATGATAGAAATGTTCTATATGTTTAACATTTGATTTGATATACATCGATCAAATCCATCCAACTGTAAAGTTAAATGGGATGAATTGTAGGTAAGTTATATCTCAATAAAATTCAATTTCAAAAGTAGCTGGCCATAGTACATACTAAGCACAAGATCCTCTTTAAGGTCCTCTTTATGAAGGTTCTTTTTAAGAAATAAAGCCCACTCATATTTTTTAAATATTATAATTTTCAAAGCTACATTGAATGTACATGCGTCTTTCACTGAACCAACTGCAACTATACTATTTAGTTTCCTACTATATTCAGGACATGTCTAATGACGCGAGATAGTAGGGTTTGCCAAGTGGGAGCTATGTTATGGTGTATAATTCCTAAATTATTGGGTAATGCTGGAGGCACCATCAATTAGAGCACAATCTTAAAAGTGCTGTCTGTGGTACACCACTGAAAGGCTCTAATATTAGAAACAGTTTTCACAGACATCCCTATCATGAGCCAACAACATTTCATGATCTACTGAATCTGGAAGTTTATAAGAAAGAACAAAAATAAAATGAAATGAGATAAAGGAAAGGAAGAAAAGACAAGGAAAAAGGGAGAGAGGAAAAGTGAAGTGGGGAGAGTGGTGATTTGAAATAGAGAGAGAATGAGGGAGAGAGGGGCAGGGGGATGGAGGAAGGGAGGCAGGAAGAACCAGCTTCTTGACACATTAATAATTCACAACTCTGCAGTTAAACTCCATACCCAGAAGAAGTAAAGATTTGTCTGCTTACAAACTAGCTACTAATTTCCATTTCCATAAGAAAAGCATCCTCTTTCACTTGATAGGACTAGTGAAAGTGACGTGCATGATATAATGCATAAGAAGATAAAGAGCCATTGTTACAGGTGTATGGTTTAAGAATAAAAACTTTCACTTGAAGCCCCCAGTCCCCTGAATTTATACTTCTACTTCAGGATTCTACATTTATTATAACTCTGGTCTCCTGGCACAAAATTCCCTAAGTAACCCCAGATAATGGTATTTCAGAAACCTTATCCCTCTCCATACATTAACTTCATTTTGTTACATTAACTTCATTTGCAGGTTTGTTCATGGCTACCCTTAATTTTGTGCTACTGATTCCAGCAAAGAATCATTTCTGTGATCTTCTCCAACTTCAAATGCACAATTGATTGCCATTGTCTCCCACTGTTCCCATCTACTGTCTGGGGCTCATCAACAAGACAGGACAGTCTCTTAGGTCAACAGACTTTATTTATTTTTCCAATCTAATGTTGACCAATATCAATGGGGAATGGGAAATGACTACTACCCATGCCCAATTTCACTCCTACCCCTCCAAATAATTAATGCTCTATTTTTAAAGTGTCAAAAAGGACTAATTTTAACCATTTTGGGTGTTTGTTTTAATGCATATTTGTACTGAATGTACAGAATATAATTTAAACTTTTATTCATAACTTGAATTATTAAAACATCAATTTTTGTGTTAGGCAGTGATTCATTCAGGAACTATAATAAAAGCCTACACATCTTTGTTCTGCACTGAGCAAGAGCAGCTAGAATTCCTGAGTTTAGTTAAGGTTATTTAGAAATATTTGTCTTAGAAATTTTCATCACGGTCACTCATCACTTCTCTGTGTTGTATATTCCAGCCATCTTCTAATGTTCTGTGAGGTAAAAAGCAAAATCCTATCAAAAGATCTGATGAAGGTATACAAAGTAAGAATAAGTACATTTCAGGTGCATGCATTTTATAATACACATTGATCTAAAACCCCAATGACACTGTATTTTCCTTTAGCTTCCTGGCATCATTTTGAAAAATTAGAATTGCCAGAGGGATAATCTTCAAACCACTGGGCTATTACCATATTGGGGAATTTTAGCAATTTTTAAAACTATACTAATGGTTTTATTTTTTTAAATGTTTATTTATTTTTGAGAGAGAGAGGGAGAGAGAGAGAGCAAGTGGGGAAGAGGCAGAGAGAGAGAGGGAGACAGAATCCAAAGCAGGCTCCAGGCTCTGATCTGTCAGCACAGAGCCCAACATGGGGCTTGAACCCATGAACCGTGAGATAATGACCTGAGCCAAAGTCAGACACTTAACCGACTGAGCTACTCAGGTGCCCCAAAACTATACTAATGATTTTAAATGTAATTTGACATCCTGGTGCCTGTAAAGTCCACAAGTCCACAGTAAAATTAAGTTTGTGAGAACAATTGTAAGTAAAATAAAAAACGGAGAAGGTGAAGACAAAGAAGGTGGCCATGACAGAATATTTCAGCTAGTCTCTGAGGTTTTTCTTTTCTACAATTCATGTCCAAGAACATTTCTTTCGTGAAATAACAGTAAAGACAATGGTATTGGTAGTAGCCTCCACTCTTTTCAATATTCTGCGCTGGCAAATTAAAACATTGGCCAGCCATTATGTGTCAATGGGATGTGGATATTTATGTACCTATAAATAGTTTAGAGTCACTGATTTAGAAGACAAGCTCCTTTTTAGCTTCTAAACTGATAGAGGACGTTACTATTTTGTTTTGGTGGTGGTAATACAAATAATTACATCTGTTACCATGTTCTTTACAAGTGTTTTTGTGACAGAAAAAAAAAATATACATGTCTCCCTCTTTGCCCAGAATTTTAAACTCTAAATTATTTCCCATAAATAAATAGAGATAGGTCAAGTGAATAAATTTATTTCAACATTATGCAATACTAAATCATGAACCATCTAGGAATTCATAAGTTAAAATGTAGATATAATATATCGTCTTAAGGAATTGAGATGGATTTTTAAAATGACTCATTAATGAACTAAGGGGCTAAAAAATAACAGGTAGGCCCAGATTGACGTTGCTGCTTGTTTATTGGATTTTTGTTTGTTTGTTTTGTTTGTTTCTAAACACTATAGGCAATGTCTCCCAGGAGCCATCTCTCTTTCATGAGTGCTGGGGGACTCCGGGAACCTGGCAACCATCTCAGAATATAGTTTCAATCCACAGAGTCAACATAGTTCTTACTCAAAAATTGGCTCTACTTGCTTACCTATCCAGAAACTGCACATTACACATGTAATATTTCTAGAATCATAGCAAATTAAGCAGCATACTCTTCAAATAGAAAAGTGTAATGAAAGAAACACTACACTGGCTCATATCTACAAGAGATTCAGTTTGATTATTCATTTATAAAGCATCAACCTTTCTTTTCCATGTATTGAAAATTTATACTCATATTTCATGCACAACATTATTGGAAAGACATTATAAATGGGTTCTTATATTTCATGTTAGACTCTAACTTGAGTGTTTAGAGTGATGAATTTTACACGTCCATCAGGAAGTATTCTCACCTGGTTTATTAAAAAATTATCTCAACCTAATGACCACCAACCTAATGACATTGTCCAGACTCCTTGCAGTTTGGCTAGGCATGTGACCTAGGTCTGGCAAATATGGTACAATGAAACACGTATCACTACTTCCTAGTTGGAGTCCTAAAAAGCAATTCTTATGAGTCATCAGGTAATCTTCCCTATTCCTCCTGCTATAAGGTGATAATAATAGGAAAAGTTCATTGGAACAAAAAATGTGAGTCCACCATTAGAAGATTATAGAGGTATTTCACCAACTCTGTGCCTTACTTCTAACCGCTTTGGGAAAGGGGTTAAACTACATTAAATAGGGGATTATATCACAGACGGATTTGGGAGACCAGGAGTATAAGAAATTGATTTTAGTTAAATCTGGATTAACCAGAATGACTTTCCACACCCCACCCTAAGAAATGCATGAGACAAATTTCCTGCCTAGCAAGTAGAACTGAGGAATGTATTTGTTCCTTAAGATTTATGGTCAACCCCAGGATCCTCTTTCTGACACTTATTGTTATTGCAAAACTTTGCAGACATCACATAGATGGTTAAAAATAAAAAAATTCAAGGACCTTCAGATATTCACTATTAAGGAAATCCTGATAATCCAATTAAGGAAGGAATCCATAAAATCACTGTAGGGAAGTAATGCCTAACGGGCTTTTAATTTTTTTTTTTTTTTTTTTTTTTGTTCTTGGTTATGCTATGTCAAAAACATCCAAAAATATCTAAGGTTAAAAATCTGTTTTAATTTTCCTATTCCGATGTTTTCCTTTGTGTTAGTGAAAGAAAAGTCTCCGGGTATCTGGGTTTTAAAAGAAAAACCTGGCACTAATATTCTGGCACTTTCTATTTTGTTGAATCTAGAAGAGAAAATTTACTCACCTCTTCTGCATGGATGCCACACAGCTTGTTTCCTGACAAGAGTTTGTTCTTCAAGCTTTTATTCTGATGAAAGAAACATAGTGTATTGCTGAGAAATTATAAAGCATTAATAATTCCTAAACATGTCAGCTGCATTTCTCTGTTCATGGATAAGTCCTTCATGATATGAGATGTAATATATTTGTACAAACTGAGTATAATCTGTAATGTAAAATAATGTTTCTTTAATTCAATTAAAATGTTGATGTATTAGTAGTAACATGTTTATTTAAAAAGGTAGAACTTTATTTGGCCTTATATTTAATACCATTTTATTATATTTATGTATGGTATGTTATAAAATAATTTTAGTTTCAAATCTACAACAGATGTTAGTTTCTGAGAGTACATCTCTAAACAGCAAGTATTTTTTTTATGTTTATTTATTTATTCTGATAGGTTGGGAAGGGACAGAGAAAGAGGGGGAGAGAGGAGAGAGAGAATCCCAAGCAGGCTCTGCATGGTCAGTGGTCAGCATATAGCCAGACATAGGGCTCAGACTCACAAACCATGAGAACATGGCCTAAGCTGAAATCGAAGAGTTGGATGCTTAACTGACTGAGCCACCCAAGTGCCCCTAAACAGCAAATATTTCTTTTCCTACTGTCATCTGGATGCTGGTCACCTTGGACCCTAGTATAATCTAGTCATAGATGCATCAGGGTCTATATTCCCTTTTAAGACTATAGTTTTTGAAACCTCTTATATTCTGGAGGACTGTGCATTATACTTAGAGGGCTTCTGGATGTTCAGAAGCCATTTCTTTTTCTAAGCCTCATAAGTGTCTAAGTGTACTCTCTCTGCTGGGCTTGAGTACGGACAGATACGATTACCCTTTTAACTTACCATAATTGACCTTGATTCATAGATGAATGTTTGTTACTTCTGACATAGAAGCCATGTGTTCTTAGCCATCTGAATCTAAACCCTTACAGGTATTCAATTATACCTGCCTCATTATGCTCAGGCTTTTCTTTGTCCTGGTAAGTGAGGTACTTTTAGACAGGCAGGGTAAAGGAGAACAGAAATCTTGTTGAAACCCTCTGGATTCAGATTTTGTACTGTCTCTGCAGGAGCAAACCATTTAGTGCTAAAGTACATCTCATGCATAATGACTTTAAAGAACGTCGATCTGATGAGCATCGTGAGCAAACTGAACAAAATTTATGCAGAATGAATGAATAACTGAATGAATGAATACATTAAAGTTGAGAGTTCTTCACTTGCAATTCCCACCTTATTTTGAACATTGAAACAAATTGTTTCCTATTTTATTTTCCTGTCATGCAGAGAGGGGATACAGCTGCCTCAGTTTGAATGAAACCTTTGTCTAATTTTTCTCATTAGCAAAGAGTTAAAATTCTAAAAAGCTCATTTCCAAAAAGCTCATTTCTTAGAATTTTACTACTGTGAAATAGTTTACACAAATAAGGAGTTAACTTGTTTCACTCAGTAATGTTTTCTTGTAAATATTTGTATTCATCATACACAAAGCACAAGATTAGAGGTTTTAAAATAATTTAATATATATTATTCCTATATTTAAAAGCTTGTAAACTATAATGAGGGGACACATACTGATGTTCTAACTTCGCAATGTTGCTCAGACTATAGGTTAAAACATACCCTAGTTTTCCTTTTGTTCCTGTACAGTTATACTTTTGACATATGCAATCTTAATTTTTTATCATACAATGGCCTATTTTTCCCTTTTTGATTTCCTGAATTATCTTTGTAGATAAAGTATCTTCACTAGGTCTAAAGATTTCATACTTATACTTAGATTTTTCATCTTTTTTTTTTCCAACGTTTATTTATTTTTGGGACAGAGAGAGACAGAGCATGAACGGGGGAGGGGCAGAGAGAGAGGGAGACACAGAATCGGAAACAGGCCCCAGGCTCTGAGCCATCAGCCCAGAGCCCGACGCGGGGCTCGAACTCACGGACCACGAGATCGTGACCTGGCTGAAGTCGGACGCTTAACCGACTGTGCCACCCAGGCGCCCCAGATTTTTCATCTTTTTAATGGCTATAGTTTTTTAGTGTTAAGACATGAAATTTAAATAAGGTCTACAGTTTGTTTAATAGTATTGTATTAATGCTAATTTTCTGGTTTAATAATTGTATTATTATCACTCTGTATGATGTTGTATTAGAGGTTTTGGGTAAAGATACACAAAAACATTCTGTACTGATTTAGTATGCCCTTTTCTATGTCAAAATTTATTTCAAAATAAAACGTTAAATTATCTACAAAAATAAAACTAAGACTGAACTGCTTGAAAGTGGGTCAGGCAACTCTGGCCATCACAGGACACCACTGCCCAGTCGGAGTGGCTTGCTGTCTCAGGTGACGGTCAGGAATTAAGGTGTCACCTGTGTCACTCGCCATGGGAGTAAGAGGGAAGACTGCTGTGAACATGCAGGGACCTATGAAGATTGCGTGGAATTTCCGGTGTGCCTTTTTCATCTATTTTCAAGGGGACATCAGCAGCATGGTGGAAGAGACTAACTTCTAGAGCTCTTAGCCATGTCAAGCCCCCAGGGATCGAGCCCCTAGAGCCAGAGTGAAGATGTGATCTTGAGGAATGACAGCAACGTGCCTCCAAGTCAGTGGCGTTTCTCTTCTCAGTGGACCGAACCACAAGGAGTATCTTTTGCATATTCTGCCACCAACTACAGCTTGAATGGGACTGGTCCTGTGGCTGTGGATCAGTATCCAGTGTCCGTGGTGGGGACCTTTTCTACTCAGTCTGGAAAGCTATGGCATTTCCCCTCCCCAGACGGTTCCAGCTTCCCAGAGCCTGACTACTCTCACACCTATGCCACTGGACACATGGTTCTACAGCCTCAACCTAATGGGAAGTATGAGTCCTTCGCAAGTCTCCTCCAGAATGACTGATACCTTGTCCATCCTCAGGAACCTGCTGTGTAGGAGGACTGGAATTGTGCCCTGACAGCCGGAAACACAGGATTGCCCTTCAACTTGCATCCCAGATAAGCCACTATAAGAAAATGTATTTCCCCCCAGATCTTGGACCTGCCAGTGCCAGTCTTGCAAGTGAAAAAAAAAAAAAAAAAAGTCAGTCTCCAGAAAGAGGAAATCTGTTCTTTTATTGAACCTGGGTTTGAGGAAGAGAATTCTTTTTTACCCAAATCTGCTCATGATTTGGCTTCCACAGGGGCCCACCTGATTCCATAAACAATATTACCCTTCCTTTAAGCTCTTTCACTGTTAGTGACCTCTGGGAAATATTAGCTTTCTTTTAAGCACAAAATCATTGGAGACACCCATGTGGATATCCACAGCATCTTAGATAAGCTGGAGGTGAAAGACAAGGCTTGGTCTGTGACATGGCAGCAGGACCTCCCTACAAACTGTTCCAGACAAAATGATACATTTTTCCAATATCATTCATCTCTGCAATCTAGTAGATGGCATTGTGTTCAGTGTGAGAATGGCACTTAGCCTGTGACAACTCAGGAAGTCCCTGCTGTCAATGTTCCCCATCCACACACACCCCACTTGCTCCTGTGTAATAGCTCACAAGGTGGATGATAAAATGAAATTTTGTGCACTAAAAAGTTAATAGTAAAATAAAAATTAAATTAATATAAGTATAACTGAGACAAGACAGGTGGAATGTACTGGATATGAAGATATATGTACCAACACAAACCATCCACATCTGAGTAAGTCTACTAGGCGTGATAATGCAGTTAATAATATATTTACAATTCAGTGGTCTATACTATTTCAAGTTGGCACCTTCACTTAAAGCGTTTTTCCTTTTTTCTTTCTTTCCTTATTTCTTTCCTCCTCCCTTCCTTTTATTCTGTTCAATTCAAAGACGATAAAGCAATGAATAGAACATTATTTCACTGGAAATGCTTATGATGGCCCTGGACAATACACCTGGAACTGCACAGGGGGGACTGCTGCTTTTCCACACGGATACCCTTGTGACTGCCCCAAAATGAGCAGTGATTACATTACACATCTACTGTCTACACTGACAGTTGATAATTCTGGGCAGTTGTGTAAAGTGTTTAAAGTAATATGTTTCCATTAAGCTACATGTGATTTCTCAAGCTTAGGAATTAGAGTATTTCACTCTTTGAAATATACTCAGAATTGGGGATAATAATCATGATCACCCACAAAGGGGCCAATTGCAGGACACAAGGGAGGCTTGTCAACGTCCATAGTAAAATTGTTCTCAGATGGCATGCTCTTCAGAAACATGGAATGCACAGAGCACTGAAGAGGGAATACTGACTCCCAGACAATTCACTGATTTAACCTTTCCACTTGTGATTAGTGATCATACTTCTTTAATTCCAGAAGTCATCATGGCTTGATACCATTCTGGCATTGAGAACACTGGTTTTTACAGTTTGGTAAGCAGACTTGTGTTGTTTCATCCACCCTCTAACTAATGTATCTCATCCCTATCAAACCTAATGATGCTTTTCACAAGATCTAAAACAAGGTACACATATAATTACACCCAAGATGCAAGGATCCAATTATGATTATGCCTAACTTGAGGGAATATGAAGAAAAGTAGATTACCAGAGTCATCAAATGTTTAACTATCTGTTCCTTCTGCCATCACACTTCTGCTATCCGTTATTCTAATAACCACAATCTGATTTTTCTTATTAGAAATATTTTTCCATGCTAATTCCATGCAGCTGGCGTGACCCTAACTCTACCACTCCATCAAGGAAAAGGATCAAGCTCAAGCCCAGCCAAACAGTCTTGGTCCAGATTTGGTAAAGTAACGTAATCACTACTGATGAGACACTAATATAAATCTTTTATTTTCAAGACTTATCAAGGAAAAAGAGGCTGAGTGTCATTACTAGATTAAAACACATCACCCATACGAGAGTACACCTAACATTGGAAAAAGAACACATGAGTATGGAGAGAGAACTACTGAATCTTGGTAATAGTGTTGGCCCTTCTCCCTACTTCATACCTGTGAAGGTAGGATACTCCCGGGTGTTTCAATTACATGCTACCAGCACCAGCCCTCTGCCCTCTTGACACCAAACAAATCCTTTTGTCCACCCTACCTTACATGATCACATAATCATATCATGTCCTTACGATTCAGAGTAGCAAAGAAGAACATCCAAATAACCATGCTGACATCTATCGCTTAATGCAATAGCTTATCAGGATGTGGGCCATCTATTTTGCCTTTTATTTTTTAAAATATTTTATTCTTAATTTTAGAGAGAGTTAGCAGGGGGCAGGGACAGAGGGGGAGAAGAGAGAGAGAGAGAGAGAGAGAGAGAGAGAGAGAGAGAGAGAGACGGACTCCATCAGGCTCCACAATCAGCGTGGAACCCGACACAGGGCTCAATCCCATGACCCAGAGATCATGACCTGAGCTGAAATCAAGAGTCCAGTGCTCAACTAAATGAGCCACCCAGGTGCCCCTATTTTGCCTTTTCTAAATGGAAGGCAGACCTTGCTTACTACCTATTTAGGGACTGCTTCCCAACTGGATGCTGTACAAATTTGGGGTGGCATGAAACAAATATCTACAGTCTTCTTGGGAACCCAGGTTGTATATATATCAGCCCTGCCTAAAAATGTTATTTAACATTTCCCATTATCTACAGGATAAATCTCAAACTCAAATATTATAGTAACATAATATCTTTAAATCTTTTAAATGTTTATTTATTTTTGACAGAGAGAGAGAGAGCACAAGTAGGGGAGGGGCAGACAGAAAGGGAGACAGAGGATCCAAAGCAGGCTCTATCCTGACAGCAGAGAGCACAATGTGGGGCTCGAACTTATGAAGACACAAGATCACTACCTGAGCCAAAGTCAGGTGGCTCAATTGACTGTGCCACCCTGGTGCCCCCATAATATCTTTCTTAATACATAGATCTGTTTAATCTAGTTTTAACTTTTGGCTGGTAACTTAATACATCACATTTTCAGTATAGTTTACATGGTAGCTCAAACTCACCAAATATGCTAGGCTACAAAACAAAAAGACATCTAAGTCTAGTATATCTCTATAATTGTTCTATAGGTAAATGTAAAAAATCCAAAATTGTTATGAGTATAAATTTTACATGGTGCTTTCAAATGAAATTAGGTATTAAGAGGTATTTTTGTTTGTAAATAATAAAAACCAATAACAGTCAAATCAAGCAAAACATGAATCTATTGTGAAGATTTCAGGCAGAATAAAGCCTGGGGAATAAGGCTCAGAAAGAAGGTAACACCGAAGTTAAGAGGAGGTATCTATGATTATAAGATAGAATATACCTATTGAGACAACTGTAAATCACTATACTTAATTACAAAGTGACATGATGAGTTCTCGATGAATTTTCATGGTGAAAAAGCCATCATCGGACCACTTAGGATTGTCAAATATAATAAATTATGTATATGTGTTTATATTGTTATTTTCTAGATCAAAAAAAGTAGATACCACTGTTTCCAGGCAGCCAAAAACATGTGTTAATATCTCAAAAATGCAATTAAATGTAAACCAAAAGTAAAATCACCTGCAGTGAAATTCAAAATGAAACCAGAGACTGCTCTAACTGTGGCAAGTATCTCCTAGAATTTCCAAAAACTGACTGTTCAGAAACCACTGTATCTGACTGAGATCCACATTTGTTTCAGTTTAAATATATTCTTAAAATGCCAGAGAATGGGGGTGCTCTTTCAAGTAAGTCATTTTGTAATTGGAAATCTTATATCCCATATTAAGGAAAACAATACAGTTTAGGGGTAATATGTAACATAAATACTTTGCTTTAAAAAATTATTTTAATGTTTATAACTTATTTTTGAGAGAGAGAGAGAGAGACAGAGAGAGAGAGAGAGAGAGAGAAGGGGGTGAATATAGGGGAGGGGCAAAGAGAGAGGGAGATACAGAATCTGAAGTGGACTCCAGGCTCTGAGCTTTCAGCACAGAGCCCAACGCAGGGCTTGAACTCACAAACTGTGAGCCGAAGTCAGAGGCTTAACCAACTGAGCCACCCAGGTGCCCCTAAATACTTTGCTTTTAAAATATTAGCAGATGTGACATTTTTATAAATTTTACAAGAGTCCCTTATTGAGGACATCTCAGGAAAGGGATGGGATACTGCACTGAAATTTAAATCATGAGTGTTTGTTTTATTAGTTCTTAGATGTATTTTTTTTTTTAACCTCTCACTGTTTCTGAAATCAGGATGCAGTCTAGAACACTGTGAACTTTTCATTTAGTATTTATGGTTTACCTCCCTCAAGAAAGTTAAGTCATTTTACAATTGATGCTCTTTAAAATTTAAAGATTGTTATTCCAAAGTTCTTATTTCAGAATAAGAGGTGAAGAGGTCAATAAAGGGGAGAATTTTTTCTCCCATTTAGAAAAGCTTAACTGTAGAGAAACTAGGGAAAATAAGAAATGTATATGTGGCCCTTCTATTTGTTCTAAGACACACAGAAGACAAACGTATAATTTCAAAAAAGAGAGAGATAAAATTGTCTATGAAATAGTTTCAAACTGATAATGGCAAAAAAGGCCAAAAGCCTATTTATATCATAGTGTAAATGTAGGTCTTCAGACAACTGAAATATCTTTTGTCAAAAAGACTTAAAGCCATTCTCTTGAGAATTATGTGAAAATATCATGTACGTAGCAAGAAAGACACTTCAAACTAAATATTCTGATTAATATTTTTTCTGAATCATCCTGTTAAGAAATAATGCTATCATTTAATCTGTATATAAATGAATTGCTACTTTAATAAAGATTTATATTTTTCAGGGTGCCTGTGTGGCTCAGGCAGTTAAGCCTCCAACTCTTGGTTTTGGTTCAGGTCATGAACTTGCACTTTGTGAGTTCAAGCCCTACAATGGGCTCTCCACTGATGGTGGGGAGCCTGCCTGGGATTCTCTCTCTCTCTCCCTCTCTCTCTCTGCCCCTCCCACATCTCTCTCTCTCTCAAAACAAATAAATACACTTAAAACTTAAATTAAATTTAAAATAGAGATTTATTTTTTTCACAGAAAGCTTTAAAATTGAGTAGAAGTGAATAACAGGATCATTCTATAAACTTTTATTTTTATTTATTTATTTTTTTTTTATTTTTTTTTCAACGTTTATTTATTTTTGGGACAGAGAGAGAGACAGAGCATGAACGGGGGAGGGCAGAGAGAGAGGGAGACACAGAATCGGAAACAGGCTCCAGGCTCTGAGCCATCAGCCCAGAGCCTGACGCGGGGCTCGAACTCACGGACCGCAAGATCGTGACCTGGCTGAAGTTGGACGCTTAACCGACTGCACCACCCAGGCGCCCCATTCTATAAACTTTTAAATAAAACCACCAGACAATTTTGCTATCATCCAAGCGATGGAAGATATTCCAGTTGAGTGTTGGCCTTGCCAACTTGAATTCTAAATTGGTTGCAGGTGTAACAGAAGTTTTACAATTGCTAATAGGTTTCCTCATTGAGGTTAACTCAGGAAGAGGATGTGACACTGATGTTGGCTCTAATTTGTTAGAAAATTTAAGAGTGCTTCATGAGAGTTTTATTCTTAGCTTAGCACCAGACTAGCTCTAATATCTAGTATAAATCACTTAACCTTTAGACATATGTGTCAATATATGTGAAGTAATGGAAAATTTCTAGGTCATCTCTTAGATTTCTTGCATCTTCAGGACTGTGACATGAGAGACATAAGCTAATGACTTTTTCTGATGTCAGGTAAGAGATAATTGCATGACATTTCAACTTACAGAGTTGATTAATTAGATATTCTGTGTGCTTCTCACGCTCGTCTCATACCTGCAAGATAACTTTTCAAATAGTATGAGTATAATAAAGCACAGTTGCTGGGTTCTTGAGACAGAACAACTGTACTTGAATTCCACTGTTTAATAAGACATGTAATTCTAGATGTATCTTGTAACCACTGATAATACCTGTTTCCTCATCCATACACTTAGGCAACTATCATGACCAATTTAATGGGTGATTGTATTAAATGAGATGATATAAGCAAAACACTTATAACAGTGACTGTCACATAGCACTCAACAAATACTAGCTCTTATTACTTCAATAAAACTCACTTCATCTTGTAAAAATAAAAGAGGAAAAATATTTTTGATGATTAGGACTGCACTCCAGAAGTTTCAGGGATTCAACACCACAAATAAAATATAAATATATAAATAAATATTTTATATATGTAAATAAATATAAACATATATATACATATTAGAAGATGGCAGGTAAGTTTCTAGCCAATGAGCTCTGATTTATGGATAAATGAGTTTGTTGTGGGTGTGCCTGGGTGGCTCAATGGATTAAGCGTCCAACTCTTGATTTAGGCTCAGGTCATGATCTCACAGTTGTTGAGATCAAGCCCTGCATTGGGTTCTGTACTGGGTGTGGAGCCAGATTATGATTCTCTCCCTCTCACTCTCACTCTGCCCCTCTCCTACTTGCGCTCGTGCTCTCTCTCTCTCTCTCAAAAAAAAAAATAATAATAATAATAATAACCCAAAAGTTTATTGTGGAAGTCATTATATTCAATGGTATTTCTTTATATGGCTGACTTTTCTTTTAAAATAGATAATTCCTTTGCAAATGGAACTTTTTTCTGCTGTCACTAATAACTCCCCTCCCTTATCAGAGAGCTCTCATTCTGATGGGTTAAAAAATGTGGCTAAATATATGAAATTTCATTCACCCCAGAAATAACTTTATGAAAAAAGCATTAATATTCTTGTCAACATTTATAAAAACCTTTTATGTACTAGGAATGGGGCTAAAACAATCCCGCACTTCAAGGAGTTGGCAATCCATGAAGGAGGTTGATGGCAGCACTCATAGGCTCTGGAGAGGCAGCTACTCAGGGAGTGACACTGAGCTGTCTTGAGCTGTGTAAAGGAGTCAGCTAAATAACAGGAAGAGGCAAGAGAGAGGGGAGGATATGTGCACGAGAACTATAATGATGCCTGGTGGCATCATGCATAAGGTACCGGTGAAAGAGTAGAAAAGCGAGACTAAAGAGGTACATTGGGGTTAGCCCCATGGGGCTCATATGCCACTGAAGCCATGGCATTGAATGGGCTTGTGAAGTGACACGAGCAGATTTACTTTTTAGAAAGATAAAATAGGAAAAGTTAATTTTGGATTTGAAATCTAAATCTAAAGTTTACCTCCATTAGCTTTTTTTTTTTTAATGTTTATTTTGGAGAGAGAGAACTTGAGAGGGGGAAGGAAAGAGAGACAGGGGGACAGGGGATCAAAAGTGGGCTCCACGCTGACAACAGCAAACACAAAGTGGGGCTCAAACTCACAAACTGTGAGACCATGACCTGAGCCGAAGTCAGACACTCAGTCGACTAAGCCATCCTGGCACCCTTCCATTAGGTTTTGTTAGCAGTTACATTTTAGGCAGTATTCTGTGGGGAGAATAAGAAAGTCATACAACTTAATGACAACCACAAAATCTGACTAAAAAATGGGCAGAGGAAATGAATAGAAGTTTTTCCAAAGAAGACAAGCAAATGGCTAAAAGGTACATGAAAAGGTTTTTGACATCAGTAGCTATCAGAAAAGTACAAAGCAAAACCACAATGAGATATCTATCGCCTCACTTCTAAGACAAGAAGAGAAAACAAATGTTGGCAAGGATATGGAGAAAAGTAAACCCTAGTGCACTGTCTGTGCTGACAGCTCGGAGCCTGCAGCCTACTTCAGATTCTGTGCCTCCCTCTCTCTGCCCCTCCTCCACTCATGCTCTGTCTCTCTCTGTCTCAAAAACAAACGTTAAAGTTTTTTTTCAAAAAATCGTCTTCATTATAAAATATATATTCAGACTTAACTGTTGCATCTACATCATACTCTCCTCTCTTTTCAAGAACTTTTATTCGACACATATTTAGGCTGTCAGTCTTTTATCCATGTCTCTTAACCATGCGTGCACGCGTGCACCCCCCCCACACACACACACACATTCTTACCAAGCTCTTCCATAAAAATAATATTATCTACACTGATTTTTATTTGTTAATTTTACTTACTGGCATTCTTACCACTAGGTTTCTTATGTGTTCTGGAATTTGGGTGCACAGATTCACGTTGTGATGGAAGTTTTATTTATTTTTATTATTTTGGATTTAATTTTATTTCTGCTCATCAATACTTGCCTGGTAGCTGTGTGGTTTTGCCACTACCTGTTCCTCCGGCTTTCTAATATTTATAATACTCCAAGAAAATGTGCTTTGGGTTCAAGAACCTTGTGACTTAGATCAAACAACATGTTAAAGGCATTTACAGAGGGACATAACAAAACCATATAGACTGCACTGTGGTTAAGGGCATGAGCAGCTGTCTTAACTACTCCTTCCACAATTCTCAGGTTAGGTAGTCTTTCCAGGTGACTTAACCATTCTGCAAAAATTTTAGATGTTGATAAAAATTGTACATACCCCATATGTTATACGCATTGAAAGAATGACTATAAAGCATTTAACAATATTTTGCATATAGTAGGTGACTAAGGTTATTATTTATAAAAATTATTATTACTAATAATGCCATACAGTAATTGTTAATATGGCCTAGATTGTCTTCTCTGTAACTAATTTGATAAGTCTTTCAAATTCTCATCCTTAAAGTATATTCTCTCCTTAAGTATATTTTCTAACAAGCACCCCATCCTTTGAGTTATTGTCTAACTGAGATATTTGCTTATACTTATGTCTTGAATTTTATATTATGTTATTGGCTGTTTTAAAATTCTGAAGATTTTTTAAGGCCATTTTCCTTCAATTATATAATGTTCTTTATAGAGTATGAACATAATAAAGTTTGTACTGGATATTAAACTCAAAACTGTAGTTATGTCATAAATATATAAGGGATGGATTCCATTTATCTATATTCTGATAATTCTCAAATTACATGTTTCTTTCATTTCCATAGCTCTCCATAGCTGTGCCATGATAACCCTTAATGCTGGACTCAATTCTGGGTATGGCAAACAAACAAAAAACAAAACAGCTGTCATATTTCTGAAATAAGAATGTTTCGCTAGAAAGGTTTTTTTGTTTTCATATATATATTTTATTATTATTATTATTATTATTATTATTATTATTATTTTAGAAAGAGAGAGAGAGAGCGGGGGATAGAGGATCAGAAGCGGCTGTGCTGACAGCAGACAGCCCCATGGGGGGCTCGACCTCACCAACTGTGAGATCATTACCTGAGCTGAAGTCAGACACTTATCTGACTGAGCCACCCAGGCGCCCTGGCTAGAAAGGTTTTAATTGAAAGGCTTTTGTCTAAAACTACTACACAATTTTATATGGGATATTCTACAATGTATAAAAAGCATAATGCTCCCATGGCGTCCAGCATCCTATAGTTTAAAAACTATATTAAGTGTCCCCAGGCCCCAAAAAGTTTAAATTGTGGCCTCTGGAATAAGGAAGAAAAACAAGGTATTTACAGATAGAAAGCACAAGTGCTTTATTATATATACATCAGGGGAAATATTGAAGATGGGAAGTTTTCCTTTCTTTCAAACAGTCGGTAGATGTGTCTTTTTCACAGGCATATACAAAAATAAAATAGAATTTCTACTCCGAGGGTCTATAGTCATAGATGGGCCTAATCGGCACCAATTCAAAGGCTGGTTCTTACACAACAGTTTCATATGATTAATATCATTCAGTTCACTAGAGTATCACACTTTTTGTTACAGAGTAATCTGGATTCTACCTGACTTAGTGAATAGAAGAAATTGAGCTGTACTAAGAACCTTAGCATGGGTTAGATTATTTCTTCTGGATATCTGCACAAACCACGATTGAGCCTGGCTAAAGGTGCTGGCAACAATTGATGATAACTGCTTCACATTTTCTATTAACCTAAAGAAGTTCAGATGGATCAACAGAAATGTTTAAAGTTTGATGTTAAAATCACAACGTGCTTTATTTAGGGTCAAACACAGCTGCTGCTGCCATTTTCTTAAGCACAAGTTTGCTCAGTCTTGTCTGAAAATCTGCTCATATACCTTAAATAGCAAGTATTTTGCCAGTATCCCTTTCTAGTTATTTAAAGCTTAATAATCCTGCTACAGCAATTGCACTCCAAGAGATAGGGCATGCTGTGAGGAGAGTGACGGCTGGTGCTATCCAGGCTTGATCCTTCAAAAGGAAATTATGTCACTATGAGTTTTTTGCACGTGAATGAGTATTTTGATCTTGGAGGAAACATCTGTGTTTAGAGTACATTCTAAATACTATTGAGGAGGCAGCTGCTCGTAGAATGATGCTAAAGGATTTCAGAGCAAAGTTGTCTCTCTCTATTTCAGGTTTGGCCTCTAATGGTGTCAGAAATTTCACCAGGAAAGCCAGAACCCTGGTTAAATATTAACTAAGTGCTCCTTTAAACCACACGGGGTGGGTACAGAAAGGTATTAACATACAATATTGGTGCTCCACATCATGCGTCATTAGGGAATTAAAAATTAAAATAACAATGAGATACCACCACACACCTATTAGAAAGACAAAAAAATCCAAATACTGACAACACCAAATGCTTTCCAGGATATGGAACAACAGGAATGCTCATTTACTGCTGGGGAGATTACAAAATGGTACAGCCGCTTTGGAAGACAGTCGGCAGTTTCTTATAAAACTATGTATATGTTACCATATGGTCTGGCAATAATGGCCTTTGGTATGTACTCAAAGGAGTTCAAAACTTATCTCCACATAAAACCTGCACAGGGACTCTTATAGCAGTTTTATTCATAATTGCCAAAACTTGGAAGTGACCAGGTGTTCTTCAGTAGGTGAATGAATGAATAAACTGGTATATACAGGAAATGGAGTATTACGCAGCACTAAAAACAAACAAGCTATCAAGCCATGAAAAAACAAAAGTGAACTTAAATGCACATCACTAAGTATAAGAAATCAATACGAAAAGGCTACCTACTGTAAGATTCCAACTATACAACATTCTGAGAAAGGAAAAAATTATGGAGGCAGTAAAACATTAACTGTTTGCTAGGGAGTCAAGGAAAGGAGATGAATAGGCAGAGCACAGAGGATTTTAAGGGCAATGAAACTACTTTCTAGGAGATTATAATGGTGGATACATGTGATTACACATCTGTCAAAACCCACAGAACATACAACACCATGACTAAATCCTAATGTAAGCTATGGACTTTGGGTGATAATGATGCCCAATGTAGGTTCATCAGTCTTAACAAACGTATCACTTTTGTGTGGGGTGTTGACAGTGGAAGAGACTGTGGATCTATGAGGATATCGGGTATATGGGAACTCTGTGCTTTCCACTCAATTTTGATGTAATCTTAAAGTACTCTAAAATATTAAATTATTAAAATATACCAACAAACAACACTGTTTAAACCTATTAAAAACCAAACAATACCTGAAAACCTACTATCTACAATAGACTGAAATAGCATTTATTTAGCATTTAAATCCAGTATATTGGATCTCCCATGTAAAATATATGTTTTGATGATATGATTGCATAAAGAGACGGATATTAATAAAAAATATATAAACAAAACAACTTTACAATAAAACTACCTTAACTTTGATAAAGTGGCTTTCTACCACAAAGCTCTTTGAAAGTTCCCACAGTCACGGTTTAATAGTTACGAATTTTAGATGTACTGAAATAATGGACTATATAACAGAGATCACAAATTAAGCTATAAGTATCCTTTTTTATTATTTGCTAAAGTTACTCAAAAATAATACATAAGCACACTAATAAAGAGAATACTAATAATTTTTCAAATTGACATATTTTCACAAATATGCTTATTTTAAATAAGTAAAATATATACAATTGATTGCATTAATCTTCTTTAGTCTTTATAAACTTTTCATAAAAACTGCTCACTGAGGGGCACCTGGTTGGCTTAGTCAGTTAAGTGTCCGACTTCGACTCAGGTCATGATCTCGTGGTTTGTGGGTTCGAGCCCCACATCAGGCTCTGTGCTCAAAGCTCAGAGCCTGGAGCCTGCTTCTGACTCTGTGTCCCTCTCTCTCTGCCCCTCCCCCACTCATGCTCTCCCCCTCTCTCTCTCTCTCTCTCTCTCTCTCTCTCAAGAATAAACATTAAAAAAAAGAGCTGCTCACTGAAATTCCAATATACTTATAGAAACACTCTACTGCAGATATCATCCACATCAGCAGCCATTTCTTCCACTTTAGTTTGTATTCACATTGGAATTTTAAGTGATTATTTTCGTTGTATGACTAGAGTTTGACTCCTGCTTCTAACAGAGTGGTCCCAGCAAAAGAGAGTATTTTTTTAGGTAAATATTATTTACCTCTTTCTGACTGTTGGAAGCATTTGATTTTAAAACTCAAATTACTTTCAACTTTTTCTAGTTATTCTTCATTTTTATCCCAAATACACCGTCAAGTGCCTCACCTTTGGCTTTGAAGAACTCAGGCGAAAGCACTCTATTGCCCCCGCCCTTACACAGGACTCACCCATCCTGTCCACAGAGAAATGGTCAGATTTAGCTTTATTTCTTTTTCCATTGCATAAACTTCTCTTGCTAAGACATTTGCTTTAACCCTATTTTTTTGCTAATATCCAGCCCCTCCTTTTCTGTATTTCTAAGTATCTTTATTCAAGAATAACTTTTATTTCCCTTAAACTATAACCAAAATATCTCAGTTAAGCAATTGAACTCTAAATGCATTAACACATTGAAGTGTATTAACTAAAGACCTGACATATCATAACTTTCAGCACGATTATTCCAAATGATTAAACCCACGTAACAGTAAGGTCAGATAACTTAGATTAGGTGAATCTCTTAAGCTCAGACAGCAAACAAGAAACAAAGCCAAGATTCAAATCCAGGTTTTGACCTCCATCATCTCTCTCCTGTCTCCATGGCTCAGACTTATAAAAACCATATCTCTGCCTCCCACCCTAAAGTGCATCATAACATAACAACTCAGCTTAGGAAATATCCTCTCCTGTGAAGCAATTATTGCCAGGCTTTGTACAAAGCACTTTCCATAACATAGGTACATCCGAAAGGACATATTGTTGTCTGGAGTGGTGCCACAGTAAAGAAGGAAGGCAAGGAAACTTTTCCCTCAGATTATCTGACTAACACATGGCTACCTTCATAGGCTACTCCAGTATCACTGCTAAGCAGCCCTCTCAAAATATGGTAAAAGCACACCCATAAATCTTTCTGGCTGCAGTACTGTGACTGTGCTATTTTTCATGGTGATGGCAATATGATTCAAAAAGCCTTTAACACAAACCTTGCACTGCACACTCCTCATGAATAAGAAGTCAGCCATCCAAATAACCTGACTAAAATCCACTCTCACAGACATCCCCTTGGTATGTTGTAAAGGGCCCTGGAACTCAACATTGCCCGTTTGACTTGCAGTTATGGTTCCCACCCAGATCATCAGGGTTCTGCTAACAAACATACATTCAGCGAGTGTTTTCCACTCAAGGTTTTCTGGACCTGGAATTCACTCAAGTCTCTCTTAGAGCTTAGAGTTGGAGGTAGATATTTTTTTTCTATCCAAGTTACTCTACCAACCTTAGCACAGAATTCTTTATCCTAGAGTTGATGGCTTACCATCATAACAAATGATTTATGGATTACTCCTTAATAATAAAAATACATATAAAACTGTTCACTTACAGAGTTGTAGGAGTCCCATCATGCAACCTGCATGCATATTTATCTTTTAGGGTTCTTCTACGAGCCTTATGAGGAAGGTTCTGGAATGCCTATTTTGTCAGTGAGAGGCTATGCATTTCACATGATAATATTGCATTGTCCTCATCCTGGGTGGGCATTTGATACTTTTATGAGTTAGAACAAACTGGGTTTAGCTCTGTGTGAAAGAGATTCAGAATAGCAGAATCTTAAGCAAGTAGAAGTTTCTTTCTCTGACATTTCTGACACAAAATTCAGTGTTGTGACTCTATTCCTTCCAGGTGTGAAGAGCCAGACTCACTCTCACTTCCTGGTGTCATCCTTCCTGCTGTCATCTTTGCCTGTTTGGTCCTCACGTCTATATCTACATTCCACCATCAAGGAAGGGGGAAAGACAAAAAGGAGAGTAAATGTTTTTTTTTCTTTATGGATACAATCTGAAAGATGCCCACATCTCTTCTGTTTATAGAACAGTGGACAGAAATTAGGCACATGACCCCAGCCAGCTATAAAGGAGGCTGGGAAATGCTTTTTCTGGATGTTAATTTGCTTAAATGGAAGTGGAACAGAGATAAAGCTGTTGTTGGAGAACTGCTGACCTTAGCCACATGCCTGGTTAATTAGCAGAACACATGAGAAGCACCTTCTTTGGCTGAAAGCATTAGTCCACCAACTATCTGCCCCATACACTGGTGAGAAAGCACCAGAAGTGAAGGGTTTATTTCAGATTTCTCACACTGGAGTACTCAAATCACCTTCAGAATTACCTAAGGTATTTAATATTAAACCAGAATCCTGGTTCCTGCCCAGACTTGGTGAATCAGAGTTTCTGGTAACATGAGAGAACCTACATTTTTGCATTGTCCCCAGAAGAGTCTTATACACATTAAACTTTAAAACCACTGCAGAGTAAGGGGAAGAAATGGCTAGATTTTAATTTGGGGGGGGATCTCTCTCTCTCATATTATGCTGTCCCATTGCTAACATCCTTCTGCAACATCTGCAGGTTGGTCTTTCTATAGTTCTTAATCCCCGGCAGGTGTCAGAGCTCAAATGGTACAGAAACAACATATATGGTACCACTAAAAATAGCTGAACTTTCAGTTATTCCCTTATACATGGTTCTTAGCAACACTGTAAGGTAGCTAGCAAGATAATGTTCCTATTTAGCATACAAATAAACTTATCTGACCCTCAGAGAGGTCAAGAGACTTGCCCAATGTCCATGGCTCTTAAGAGGCACAGGTGGGCTTAGGTCTTTCCCTGAGCACAGGCCCTGTGCTAGTCTTCACCTTCTTGCAACTGTCTCCCAAATAATAAAAAGGTTGAGAGCATGACCCCAAGGCGGCTTCAGCTTTGCCACCTTTGACCCATGAGGATGTTCGTTTTGATACATTTACCCTCAGTGCCTGCAATTTCCTCCAACTAGAAGGGGCTACTTAGCAATGTTTAATGTTGAAAGTAATATGCTAAAAGTCAAAGGGCTTTCCTGAGGGAAGAGGGAGGGTAGTCATACTAAATAACTGGCCGAAGCACAAATCTAGGCTCCCCACATAATACAGATACAACTCACATTCTGAAGACCAAAGATTTGGTTACTCCGTCATTCTGATTTATCTTACACTGGGCTGATAGCGTACAAATGGTCAAAGATTCTGCATTTACGTTTATTTTCTTCTAATCATGTTCAATCAACAATGTCAAAAAGTATGCGCTACTTGAAGGACTTACGAATAGATGCAGGATTTCAAAATCACTAGTGCCATTTCGCTTTCAAAATTTGGAGAGACATGCAGCTTGTACAAATCTTGTGCCCACATGTGATTCTTCTTGTGCTACGCCTGCTATGAGCTGTGCTTTCAGACTAGCACTGGGGTTTTAAAGCATCAGAGTCTGTGCATGAACTGTCATCACATCTGTCTTCATTGCATTTCCATCTGCTCATGCGGTGTGCACCTGCACTTGGCTGATTAGACAAGAACAAGGGGGAAAGTCTTCTACTACTACTGTCCTTACCATCAAAACTGAGACTTTTTCACTTCTTATTTGATAGAGCGTTAAAGAGGAAAAAAAAAAAACATGGAACAGAATTTATCAGACATGTTTTAGTCCTGGGTCACCCATTTACAAGCTGTCACCGTGGACACAGCTGTACTGTGGCATTTTGAAACCTTGGTTTCTCAATCTATAATTATGTCTGCCTTTTCACTACGTTAGTGTGAGAATAAAAAGGAGGCAATGGACGTGTGAGTGCTTTGTAAATGTGAAAAATGCAATTTTGCATATGCCACATATTCTCCTGTCACTGAGGCTGAAGGATAAACCACAACTCACAGAGTACATGTAGGATTCTCCTAAAATATGGGGTCTGTTGGTTGATTGAAAAAATCCATTATGTGCTTCTACTGGCTCCACATGCTTAAATTTTTCTCCATTTTGGTGAATATAAAATTGAGATCAAAACATGCAGGAAGAGAGGGATTGGGAAGAATTGATCAGTAATTAACATTTTACATACGCTTTTTAATCTTCTCAAATGTTTTCATCACTTCAAACGGTGTAATAGATGCACTACTGAGCTACTACAGCCAGGGCAGGGAACAAAGCACTTCGATTGGGGAGAATAGCTGAGTCTGCCGCAAGTATTGTGTGAAATCATTCCAGATGGATTCAAGTACCCATAATTAGTAGCAAACACCGTGAAAGGCATATTAGAAGGAACAAACCTCCTTCAGAATGCTGCTGAGTTAGGCTAGCACTGGTATATAAGGTGAATTTTCAGTAATTGCAAATAAACACCAAGAAAGCCTCTAAATGATAACAACTAATGTAAGAAGTTGACAGCCCAGTGCAGATGTAGAGAAAGATAAGTGTCTGAACACAGGAAAGGGGATCAGAACCACCTGGACATTCACAATAACAAAAAGGAAAGAGGCACAGGAGAGGGAAGAGGGGACCTGGGATAAGAAAAGGGAAGAAGAGGAGAAGGTGGAAGGGGAGGAGAGACAGGTAGAGGAGGAGATCCATAGAAGATGAGAATCCGATGTTACTAATGGGAAGTCCCAAGTTTCCATCACTTCCTTAGTAAGATAGGATTAGTAGGAGTGAAAAGATGATTGTAAGAGGACCTGTGTATCATTTTAGTTGGGGAAAATTACTTCCTAAAGAAACTCCATGGCACAGTATACATAAAGCTCACCCCAGAATGTAGGTCAGTTATTCTCAAAGAAGTGTTCCCATTCACTGCATAAAGTTCTGAGTTAAATAATTTCTCCAGACGCGATTAAAGAATTCTTAATGTGCGTTCAAAGGGATGCAAGTTCTGTGAAAGAGTAACAGTGATACCATCACAAACAATTCTGCGATAAATTGGAGAAGCATTGTTCTTTGAAGTAGGACATCTCTGAAACTGATGAGTCTGCAGGAGCCGACTAGAGGTTGTGGTACGTCAGGTGGAAGCCAGGCTCCCTTGAAAAGCCTTTCTGGCAATTAAAATCAAGACTGAAGTGCCCAGAGGGGATAAATTCAGGTAAGAGCACAGCTTAGAGAATGGGGATTTCTGGAATCAAGAATACATGACGACTGATCGATGCTGGCAGATTGATAGGGCAGATGACAAAATTTCAAGGGACTAATTAGAACCAAATAAAAAGGAACATTATATTACTGGCTTACAGTCATTAATCAACCATTTTCACAGAAGGACTTATGGTGGCTGACAACATCAATAGTAAGCATCATAATTTAAATTCATAACAAATAAAATTTTTATGTATCAAATTTATTTTATGTAAAGAGAGTCTGAAGCACTTAGTAAGAAAAGGGAAGCGAAACTATAATGAAAGGGTATTTTTAACTACTACTAAAAAGAAAATAAATTTGCATAACCCCTTTGGGAAATAGTTTGACAATATATTTAACTATCTTGAGATTCATATTATATTGTAATTCAGTGTTACCATTTCTTTTTTCTTTTTTTTAAGTCTATTTATTTATTTTGAGAGGAGAGAGCGTGAACAGGGGAGGGGCAGAGAAAGGGAGACAGAGAATCCCAAGCAGAGGCTGACGAGGGGCTTGAACTCATAAATCATGAGATCATGATCTGAGCCAAAACCAAGAGTCCAACACTTAACCGACTGAGCCACCCAGGCACCCCCAGTGTTACCATTTGTTAAGAATGAACCTAAAGATAATATAAGGGGAAAAAAAGCACCAGGTAAAATGTCATTCATTATTCAATATCTTATAATAATATAAAACATGAAAGCAACAGAAATGTTTTCCAGAAGAAATGGATAACTGAATAAACAGAGCTTCAACCCATGGTTAATTTACCTCCTCATTGTTTCTCTTACATTTAGATTGTACCCTGAGATACCAGTAGAGAACAGCCATTTTCTTACCAAGAAAATGAACAAGATAAAGACTCCAATGAAATGAATCTTTGTTTTCAATAAGATGTATTAGCAAGAGAATTCCCTTAAGACTTTTGTACAATTGCTAGTCTGTGACAAATATTAAAACAGATCAAATTTCTTGGATAATTTTTGAGCCAGCAGCATCAAAAGCACAGAGAATTTAGAATACTTTGGGGGATTTATTGCAACTTTCTTCACTCAAGTCTTTACTCCAAAACCAGGGAATTACACCTTTAAGAGACAGGTTACTTGCAAGTAACAAAAACAGATGCTTCTTATCTTATAGGAAATGTGTGTGTGTGTGTGTGTGTGTGTGTGTGTATAATATCTATCATCTCTCTATCTACCTACCTATCATCTATATTGTGCTGTCAAACATAATTTATCCCCTCTGGGCACTACCTCAATTTTGATTTTATTTCCCAGAAAGGCTTTTCATGGGAGCCTGAGTTCCACTATAAGTATTATGATGTCTAGTCTTCCCCTGAGACTCATCAGACTCTCTTTACATCATATATCTGTATATATATGATAGTATTAGCAAACAGCCAGGGCGGTCAGCTGAGAAACAATAACCAAGATTATACTGCAGCTGGGGCGCCTGGGTGGCGCAGTCGGTTAAGCGTCCGACTTCAGCCAGGTCACGATCTCGCGCTCCGTGAGTTCGAGCCCCGCGTCGGGCTCTGGGCTGATGGCTCAGAGCCTGGAGCCTGTTTCCGATTCTGTGTCTCCCTCTCTCTCTGCCCCTCCCTCGTTCATGCTCTGTCTCTCTCTGTCCCAAAAATAAATAAACGTTGAAAAAAAATTAAAAAAAAAAAGATTATACTGCAGCTACTATTAATGGGCCCTCCAAAATATTCTCTAAGCATTGAAAATTCTGGCAGAAAAATTTTGGTCTGGGGATTGTGTAAGAAGACAGATAGAAGGGTCTGGCCTCCCTCAGCTCCTGTAAACAGATGGCCAAGGAAGGAGGCAGCACCAAGACTACAACCAGAGGAAAACTCCCCCAGATGGGAGAATAAGACACTAACAGTAAAACGGCTTTGGTTAGAGCTAAAGCCAGAAATTGACAAAGTTTGCTCCCATAACCTCCAGGGCCACTTTGGAGTCACCAAGGCCAATTACAAAAACCAGGAAATATTCTATTCACCACAAGATCATGTTCTTTATAACAGCAATACAAGCTCTCCCTCCCTTTTTTAGGGGTTCCCAGGTCACTCCCATCTGAGATTAGTATCTCTTGGATCATGTTTACATGACCTGTCAGATAGTTCTCCTTAGGCTGCTCTTTCTATCAGGTCTCACCTGCTTGTACTTAATTTATCACTGCATGCCATTTGGATTATTATCTCTGGCTTCCGCTTGGCTGTCTCACCAGGAATGACACTCACTGAGTCTAGGATGCTATTATCTTTTAAGAGGAGATACAGTTCTCTCATTCTTCTCTGACTAGCAACTTCTCAATGTGATTTTCTACTTTTACTTAGGATATCCAATGTCTCCTTCTATCACTGATGTCTATTAACAATTCTAAAAACATCTATAAAGAAAATTTCCCTAAAGAGATGATATGTCGGGAATATTCAGACAGATAGATTGTGCCTCAATCTGCCTTTAATTCTACCCAATTCCAGCATTTACAGAGATTCTGCCATATACCAGACTTTCTGATTGCAACAGGGATATGAGGCCTGCCGCCTGCCTTCAATGCACAATCCCTTGAGAAATACAGACATAGACTGAACAAGCTAGGCTACTGACATGGAAAATGCTAGTTATCCATATCAGATAGGTGTTATGGATGCCAGAGGAAGGAGAATTGGCATTTCTAGGAGACTGGGAAGGTGTCTCAAAAATTAATATTTACATTTTACTTTGAAAGTTGCAGTATGTGGGTCTGTCTCTCTCTTTCTCTCTCTCATTCTCACTAAGGCATACATAATCTAATTCTTACCTAACTGATGTGTAATCTCACCTGAGCAAGCAGAAAGCCTGGACCTTTAACTCAGGACAGCAAGGAGGCTACAACTATATAGCTATAGCTATAACTATAAGCATGGAGAAGAGAGAACCAGAAGAAAATTTACATGAGTTTGCAACGTCGACAGGAGTGGCTCAGGGAATAAGAAGTCATCTGAAATGTGAAGCTTGATTAGGGAAGCCAAATGTGAGAAGGGGGAAACACTTTGAAGCAACAAGAGGAGGAAGGAAGAGCTTTTCAAAATGATACACAGTCTATCCTTAAATAATGATTTTTATGAATTAAAATCTAAAGAGCCCAAATAATTTGCTTATTCTTTATTTGTCCTCCTCAATGTCCCTGACATGCCATTCCAGCACCAGCTGTGAGGTATAGTGGGTGTAGTGTGGGTCAATAATCTGTCCCTGGGATTATCCAGAACCACCTCCTCCCCTGCTGCCAGCCCTCATTGTCAACCTTGGCTGACCCTTTAACAGGTTCCCCCTCATTCACACTAAATGTTTTTTCCATACTTTTCCAGTAATTCTCTTGGCCCTGTGGAATGATAAGTATAATTTCTAGATTTCTTTTGAATTGTCCCTTATATTCTTCCTAAGGGACATGTCATGAACAATTTTAAATTTTTAAAAATCATCATTTAACAAATATTTGCTATGGGCAAATTAACCAGGCCAGGTCAAAAATATGAACACTTTTATTAAAACTTCTCAGTAAATACTGAAGGTAGATGATTATTCCACTTTGGAAATGAGAAAAAAAATATTTACATATTAACAACAACAACAACAAAGGAAACAAATAGTCATTAACAGCTCCTATCTCAGACTACTCTCCCACCAAACTCCTGAGAGTTTTGACAATCTTGTTTCCCAATTAATCTGGGTAGCACTCAAGCACTATGATTGTTATTTCTGCCATCTCCTCACATTCTACACATCTGCACTGATTGAAGTCCTACAAAACCTAACAAAAGTATCACCATTTCTATGAAGCCTTCCTGGATTTCCCAAGACCTCCAAACAACTTTGTCAATTTTATCATGTGACCTATTATGTGACCGACACATCTGGCTTCCCATCTGCACAGTTACGTGTGTAAAAGTGACGTCAGACATCCTTTTGCTCTATGCCTCTCTGCATGTAGCACAGTGCCTTGAACTCAGTATTTGATAAGCATTTTCTATCACATCTCCTCCTTCAAATAGATTTCACAGAAAGAAAAATGTGGCTTATGTATGTCACAAAATGGATCATTAAATTTGGCACATGTCACTTTACTTCTAAAAGAAACTCTTAAACAGTTTCCCTTTAGAACATCTTATTCCTGGCTGGTTGTCATGGCCAACAGAATAATAAGAGAGCTACTATGGGCTTCAGCAAGAAACATGTCTAACTCACTTTCCTGATGAGGAAGTTTTACGGAGAATTAGCCCCTCATGAGAATATGCCAGGTATTGTGAGGAGCTCTTTACTTATAGTCTTCTGGGGATGTTAGAGGAGAAAAGAGGACCAAGGAATGTTCATATTTAAGGTAGATTAAATTATTCTACTTTGGAAATGAGGGGAAAAATGTAAGTATTAACAAAAACAGGACAGAAGCAGTAGTTAAAATTTACTAAGCACTTCCCAAGTTCTAGGAATTTTGGTAAGCATCTAATACCAGTTTTCAGATGACATTACCTTAATCAAACAACTGGCAGCCTATACAGATCCTGGGGATTCTAGGCCTCCAAAATCACCTGAGCCAAAACCTATAATAAATCTTTTATTTATTTATAGATATAGGCAGATCTATATAGATATCTATATATCTCTAGATAGGTAGGTAGATAGATGACAGATAGATAGATAGATAGATAGGTAGATAGATAGATAGATAGGAGTTGGCTTGTATGATTTTATATCTGATTATGTTTCTCTGGATAACCCTGCCTAATACATACACAGTTAATATTGCTAGTTTTTTTTTTTAATTTTAGCTATAATTATGATTTTGAGTGGTCTCTCAAAATTTTTTTCATCTTTATTGAGAAAATAATTGAAAAATAATGTTGTGTGCGTTTAAGGTAATTTGATAAAGGTACATGTTGTTAAATGATTACCACACTAAGTTAACACCTCCATCACCTCATGTAATTATCGTGTGTGTGTGTGTGTGTGTGTGTGTGTGTGTGTGTGTGTGGTGAGAACATTTAAGATTTCTCTTAACAACTTTTAAGTATATAATACAGTATGGTTAACTATAGTTGCCATGTTGTATATTAGATCACCAGCATTTATTCACCTTATGACTGGAAGTTTGTACCGTTTGATCAACATCTCCCCATTCTGCCCTCCCCCAAACCTCTGATAACCACCATTCTATTCTGTCTATAAGGAAAGCTTTTTTAGGTTCCACATATAAGTGACATCCCATTAAGTTCTGGCATGTTTTGTTTCCATTTTTGCTTAGGATTAAAAAAAAAATTCCTTTGGATTTTTTCCATGTTGTTCAGGAGCGCACTGTTTAATTTATCCTTATTTGTGAAATTTTCAGTTTTTCTCCTTCTATAGATTTCTAGTTTCACACCATTGTGGTCACAAAAAATTCTTAATACAATTTCAATCTTCTTAAAGATGCTAAGACTTGTTTTGTGAGCTAATATGTGAGCTAGCCTAGAGAATCTTCTGTGTGCATTTGGGAAGAATGTGTATTCTGTGGCTACTGGATGGAATGTTCAGTAAATGTCTGTTAAGTCTATTTGGTCTAAAGTATAATTCAAGTCTAATGTTTCCTTACTGATTTTCTGTCTGGATAATTTATCGTTTGTTGAAAGTGGGGTATTAAAAGTTCCTAACAAATATTGTACTGTTTTTTATTTCTCCCTTTAGGAGTATTTGCCTAATATATTTATTCGTGTTCCTTAAAGTTTTTCATTGCTGTCTTCACATTTGAAGGAGCAGTCACCTTCTCCATTCTATACTGATAGGGTTTGTAGAGAAATACCTTCTGCCAACCGTACTAGGGATTCTGGAACTCTCTCAGACTTTTCCCATGAGTATGTTTGTCCCATACTTCTTATTCCCCCTTATGTCAGAATTCTTAAGTTTTTACACCTTTGCTTGATCTTGCAAGGCCTAGAAGTGCTGACAGCCTCCCTTTTGCTTTCCTGAGGTCAATCTAAAAGCTCCATTTTGTGGTTTCTCCCAGGCCTGCAGAGTCAAGCCAACATTTTGTGAGGCATTCCCAGGGGCTTGTGGGCAGGACCCCTGATGAAGTCTGTGATTAGTCATATCTGAGTCCTCTCTGATGCCCCTGGAGCTCTATATCCCACTCTCCCATCTGTTCCCCTTCCCTGTTACACAACACACCTCAGTGTTCTGCATAGAGCTAGAAAAAAAGTGGGCCTTTTTAGCAGTTCCCCCTGCAAAGCTGGGGAAGCCTAGCATGCACTCACTCACACACTTTCACTTTCCCTGGTGGGAGAAATCATGGCCTGAGAAGATGTCTCTTGGCACTGAGCTCCCCAGCTTGGCAGGGGGGTGATGCAATAAAGGGATACTGTTCTTTCACCCTCTTCAGTGTACCCAATCTCTGATATTTTTTCCTCAATAGTGTGCTACACCTTATTTGCTGGACTCATGAACTTCCACAAGGAACTCTTCTCAATGGGTAAATTTCTAAATCTGTGTTCTTTTTGGAAGAGATGGCAGAAAACGCTTATTCCACCCTGAGGATGACATCATTCTCCTCCTCAATATGGTTTTGATTTGCATTTCCTTAATGCAAATTTTAAATGTACTTATTGGTAATTTGCTTAGTTTCTTTGAGGAAATAAGTATCCTTTGCTTATTTTTAAACGTGTTATTTATATTTTTATTATTGAGGTGAAAGAGTTCTTTATATATTCTAGATACAAATCCTTTATTAGATATGAGTTGAAATAGTCTCCCCATTGTGAAGGTTATTTTCTCACTTTCTCTATTTTTTCATTTACGGCAAACACATTTTCAATCTTGAGGAAGTCCCATTCATGTGTTTTTCTTTTTCCACTTATGCTTCTGTGCGATACCTAAGAAACCACTGGCTAAACCATGGTCACAAATATTCACTCATGTTTTCTTCTCTTTTTTGGCTTTCACATACATGTTTATGATCCATTTGACATCACTTTTGTAGATGATCTAGCCAGGAGGAATGGGGTAATTCCATGTAAAAAAGAATGCCAAGTTAGAGTTTCATGAATAATGATAAGCCATCATAAGTCAGAAGACAAACTTCCCATATGCCCAGTGTGGGAAGTCCCTCACGTTTCATTTACATCTATCACAGACATGACACATTTAACAGCTGTCTGCCTGTGACACACAAATCTCAGAACATGGAGATTCATTAAAATCCATATTAAGTTTATTTTTTTCAAAATCACTTACTTGTAGAATATAATCCTTGCCTTCTTTTAATTATTACATCTTAAACCTCAAGTGACCCTCTTTCCCAATTTTTCCAATTAAAGTCCATGTATCGTTCCATTTAAAAAATGGCCATCCATCCCGGATGACTCAGTTAAGCGTCCGACTCTTGACTTCAATTCAGGTCATGATCTCACGGTTCATGAGTTCAGGCCCGGCCTTGGGCTCCGCACTGATAGTACAGAGTCTGCTTGGGACCCTCTCTCTCTCCCTCTCTCTCTGCCCCTCCCCTACTCACTTTCTCTGTCACTCTCTCTTTCTCAAAATAAATAAATCACCTTAAAAAAAAGTCTTAAATGCTGACTCTGTGCCAAAGTACAATGTTAGCTGAATGAGATGAGTAGGGGAGACAAGACGTTCAAGAAAAGTAGTATGTGCAATCAAATGTGGTTAATCTCTAAAATAAAGGTGCATTCATAGACAGAAAGTGATTTAGGACAAAGAGTAATTCATTCTGTTTAACTCAATTTCCTCTTCTTCCAATATTAATTTAGGCCTTCATGAACTTTGTTTTATTTGAATTATAATAGCATGTGTAGATATTGATCAGCTGTGCTATGTATTTCTGAAGATAATTAGCTGGAAAGAAAGAGGCAGTGAGATAACAGCAGAAGCAAAGAAAATGGTGATAAGTGTGGGGCAATAGGGAGCGGTAACAGGTGTCTGTACAGAACAGGACCAGAACACCTGGGACTCATTTATTATTAACCGAGTTTCTAGTCAACTAGTGTGCTGAGAGTGGACGTAGATACAAAATATCTCAGTTGACTATAATAAGCCACAGAACTGTGGCTGCATTCGGCTATAATGTGTTATATCTCCCAACAACACTGCATTTCAAAACAGAGGTGAAATAAGTCAAGAAAGAAGCCTCAAATATGGAAGGTGCAGACGTGAGGCTTAGAAGATTTTGCTTATTCCTTATATTTTTGTTGCTATGATTTGTTTGCCCCCCTCCCCTCAAATAGTGCTGGATCAGCACCACTCACCGTACACCTTATCTTGCTTTGCATAGAAACATCCTTCCGTCCTAAGGATTACACTCTTCACAGAGTTATTATCATTCAAAAGGCAAGGATGTAGCAATATTTTCCACCTTTGTATGGACCATTAAAGTTTTTCGCATTTGGCAACAGCTCTTTTTATTTTTCCAAATGCTCCTAGTGAGACAGCCAACACAGATCTACAGAGCAATGTGACATTATTTTACATTCCATTTTCTCTAGGTGTTAATGATAGCAACTTCTTAGAAACTTTCTCCCCTGGTAAGAAAAGACAACTTTGTCTTAGTAGTTACTTGGGTTGCCTTAGAAACCACTGTGCTGTCTGAAAAGAATAGTTTTATCTTTAGAGAGAGTATCTCACAATATAGTGGGTTATAATATTTCATGAAAAAGAAGGCAGGAAAATAATTATATTTTCCATTCTGGGGAAGGAACAAGGCTTGGATGACAAAATTCAGTTTCATAAAGACAGAAAAGGATGTTTCTCGAAAGACAGGCTCCCAAAAGTGTATTCAGCAATTATCACTGAGGAAGGGATCCTTAGAGTATTTACTGAAGCTAATTTAGATACAGGGTATGCAAAAGAATGTGCTTCTTTCTGGGAACAATTCTAGACTTTGTATGTGAGAGACATTCTGGTAAATGTGATGAAAACTATTAGTCCTCTCTCCAGAAAAAAGCATATGCATATCTGCACCTAAGAATCTGAATGTCATTTTAGGCATCTGGAAAAAAACCACCTGAATCCCTTGAATGAATGCTGGATTCAGAATACTGGATCTAGACTATACCACAATGAAGGCAATCCTTAGATTACTGGGTTTATATAAGGTTACATGAAGAACTGATAAATATACTAGGGTTTTAGCTTAAAAAATAGAAGATTTAGGGGCACCTGGGTGGCTCACTTCGTTGAGCGTCTGACTCTTGGTTTCAGCTTGGGTCATGATGTCAGTTTCATTGAGTCCTATATCAGGCTTCAAGATGACAGTGCAGAGCCTCCTTGGGATTCTCTGTCTCCCTGTCTCTGTGTCCCTCCCCCACTTGGGCTGTCTCTGTCTCTCTCAAAATAAATAAATAAACTTTAAAAATTATAAAAATTAAAATTAAATATAAAAAAATAGAATTCATAGTGAATGGAGTGAGAATGAAGGTGGGGGAGGGGTGCCTGGGGCATGCTAAATGACTTTAAATTATAAAAGGACTATTTCATGGAATTTACATGGGTTCATCCCTGAATGCAGGTCAAGATGGTAAAATAATCACAGTTCACGTTTATCAAGTGCTTATACTGTGCTAGGTAACATCCTAAGTGTTTTACATATATTATTATTATTATTTTTAATTCACAACAATTCTGAAAGATTCTGTGTCATGAGACATAAAGAAAAATAACTTGTTTACAATTTTGCACCAAGGGGCTCCTGGGTGGCTCAGTCAGTTAAGCTCCCGACTTTGGCTCAGATCACGATCTCAGGGTTCGTGAGTTCAAGCCCCGCCTCGGGCTCTGTGCTGACAGCTGAAATCCTGGAGCCTGCTTCGGATTCTGTGTCTCCCTCTCTCTCTGCCCTTCTCCCACTCGCACTCTGTCTCTCTCTCTCAAAAATAAATGAACATTAAAAAAAAAAAAGAATTTGCACGAGAGGAACAGTGCCATGATGCCAAATGACAGAACTGGCTTAGAGAGACCACGATAACACCCTCTTCTGCTGTACAGCCTCAAAAGTAAAATGTGTGGTGGACAAAATTTTTACTCAATGTAGAGAAATGTTTGATTATAATTAGGCTGTCTCACTACAATTTTCTTTTCAAACACTGTCATGCTCCTCATGTTAATATTATGCTAAAATTGTTAGGAAGAATTCACTTATTATCTAAGTTCTGAATACTGTGTAAAGAAATTTGTTCTAATAAGTTTTGATAATACTTCTAAAGACTTTTTATTTTTTCCCCTTGGAAATAATTCTAACAGTTCAGTTTTTTTTTTTTTAAGTTTGTTTATTTATTTATTTGAGAGAGAGGGGAAAGGGCAGAGAGAGGAAAAGAGAGAATCCCAAGCAGGCTCCGCTCAGTCAGTGCTGAGCTGATGCGATCTCAGGAACCAGGAGATCATGACCTGAGCTGAAATCCAGAGTCAGATGCTCCATTGACTGAGCAGCCAGGTGCCCCTACCAGTTCAGTTTTTTTCCAAAGGCTATGTCAATTCACTGTATTTTTTTTAAGTCTGTTTTTGGTTATGATATGTATCTACATAGTTGCATATTAAAATATATTGTCATACAATTCTTTCAAGAGTATTCTCTTGTTTTATATTTTTACTATCTTGTGTCATTTGTAGCTACATCCTCCTTTTCATTATAATACAGCTTCTTTCAGTCATTTTCTTGACCAATAGCTTCCGAATCTATTTCATTAGATTTGGTAATTTATTAGTGATTATTATTATTATTATTATTATTATTATTTTGCTTTCTTTTTGACTTATTTCTTTTTTGTCTATTATTTCTTTTCTTGGGTTTACTTTATTTTTCTCTTCTTTTTAAGTTGCATGCTTGGCTCATTAATATTTTAGCTAATCTTTTTATTTTATTTTAATTTTTTAAATCTTTACTTATGTGAGAGAGAGAGAGAGAGAGGGAGGGAGAGAGCGAGCAGGGGAGGAGCAGAGACAGAGGGAGACAAAGAATCCGAAGCAGGCTCCAGGCTCCAAGCTGTCAGCATAGAGCCTAATGCAGGGCTGGAACTCACAACCTGCAAGTTCATGACCTGAGCCAAAGTCAGATGCTTAACCGACTAAGCTACCCAGGCGCCCCTGAGCTAATCTTTTTAATATAAGAATTTAAATATAACTTTCCCTTGGACTATTTTTATAGCTATGTTATACCACTACTATTTTTTTTTATTATGCTTCAGTTTAAATATCTTAAAGTTTTCATCTTTTTTCTTCTCTGACAAGTGAGTTATTTAGAAGTGTTTATATATAAACAAAAATACATTTTTGTTATTGATTTGTAGCTTAAGAGTCAGAGACTATGATTGGCAGGTTACCAATTTTATTTTGTAGGGGAAATCAGTTTGTATTCTGTAATTGTTGGGTGAAGAGGTCAACACTTGCTTATTGAATTAACCTTGTTGACTGTGTTTTTAAAATAGTGTATATCTTTATTGACTTTCTTCTCTAATTGACCTGTCAGATACCTAGACTCATGTGTTGTATCTCAAACTCTAATAGCTTTTGCTTTATAATTTATAAAGCTATTTTATTGATTCATGTATGTTTAGAATCATTACATCATCCTTGTAACTGAGTATTTCCATACTAAATAAAGATTTTCTCGGGGTACCTGGGTGGCTCAGTCAGTTAAGCATCCGACTTCAGCTTAGGCCATGATCTCATGGTTCATGAGTTCGAGCTCTGCATCGGGCTCTGTGCTGACAGCTCAGAGCCTGGAGTCCACTTCAGATTCTGTATCTCCCTCTCTCTTTGCCCCTCCTGTATTTGCACTCTGTCTCTCTCTCTCTCTCTCAAAAATAAATTACAAACATTAAAAAAATTTTTTTAAAACAAGATTTTTTCTGTTAATGATTTTTGTTTAAAATATAGTCTTGTCTGATATTAATATATGTACTTTAGTTATTAGTCAGTGTTTTACTGTTATATCTATTTTCTTCTATCTTTTTATATTCAATGTCTGAGTACTCATAGCATATATTTGTACTTTTCAGTATAATTGACAATATTCTAGATGTTTTAAATGGGTGTTTTAGCCAATTTACATTCATCGGGATGACATTTTTGGGTTTACTTATACGATGCTAATATTTACTTTATGTGCTGCAAAGCCTTAGAGATATTATTATTACCACTGCTTTCATTACATATTTTATAACCCAGAGACAGTTTAGAGGTAGAAATATTTCCTTAGATGTTCCTTTTATTCACCCTCAGTCTACACTTTCACTGTGGATGAAGCCCCTCTGGGTATCCCAGCTTTATTCAAGGGCTTACTAAGTTTAGCAGCTGGGCTCAAGGCCTAGAACGTCTATGTGCCAGTTAACCTTGTATGTGGCATTTGGTCTGAGGATACTCTTGACTTCAAGTTCATTTAAACATTTCGTTTCAATTGTCTATTTGCCCTTGGGAATCGATTTTCTCTCTTGAGAAACTGAAAAGCATTTCAAAGAAATATGTGTTATAATTTAAGAGAATCTAAATGTATTGAGCAGAAGGATTTTACTGAATATAATCTGTCACATGGCCAGAAGTAGAATTCCATCTGCTACTGACTCACATTTCTTTGAATTCTTTTTACAGACCATATCTGCCCCATACAAAAACCTTTCTGACCCAAAGTCATTACTGTATACTACATTGTTCTCACAGGAACAAGGAGCAGACAATGGCATATGAAACCCAATGACAAAATTTCCAATAGATAACCTGCATAATGGTATTTATTATCAACCTGCAGAAAAATTGAACCTTTTGGCTAGTGCTGATCTAACATTTTGGTTAGGAAATTTATGGCTCTTTGTAGATAGAATGACACTGATAACTCAGTTTATTAAAAGGACATGAAATGAGACTTGACCTAAATATCTGGTCCTTGGATATATGCTTTTTCTGTTGTCATTTATTTGTCATTTGTAATACATGTGTAGACTTGGGAGAATCAATATTACTTTGCATATTGATTCACTGTGGATCTTAAATAAGTAAAAAAAAAAAAAGATACGATTCTTAAACTCCATCTCCAAATATTCTGAATAAATTTTTCAGGAGTAGAGAGAGTCCAGAAACAGAATATTCAAGGGAGAGGCATGAGTGTAGGTCATTTTTACAAGCTTCACAGTTGATGCTATTATCACATAGGACTAAAAAATCACTGATTTTAGCAACTCATCTAGGGCTTCTCATCAAAGAGGACTGTGGATTTAGATAATTAGTAAGATAATTTCCTACTCCTGCATATTATCATTTTTTTCTGATTCTTATAGAGCTTTATAATTTGAACAAAGCTCTGAATAAAAGATAATTTAGCATCAGAGGACCACTGGGCCTCTTTCAAATCTTTCCTCTATTAAGCTACACCTCTTTCTGGTGTGCTCCTGTTTCAGAGCATACTGACATTTGTCCTGAACCAGTATGAACCGTACTCTGTGTTAAGCCTAAGGGTAGGGCATGTACACATTATCAGAAAAAGTATTTGAAGATTAAAAGACTGAAGGATATTATTATTTTTTTTAATTAAGCTAACAGTATGGAGATCCAGGGCTCTTGGCTTCTTAAGATTGATATTTAGGGGCGCCTGGGTAGCTCAGTTGGCTAAGCATCTGACTCTTAATTTCAGCTCAGGTCATGATCTCACCGTACTGGGTTTAAGCCCTAAGTGGGGCTCGTGCTGGCAGTCTGGAGCCTGCTTGGGATTCTTTCTCTCCCTGTCTCTCTGCCTTTCTCCTGTTTGCTCTCACTGTCTCTTTCTCTGTCTCTCTCAAAATTAAAAATAATAATAAATATTTTTTAAAAGATTACTATTTAAATATAATCTGAGAAACAGAAATCACTCTTTTCTTCTCCCGACACATATTCAAGGTGCTGTTACGTTAAATTAAGAAATATTTGTCATCTTTATTAATTTATTATTATTAAAAAGGAACAGTGAATCATTTTTCTTCTTTCTCTGTGACAACATATGACAAGGGCTAGAGGCCATGATCTTTGAGTAAGTAATCAATAGAGATTTGAGGCATGGTTTACATCCAAAATGTTCTAATTATATTACTAGGCTATGTTATAAGTATCAAGAATAAGAGTAAGACTTATCCCCATTTATATTCTGCCTAACTCACTATCACTTTGATTCCCTCCTCTGGATCATGAAAGATCATACAAGAACAAACACAGACCACTATAATTTGACTGTCATACAAAGGTATCCCTGGAATGTATGGTGTCTTCAATTTTGAGTTAGTTTCAGGGGAATTCATATCCTTTGAAAGGAAAGGAACTGTTGAACAGTAACACACCTATGATCAGATAAGTCATCAGGCTGCCTTCAGGAACATTTGTGATGTTCATTTAGCAGTGACAAAGGATTCCATAAAGATAAAAGCATAAGGATTTTTCTCATCAATATTGAATTGTATTACAGTACTAAATTCAGCAGCACATGCAATTTGGGACATTAATGAGTCATAACTTGGCTTGATTATATTTAGCACCATTTTTCATAGTATTTCAGTCTCTGCAGCCTAGAAGGTTTAACTCCTCTAAAAATAGATGACTTCCTAACACAAAATGATTTAAAAAGAGAACAAAGATATTTAATCCATTTGCAAGGGCCTTATTTCAGAGTATACTATCAATGAAACCAGATTGGTGATCAAAAATCAAGTTTGCAATAAAGATGTTTTTCCCTAAAGGCACATAAGTACAGAAAATGGAGTTTCTAGAGGATCATTTCTAGACCAGTTGGAATCAACATTTTAATAAGCCATTTAGAAGAATATGTACACAAAAATGAAGGATAATTATACACAGAATACAGATATGATAATTTTGAAAAATACTCATTAGACTACAAGCCACAACTTGATTCCCTTATATATAAAATTGGAATGGTAATCGAAACTAGATCAGGTGGCTGTCATTAGGACAAAATGAAATATCAAGTATAAAACCTTTAGAACCATGCCTGGGACATAAATGCTAAAAGTTGGTAGCAGTGGTGGTGGTAGGGATGTAAAAGGTAAGTGCTTCTTCATTTGAGGTACAAGTATGGCTTGATGGAAACTCCCTAAAACTGTAAGTAATCCTTTTTGAACACACACCTTTTTTGAAGGAGAGAGTCCAAATCCTCTCTCATTCTTTCAGTGTCCGTGGTCCCAACATATTAAAACAAAAGAAAACCCTGATGTATTATCTCACGATGCTATATGAAATTTAAAATGGAAAATAAATACACATTTAAGATGCTTAATTTAATAACTGGGTAGCAAAACTACCTCTTTAAAAAAATCTCGGAAATAAGTCAAAATTATCAGCCACAAAAATGAATGGAAATGCTTGCAGCTTATTTCCTAGGAACAAAAGCCAAATGCCTGGTACTACTTTCAAACATGCAACATATGAGCTCTTAGTAAGAAAGGCATTCATAACCAAAATGCAAAGAGAACAGAGCTTGGGAAAGAGCCCTATGTTTAGAAGCAGAAGCCTTGAACTATCTCTCAGCTAATCTACAATCTTGGGCAAGTGACTTAATTTATCTGAGTCTCAATTTATCTCAAAAACCAAATTAAAATAAACTGAGCCACATCTCCCTCATGAGTTTCTAAGAATAAAACGAATAAGAATATATATGAATATTTTATGAAACTATTAAATACTGAAAAATAGGGATTTTTGTCATGGACAGTAATGACACAATATGCCCATTTTTCCACATGAAGGCCAATAGAATGAAATAATTCCTTGAATTACGGTATCAGATAGATGTAGTTTGATCTTGCTCTAGGATATACCAGCAATGGCAATCTTAGCAAAATTACTTAACTTTCTTCTAAGCTTTGGTTACAGCACATGTTAAATGGGGGCAATAATAACATATAATAAATAGGATTTCATTATATGAGGAATAGTATCATACCTGATGCATATATGTTCAAAACATATTACCTGGTATTATCCTTATTGCCCTTATGCAGAAATATCATGCTACTGTATCTAGTCTAGTTTCTTTATCTGGAAGAGATTAGGTTACTACTCAAAAGGGTATTGCGAAGATCAAACACAAACACTGATGATGAGAAAGCACTGTACTAAACATGGGAAGCAGTGGAGGGCATTGCTGTATTTTAAGCACATATGACTAGAAATTTCAAGCAGAGCAATTCATACTCCAAATCATTTAGCTTCAAAACAACGACTCACAAGTTGAATCCATTTTACAGATAAAGATACTGAGCCGTTCATAATGTAAGCAGTTTGGCCAAAGCTGGAGTTTAAAATTTTCTCTCCCTATCCTCAAGACCAGAATCCATCCACTGTGAGGTAAACCATCCTGTGTTTCCAGTTACATGCTTTCCTGTTGGAGACATTATTTTCCCACAGATCATTTTTAAATGTAGAGCAGTAGTCGTCCTGGTATTTTATCCACAGTCCTGATCATTTTGTTCCAATATCACATTTCTGTCCTCATTTCACAGGTCTTTAGTTAAAAATGGCCTTCTTTAACAGCTTTTTGGGTCTCAATCCATAAATACCAGTCGGAAGGTGCATATCCCATCCTATCTCTTCAGAAGCCTTAGCCAACACCCTATTCATTCTGAGTCACCTCCTCTTGTGCAAGTACACCTAAAACCTCTGCATTTTAGGTCTACCTTTATGTCTAAAAACCTTGTGCATTCAGACATAAACCCCTTATTTAATATAGTTTACTAAGTCAATTAACTAGAAATTTGTATGCTTATGCCTGTAAAGAAAAGCAAAAAAAAAAAAGATAAATATGATATATAAGAGATCTTCTCTGTATCAGAAATTTCAGAGGGCAGGGAAAGTAGGGTAGGACATAGACGCATTTTAGATGGGACGGACATGGAAGGATTTAAATTCTACCCACCACTCTTCTTGATCAGTTCACAAGCTTTCACTCGTGGGTGTTCTGTTACTGTTGATGCTGTCATTATTATTATTAATTTTATATTGAAAGACATGGAAGGTAATAAAAATCCCAAGTAGAGTTAAAGAAAAGTTTATTTTTTTAACCATTTGAGAGTTAGTGGCTAACATAATGACCACAGATATTTTAGTGTTCATTTTCTAACAAGGGTCTTCTCAAAGAAACCTTAATACAAGAATAATAATTAAAAAAAAAAAAAAAAACAGCACTGATCCATTGCTACCATCGAACTTTAGACCCACGCAACTTTTTTCCATTTTCCCAATAATATCATTATAAAACCTTCTAGTCCAGAAGTATATTTTGCATGGGTTTTCAGGTTTCTTTAGTTTCCTTCAATCCTCTCAAGACCTCAATATTTTTGAGGATTATAAACCAGTTATTTTGTAGAATGTCTCTTATCTTGGGTTTGTCTGGTATTTCCTTTTGATAAGATTAAAGAGTACTTTGGAAGAAAGATCACAGAGATAATGCTGTGTTTTTCTAATTGCATCCTATAAAATGACACATGAATTTGATATGCTCCTTTATGGTGATATTAGCTTTGATTCCAGGCTTCTCTACTATAAAATTACTTTTTTTCTTTTGTAAATAATAGATACTTTGGGGAGAAGGATTTTAGGACTATGTAAATGTCCCAATCCTCAAACTTCCCATCATCCATCCATCCTTCCATCCTTCCTTTCCTTCCTTCTCCCTTCCTTTCCTTCTCTTTTTCTTTCTTTCTTTCTTTCTTTCTTTCTTTCTTTCTTTCTTTCTTTCTTTCTTGATAAACATAGCATATTTTTCTACATAAATAATTCATGCTCATTGTAAACAATGCAAACAATATATACAAGAACACAATAAAAATACTGAAAATTCTACCACTATTAATGTGACCACCATGAACATATTGGTAAGCATTCTTTTGCTGACTCAATAATTTCTGCAGTCTCTTTGGGTTGAAAGCTTGGTCTTTCAGATCCCCTACCTTTCTTTCCCTTCCCTCCTCTCCTGCCCTCCATCTCCCATTTTTCCTTTTCCCCATACTAATATGTTTTCATGGTTTCCTATCATTTTAATGGATTATAACCTAATACTATCAATATTTATTTTGATGCTTGATTTGTCCCACATTTGGCCAGCTGACTATTCACACAGGCTTCTGTGTGCTTTCCTATTCTGCACTCATTATTTGAGCAACTTTTTATTTACCAGCACAATGAGATGTTCTAGGTTCACCTTGTATTTCCCCTGTAATTACTTATTTCTCCAAGGAATCTTTTAAAAAAAAAATTTTTTTTTTAACATTTATTTACTTTTGAGACAGAGAGAGACAGAGCATGAACGGGGGAGGGTCAGAGAGAGAGGGAGACACAGAATCCGAAACAGGCTCCAGGCTCTGAGCAGTCAGCACAGAGCCCGACGCGGGGCTCGAACTCACATACCGTGAGATCATGACCTGAGCCGAAGTCGGACGCTTAACCGACTGAGCCACCCAGGCGCCCCAGAATCTTAATTCTTTATACTGGAAAATAGTATCTAGAAAATGAGATTTGGGTTTTAGGTGGGCTCAAAGCTTTTGGTGCATCACTGATCCCAGGCCCTTTAGTGTGTGTGTGTATATATATGTATACATATATATATACACACATATATATATTTACACATGGTTCTATTCCAATTATAATTTAACATTACAGGTTCTATTCTTTTCCACCTCAAACAGTAAGAAACCTGCCTCCCTTTAACTTACATATTTAATTATCTGAGCAATGCCCCTGTATATGGCAATATCCTATTATTATCATTGCCTGTCTACAGGGGAAATCCTTATTCCACACAAGTTCCAACTTCCTGTACTTGCTTCCCTCCCATGTGACCACCCTGTTTTCTTAGCTCAGCCTCCAATCCCCTATCCCTTACTTTGGGATAATCCACATCAACCTCTTTGGTCTCTATCAAGTTTGATACAATTTCACTTCACTAATTGGGAAATCAGATTTTTAAATACTACATTTTCAACCTATTTGACGTTTCTCTAAATACTATTTGGAGTAAACAAGATTGAAGGCTTGATAATTATTGATGATATTAACAAAAGTAGCCAGTTAGTGAGTGCTTACTCTATGCTTGGCAATGGGGTAAAACACACCCCCTCCCCGCCTGCTACCCTGTTTCTCACCTGATCCTCATCAATGCTTAAATCAGATACTTATTGTTAACATCATCATCTATATGATTTTGAGAAAATCCATGCTAAGTAACTGGTGCATGATCACTATAGCTCTAGCCCTTTGAAAGTTGAATACCTAGAATTTCAACCCAACTCTGATTGCAAAGAACATGTTAGTAACTACTGCAATATTGAGAGTGCCACATGGCATCTGCATTCCTATCTGGAGGGCAATATGACCTGATTAAGATTTCTTTGTATCTTTCTTCAGAACTTCAGAGTGAAATTTTTATGAATAGCTTTTGGATTGATAACTCATATAAGTATTTTTGGCAAAAGTAAATAAATTACTAAACTTTGTAATAGGTAAACATTCAATTAGAAGCTTAATACACATCAATAAGATACACATTACTTTGGCCACAAATATGCAGAAATCCATTCTATATTAAGGAATTTAAGATTCTGATGTTGCGAATGCCAAATTTCATAACAGTTACATTTTTAGGCTTTTCTGTGCTAGGAATATGAAATATCAGGGGCAACAAGATTTAATGCATAATGAAATGGGCATTAAGAAACTTGGATCCTGATCTAGCTCTGCAAATTTTTGACCCTGTTACCATACGCAAGCCATTTTCACTTTCTAATCCTTAATTTTATTATCTGCAGACTGGAAAATTTAAATTAGACGATGAAAGTATACTGTAGCTTTAAATCTCCAACATTTAATAAAATGTAAAATTCTACTAAGTATAAAAGAGGTGGCATTTTAAGGAACCATAAATGTATGTTATTAATGCAAATAATTTATTCACCTCATGAGATAGTAAACCAGACCATTTCCTATGTATCTATTCAAAAAGAAACTGAGGTCGACCACAATAGCTGTCCCCATCCTACTGGGATTGGTTAAAGTGGTCAGCTGTGCCATCTGTCCCTAAATTTAATTGTTGCTGAATTCATTAAATGCTTATATGAGGGGGTGCCATGAGTTTGCAGTGGTTCCTCTATTTGCACGATGAAATCAAGGGTGAGGAAGCTTTCAAAAAACACTGGCATCTGAGCTCCATCACCTGCAAATTCTGATTCACTTGTTCTGGACTAAAGCCCAGAAATGAACTGCTCTTTCCCACTCTCTCTTTTTCTAAATAAAAGTGCCCCCAAATGATTCCGATTGACATTCAAGTTTGGGTACTTCTGTGTTACAGTGAAAAGAATCTCTGCTTGTGGCTGTCTAACTAGGCAACCAGACTATGAGTCTCAACCTTTGCAGAACTCTTGCAATGATGCACAACCTTAAGAGTGAAAATGCACAAGTATGAGTCTCAACCTTTGCAGAACTCTTGCAATGATGCACAACCTTAAGAGTGAAAATGCACAAACCGCATTTTCAACAAACTAAATAAAACTTACTTGAAACCAATTTTGCTCAGCAAAATTTTATAATAGTGATGTTTTTATTTTACCAACTGCCATTGGTTTGGTGAATGTTACCTTTCAGAATACTCTCTTGTTCTACCATTACTGAGTGTTTCCCATTTCTCCAATTTGCCAATTTGATACAATTTGCTAGTTTACAACAAAGGGTTCAGTTATTATTATTTCTATTCTAAATACTATATATGCTTTTAGTTTTTTTCTATGTCATTGCATTAATTTCTCTCTTGGTAATAATGGCTATAATGAGAAGATCACGGCACATTATTACAAGATATTATTCAGGGGTTGATTCCCTGATTCAACTTCTTTTTACAGTTAAGGTAAATGAAGCCAAGGAGGTGAAGTGATTAGTCCAAAAATCACCCAACGAGTTTGTCAGAAAAGTGGGATTGGAATCCATCTAGATTTCTGGTTTCCAAGTTGGTCATTAAACCATGGTCATAATATAAGATACTGAAGTACAACCAACTCACTCTATTTTATTTATTTATATTTAAATTCTAATAATATTATTATAAATATTTTTGAAACTTCTCTCTTAGAAATTACAGTAAGGCACTTTATAAGACACAAACATATTCTAATTTTTTTCTAATTATATACAAATTTTGTTTAAACCAAACTATTTTTTCAATCTTTAGTTGCCATGATTTCTAATGACTTTGCATTATTTGCCATTTTTGCATATTTTCAAAGTTATGTTCCACTGTTTCTGAATGAAAAAAAATAATGGATCCTTAACAATATATTGTAGAAAACTAAGTGTAATATAGAGTATTCTATTTTGTATTTCCAAAGCACATTTTTTGAAATGGGGAACCCCTACTTAGAAAAATAATAGCTGTTATATTTATTATAACATCTGTTTCATTACGTTAAGCACACATTCATTCCCTATGAGTGGGCAAAATAACTTGCTATTTATTATTTCATTTTTCTTCTGGTTGGGGGTCAAGGCTATTATAGAGGATAATATGATCATTTAATAAGTCCATGCCAAGTCAACTGATAACATTCTAGTGTGGAATTTCCTCTAATATTTTGTTTAAATTCATTTCTCAAGGTCCATTTCCTCCAAGATGGCTTTCATTACTCCATAGACAGATTTGATTTCTCTTTCATTCTATTACATATAGCAAGTATTCTGTTGTATCATATCCAATTCTAAGTAAAAGCTCTTAAGGGATGGACACATTCATATTTTATGTATGCATTCATTTATTAATTCTACATGTATTTATCTTACATCTAATATATGCCTTCTGCTATTGTAGGCACTAGAGATCTATCAATAAATATCCTGACATGCTCCTCATTGAGACGATCTTCTATTGGACATTTCTTGATCTCCTCCCAGAATCTTGAATGCCAGCATGCACACAATACACACATTATTGTACGAAAGATTTATGCATGATAGACACTGCTTTAGCAGACAGAAAAAAGGGAAAATAAATGGTTTTACTTTGTTTTTTCCCAGCATTTTCAAAGACCTTCTCTTCTCACTACAACTAGTTTCCTTTGTTTAAAAGATAAAAGGTGCACACAATAGCAATGAATTCCTATATTCATTAAAAGACATGCTACAATTTCATAGCAAACATGTCTGTGCTTGACTCCTAGTCCCAAAATCTTTTTTTTTTAACGTTTGTTTATTTTGAGAGAGACAGAAAGAGAGAGACAGAGACAGAGAAAAAGAAAGCATGGGGGAGGGGCAGAGACACAGGGAGAGAGAGAATTTCAAGCAGGTTCTGCACTGTCATCTTAAAGCATGACCAGGGCTCAAACTCACAAACTGTGAGATCATGACATGAGCCGAAGTCAATAGTTGAATGCTTACCTGCCTGAGCCACCCAGGCGTCCCCCCTAAACTCTTCTTTACGTCTAATCTTAAGAGATAGTCTACTACTAACATTATAAGTTTCTTGAATAATTAAGATCATTCATTTATTCCCTAAATTTTCTTTTTTTAAAGATACATACTATGGGATCTATTCTTTCTTTTAAAGAGTATGTACTGTGCATCTTGTTCTGGCTTCCTAAAGTGAGCTTGTGACGTTTTTCCAAAACTCCATCTTCAGAGATATCAATCTTATTTAAGATCGTATTTTTTCTCAAGAACAATGCCTACAGAAGTGACCCCATACAGATCACATGAATCCAATGCACTTTTCTATGTCAAACCTCTCCAGATAAAGTTTATATAATTGCTCTACCTTTTGAGTTTAAGAACTCAAACCATGAACTAGGCATTATGCCACAATGGTACAACACACATGAATAAGATGTTTTGCTCCTGAAGAGTTTCTACTGCCATAGATGATACAGAGAGAAAGGATACCAATATAACATGGTAAGTGCTAGGCACTCAGCCCCTTCATTTCCTCAATGTAAGAGAGTAACAACACAACAGTTGTGAGCACAGGTCTGGAAACAGACCTCTTGAGTTAGACTTGCAGCTTTACTTCTTATACATAGCAAGACTTTAGACAGGTCACAAAGTTCCAGTTTATTCATATCTAAAATGGGGATAAATATAGTACCTACTTTTTACAGTTGTGCATTTGGAATAATTTAATGGTTTTGTACCCTTCATAACAATATCTGACAAATAATTAGCTTTCTATTAATATTAACTATTGCCATTTATTATTTTCTTGTGTCTTCTCTGTGTCATTCACTATAGCCAGAGCAGTGAGGTGAACTTGGCCTTGACCCTCAGTTGAGTTGCTATTATAAGCAAATAAATGGTCAATTACAATCTGGTGTGAGAAGTTTTAGGTTAGGAGAATTACAGGGACAGTGAAGTAAAGATATAAAAGGGAGCTTAACTCAAAAACAAGGAAGAAAAATGGGGCTCAAAATGATGGAAATTGATGAGGAGGAAGTAACCCCTGAGATAAAGCCTGAAGGCTATCAAAGTGTTTTAAATGAGAAAAAAAAACAAAAAAAATTCAACATTCATGTCATAAAAGTAGTTCTGTAACAGAACCAAATATACAGGCTTTACCTTCTTTTTAATTTTTTCCTTTCAAAATTTATATTTAAATTATTTGAGAGGCTTTAATTATCATTGACCAAGTCAGATTTTTTTTTTCCTACTGGGTTTGTTAATTATTGAGTCTTTAAATCTATTAAAACATTAATGCTACCCTATCTTCTATAAGAAATCTAATTTCCTCTAGGAAACACTAAAATGAAAAACACTTCAAATAATATGTAAGTTTCATCTATCCACAAGTATGTCTCCAAGAATTTTGTGTCTGCTGTTAACCCTAGGCTAATCAAATCACACGATCAAATCATGCTCACTTAGAATATCACGACATTGTCTTTTTAAAGGTGTCCCTCTAGGGGTGCCTGGGGGGCTCAGTGGGTTGAGTGGCTGACTTCAGCTCAGGTTATGGTCTCGCAGTTCATGGGTTCGAGCCCCGTGTCGAGCTCTGTGCTGACAGCTCGGAGCCTGGAGCCTGCTTCCGATTCTGTGTCTCCCTCTCTCTAGCCCTCTCCCATTTGTGCTCTCTCTAGGTCTTTCAAAAATGAATAAATGTTAAAAAAAATTAAAAAAAAAATAAAGGTGGCCCTCCAGGGCGCCTGGGTGACCCAGTTGGTTAAGCATCCAACTCTTGATTTTAACTCAGGTCATGATCTCACGGTTTCTGAGTTCAAGCCCCGCCTCGGGTCTGCACTGGCAGAATGGAGCCTGCTTGGGATTCTGTCTCTCCCTCTCTCTGTCCCTTCACCTCTTGTTCTCTCTCTCTCTCTTAAAATAAATAAATGAACTTAAAAAATTCTATTTAAAGGCATCCTTCCAATAAAGTAACATACGTGCTATCTAAAATTCTAGGTGAGAGGAGGGAGGGAAGATGGCGGCGTAGGAGGACGCTGGGCTCACCGCGCGTCCTGCTGATCACTTAGATTCCACCTACACCTGCCTAAATAACCCAGAAAACCACCAGAGGATTAGCAGAACGTAGTCGCCGGAGCCAAGTGCAGACGAGAGGCCCACGGAAGAAGGTAGGAAGGGCAGCGAGGCGGTGCGCGCTCCACGGACTGGCGGGAGGGAGCCGGGGCAGACGGGCGGCTCGCCGGTCAAGCAGAGCCCCCGAGTCTGGCTTGCAAAAAGTGGAGGGGCCTGACGGACTGTGTTCCGACAGCAAGCGCGACTTAGCGGCTGGGAGGTCATAAGTTAACAGCTCTGCTCAGAAAGCGGGAAGGCTGGAGGACAAAGGGAAGGAAAGCTGCTGAGCCCCCGGACGACAGAGCTCAGTTTGGTGGGGAACAAAGGCGCTCGCCAGCGCCATCTTCCCCGCCCATCCCCCAGCCAAAATCCCAAAGAGAACCAGTTCCTGCCAGGGAACTTGCTCGCTCCGCGCAAACACCCAACTCTGCGCTTCTGCGGAGCCAAACCTCCGGCAGTGGATCTGACTCCCTCCTGCTGCCACAGGGCCCCTCCTGAAGTGGATCACCTAAGGAGAAGCAAGCTAAGCCTGCCCCTCCTGCCCCTGTGCACCTTGCCTACCCACCCCAGCTAAGACGCCAGATCCCCAGCTTCACAAGCCTGGCAGTGTGCAAGTAGCCCAGACAGGCCACCCCACCCCACAGTGAATCCTGCCCCTAGGAGAGGGGAAGAGAAGGCACGCACCAGTCTGACTGAGGCCCCAGCGGTGGGCTGGGGGCAGACATCAGGTCTGACTGCGGCTCTGCCCACCAACTCCAGTTATACACGACAGCACAGGGGAAGTGCCCTGCAGGTCCTCACCACGCCAGGGACTATCCAAAATGACCAAGCGGAAGAATTCCCCTCAGAAGAATCTCCAGGAAATAACAACAGCTAATGAGCTGATCAAAAAGGATTTAAATAATATAACAGAAAGTGAATTTAGAATAATAGTCATAAAATTAATCGCTGGGCTTGAAAACAGTATAGCTGACAGCAGAGAATCTCTTGCTACAGAGATCAAGGGACTAAGGAACAGTCACGAGGAGCTGAAAAACGCTTTAAACGAAATGCATAACAAAATGGAAACCACCACGGCTCGGATTGAAGAGGCAGAGGAGAGAATAGGTGAACTAGAAGATAAAGTTATGGAAAAAGAGGAAGCTGAGAAAAAGAGAGATAAAAAAATCCAGGAGTATGAGGGGAAAATTAGAGAACTAAGTGATACACTAAAAAGAAATAATATACGCATAATTGGTATCCCAGAGGAGGAAGAGAGAGGGAAAGGTGCTGAAGGGGTACTTGAAGAAATAATAGCTGAGAACTTCCCTGAAGTGGGGAAGGAAAAAGGCATTGAAATCCAAGAGGCACAGAGAACTCCCTTCAGACGTAACTTGAATCGATCTTCTGCACGACATATCATAGTGAAACTGGCAAAATACAAGGATAAAGAGAAAATTCTGAAAGCAGCAAGGGGTAAACGTGCCCTCACATATAAAGGGAGACCTATAAGACTCGTGACTGATCTCTCTTTTGAAACTTGGCAGGCCAGAAAGAGTTGGCACGAGGTTTTCAGTTTGCTAGACAGAAAAAAATATGCAGCCGAGAATCCTTTATCCAGCAAGCCTGTCATTTAGAATAGAAGGAGAGATAAAGGTCTTCCCAAACAAACAAAAACTGAAGGAATTTGTCACCACTAAACCAGCCCTACAAGAGATCCTAAGGGGGACCCTGTGAGACAAAGTACCAGAGACATCACTACAAGCATAAAACATACAGACATCACAATGACTCTAAACACATATCTTTCTATAATAACACTGAATGTAAATGGATTAAATGCGCCAACCAAAAGACATAGGGTATCAGAATGGATAAAAAAACAAGACCCATCTATTTGCTGTCTACAAGAGACTCATTTTAGACCTGAGGACACCTTTAGATTGAGAGTGAGGGGATGGAGAACTATTTATCATGCTACTGGAAGCCAAAAGAAAGCTGGAGTAGCCATACTTATATCAGACAAACTAGACTTTAAATTAAAGGCTGTAACAAGAGATGAAGAAGGACTTTATATAATAGTGACAGGGTCTATCCATCAGGAAGAGCTAACAATTATAAATGTCTATGCGCCGAATACCGGAGCGCCCAAATATATAAAACAATTACTCATAAACACAAGCAACCTTATTGATAAGAATGTGGTAATTGCAGAGGACTTTAACACCCCACTTACAGAAATGGATAGATCATCTAGACACACGGTCAATAAAGAAACAAGGGCCCTGAATGAGACATTGGATCAGATGGACTTGACAGATATATTTAGAACTCTGCATCCCAAAGCAACAGAATATACTTTCTTCTCGAGTGCACATGGAACATTCTCCAAGATAGATCATATACTGGGTCACAAAACAGCCCTTCATAAGTTTACAAGAATTGAAATCATACCATGCATACTTTCAGACCACAATGCTATGAAGCTTGAAATCAACCACAGAAAAAAGTCTGGAAAACCTCCAAAAGCATGGAGGTTAAAGAACACCCTACTAACAAATGAGTGGGTCAACCAGGCAATTCGAGAAGAAATTTAAAAATATATGGAAACAAACGAAAATGAAAATACAACAATCCAAACGCTTTGGGACGCAGCGAAGGCAGTCCTGAGAGGAAAATGCATTGCAATCCAGGCCTATCTCAAGAAACAAGAAAAATCCCAAATACAAAATCTAACAGCACACCGAAAGGAAATAGAAGCAGAACAGCAAAGGCAGCCTAAACCCAGCAGAAGAAGAGAAATAATAAAGATCAGAGCAGAAATAAACAATATAGAATCTAAAAAAACTGTAGAGCAGATCAACGAAACCAAGAGTTGGTTTTTTGAAAAAATAAACAAAATTGACAAACCTCTAGCCAGGCTTCTCAAAAAGAAACGGGAGATGACCCAAATAGATAAAATCATGAATGAAAATGGAATTATTACAACCAATCCCTCAGAGATACAAACAATTATCAGGGAATACTATGAAAAATTATATGCCAACAAATTGGACAACCTGGAAGAAATGGACAAATTCCTGAACACCCACACTCTTCCAAAACTCAATCAGGAGGAAATAGAAAGCTTGAACAGACCCATCACCAGCGAAGAAATTGAATCGGTTATCAAAAATCTCCCAACAAATAAGAGTCCAGGACCAGATGGCTTCCCAGGGGAGTTCTACCAGACGTTTAAAGCAGAGATAATACCTATCCTTCTCAAGCTATTCCAAGAAATAGAAAGGGAAGGAAAACTTCCAGACTCATTCTATGAAGCCAGTATTACTTTGATTCCTAAACCAGACAGAGACCCAGTAAAAAAAGAGAACTACAGGCCAATATCCCTGATGAATATGGATGCAAAAATTCTCAATAAGATACTAGCAAATCGAATTCAACGGCATATAAAAAGAATTATTCACCATGATCAAGTGGGATTCATTCCTGGGATGCAGGGCTGGTTCAACATTCGCAAATCAATCAACGTGATACATCACATTAACAAAAAAAAAGAGAAAAACCATATGATCCTGTCAATCGATGCAGAAAAGGCCTTTGACAAAATCCAGCACCCTTTCTTAATAAAAACCCTCGAGAAAGTCTGGATAGAAGGAACATACTTAAAGATCATAAAAGCCATTTATGAAAAGCCCACAGCTAACATCATCCTCAACGGGGAAAAACTGAGAGCTTTTTCCCTGAGATCAGGAACACGACAGGGATGCCCACTCTCACCGCTGTTGTTTAACATAGTGCTGGAAGTTCTAGCATCAGCAATCAGACAACAAAAGGAAATCAAAGGCATCAAAATTGGCAAAGATGAAGTCAAGCTTTCGCTTTTTGCAGATGACATGATATTATACATGGAAAATCCGACAGACTCCACCAAAAGTCTGCTAGAACTGATACATGAATTCAGCAAAGTTGCAGGATACAAAATCAATGTACAGAAATCAGTTGCATTCTTATACACTAACAATGAAGCAACAGAAAGACAAATAAGGAAACTGATCCCATTCACAATTGCACCAAGAAGCATAAAATACCTAGGAATCAATCTAACCAAAGATGTAAAGGATCTGTATGCTGAAAACTATCGAAAGCTTATGAAGGTAATTGAAGAAGATTTAAAGAAATGGAAAGACATTCCCTGCTCATGGATTGGAAGAATAAATCTTGTCAAAATGTCAATACTACCCAAAGCTATCTACACATTCAATGCAATCGCAATCAAAATTGCACCAGCATTCTTCTCGAAACTAGAACAAGCAATCCTAAAATTCATATGGAACCACAAAAGGCCCCGAATAGCCAAAGTAATTTTGAAGAAGAAGACCAAAGCAGGAAGCATCACAATCCCAGACTTTAGCCTCTACTATAAAGCTGACATCATCAAGACAGCATGGTATTGGCATGAAAACAGACACATAGACCAATGGAATAGAATAGAAACCCCAGAACTAGACCCACAAACGTATGGCCAACTCATCTTTGACAAAGCAGGAAAGAACATCCAATGGAAAAAAGACAGTCTCTTTAACAAATGGTGCTGGGAGAACTGGACAGCAACATGCAGAAGGTTGAAACTAGACCACTTTCTCACACCATTCACAAAAATAAACTCAAAATGGATAAAGGACCTGAATGTGAGACAGGAAACCATCAAAACCCTAGAGGAGAAAGCAGGAAAAGACCTCTCTGACCTCAGCCGTAGCAATCTCTTACTCGACACATCCCCAAAGGCAAGGGAATTAAAAGCAAAAGTGAATTACTGGGACCTTATGAAGATAAAAAGCTTCTGCACAGCAAAG
>NW_024412418.1:26211315-26222429 GCF_014898765.1 Herpailurus yagouaroundi
GAATGGGAAAAGATATTTGCAAATGACATATCGGACAAAGGGCTAGTCTCCAAAATCTATAAAGAGCTCACCAAACTCCACACCCGAAAAGCAAATAACCCAGTGAAGAAATGGGCAGAAAACATGAATAGACACTTCTCTAAAGAAGACATCCGGATGGCCAACAGGCACATGAAAAGATGTTCAGCGTCGCTCCTTATCAGGGAAATACAAATCAAAACCACACTCAGATATCACCTCACGCCAGTCAGAGTGGCCAAAATGAACAAATCAGGAGACTCTAGATGCTGGAGAGGATGTGGAGAAACGGGAACCCTCTTGCACTGTTGGTGGGAATGCAAATTGGTGCAGCCGCTCTGGAAAGCAGTGTGGAGGTTCCTCAGAAAATTAAAAATAGACCTACCCTATGACCCAGCAATAGCACTGCTAGGAATTTATCCAAGGGACACAGGAGTACTGATGCATAGGGGCACTTGTACCCCAATGTTCATAGCAGCACTCTCAACAATAGCCAAATTATGGAAAGAGCCTAAATGTCCATCAACTGATGAATGGATAAAGAAATTGTGGTTTATATACACTATGGAATACTACGTGGCAATGAGAAAAAATGAAATATGGCCTTTTGTAGCAACGTGGATGGAACTGGAGAGTGTGATGCTAAGTGAAATAAGCCATACAGAGAAAGACAGATACCATATGGTTTCACTCTTATGTGGATCCTGAGAAACTTAACAGGAACCCATGGGGGAGGGGAAGGAAAAAAAAAAAGAGGTTAGAGTGGGAGAGAGCCAAAGCATAAGAGACTGTTGAGAACTGAGAGCAAACTGAGGGTTGATGGGGGGTGGGAGGGAGGAGAGGGTGGGTGATGGGTATTGAGGAGGGCACCTTTTGGGATGAGCACTGGGTGTTGTATGGAAACCAATTTGACAATAAATTTCATATATAAATTAAAAAAAAATAAAAAATAAAATTCTAGGTGATCAGGTTCCTCTCTAGAAACTTTAACAACTGTCAAATACTCTTCTTTCATTTGGTTTGTAGTTTACCAATATTTCTCCTGATATATATGTGTTCATTCCAGTATCTACCTGCTTTAGGAGTGACCTCGTCACAGCAATGACTACCATCAATTAACGCTAAGATTCCAGCCTCACTTCTCTGTGCAACTAGAAGTACTTTCAAAGAGTGACTCTGAAATTTAAAAATGTTTCTTTGTAAAAGAAGAGCTGTGCTTCTTCCTACGTCCTACCTTTAAGATGATTTTCCCTACCCTGGAGCTTTACATTTACTTTACTTCCAGCCTTTGTGCTAAGGTCTTGCTAAACATTCTCTGCCCTTCCCCTTCCCCTTTCTTATTTTCATCCCCTTTCCATTCTTATTCCTTCATTTAATTTTTATTTGCTCTCTGAAACTGATTACTTAGCTGTATCTGCCTTCCTCGGCTTCTCTTTTCATAGGGAATAAAGTGGTTGGCAGTGCAGCTTTTTTTTTTTTTTTTTCTCAGCAACCAGATAGCTCTTCCTAAAAGGAAACTAACAGGGCTTCATCATGCCAGAGCCTCCTTCTCTAAAAGACACAGGAGGATCTGTCAATACCCTTGTTCTCCCCCTCTGATTAGCTATTGGACCCCAGGGCCACTCATTGTCTGTCCTACCCACAGGATCTCAGAGTTCCATTTCCCTCCTATTTGTTGCTCTGTACAAATCTTAACTCACAGACAACACACGGTAAACTAAAAAGAAGCTAAAAGTGAATTGACTCCTTTATGGCTCTCTTGACCCTGATGCCTACCCACAGTGTTTCCAGCCCAGCCTGAAGGTCTTTTGGCAGCTGCCTCTCCTCCAGCTCTGGCTTAGGGAAAACAAACACTGGCTTGGCACTGAGACATCACAGTTTTGAATTTTGCTTTTTCATTTGTTCAGATTATGACACATTCAGAAGCTTATAAAAATATATCAATCTAAGCAAGAAGGACAATATCAGAAGATAAATTTTTCTGCCACAGGGATGGTTATTGTGAAAAGTATCTCTAAGGCAGGAGATCAACAACTGGGATATCAATATTTTTTTCCAATTACTAATTCCGAATTATATTACATTTTCCCATTCTAAATCTCTCTCAATGGTGAATTTTTATATGCTCAATGGGGTAGTAAACATAGTAAACTTCTATAAAGGCCATTTAAAAACTACCTTAAATTACTCACAGAAGACTCTAGGCTGCTATTTGTCTTGAATATTAAAAACAAATCAATCATTCCATAAGGCTTATGCATTGTGATCGAAATGCCCTATCACGGTGAGAGATTAAAAAGTTAACATGACCTGGTAGAAAAGCAGAGGTGAAAAGTCATTATTAGATTCGGGTTTTGTGCTAAAGTGTTATCCCTTTGCCTTCTCCATGTTAAGTCATGAGGACATCACGCATCTATCATCCTAACTTTTCCTTCTTTAATTCTTTTCAATTTTTTCTTTCTTCCTTTTTTTTTTTGACTGTCCTAAAATTTGTAGAATTAGCATATTAAAGCCTATAAGTTGCGGTTCAATAGCACACTTGAAATGTCATTTCATTTGGTCCTGTCTCATGTGTGGATCCCTGTGGATCCCTGTAGTTTAAAGTGTGGGAATCCATTTCTGTCCTTCTCTGATTGTACCTCACATTGACTGGTTATCCACAAAGCCTGGGTTTGGGTTTTAAAGATAGTTACTAAGGACTCTCCATAAGCCAGGTCTCTCAAACATAGACTAATAAATTAATGTAGATAAGAACCACTGGATTTTTTTTTTTTTTTTTTTTTTTTTTTTTTTTGCTGTTATAAATGCAGAGACTCAGATCCTCTCATCAAAGACAGTGTTGATACCATTATAAGTCCTTGCATGTCTGGTTCCTACTTCCCTTGTCAGACTCATATTGTACCATGGTCCCAAACCCTTCCTGGGCTAGCCAAGCTGTCCTGCTATAATTTCTTTTGTCTTTTATGCTCACTCCTGTTTTAAGATCTTTGAATGTGCTGGTCCTTAAGAAAAACATGCTATGAATTATTAATCTCAGATCTGATTCCACTGCCAGAATGTAAGAACCATGTAGGCAAGAATTCTGCGCTGATTATTGTTGGTAATAAACAAATAATATACAAAGTAATATTTTAGCTTTCCCAGTGACTTTTTAGTTTTTCTACAAATAAAATTGTAAAATAAAAAATATTTAAGTACTCTTGAACCTCAAGAAGGTAGAAATCTACCTAGTTTTTCTCAGTATAACCTGTGAGTTCTGACTCACTCTGCTTTGACAAGTTCCTAGCATGTTCATACTCACTGGTGTTTAAATAGTACAAATCCAAGGTTCCTGACTTGAATATGCTAGACGGCATAAATTCATAAATTAATCATCCAATATTCCACATCATTTGTTTTAAAAGGTAATCAAACCCACCTAAGTATTTTTTTTTGTATAATTGTATCCTTATTTGAGATTTTTATTAGTTTCCTAATTGAAAAAACAATGCCATTGTACATATTATTAGGAGAATTCCATGTGATTTTGAAATCCTCTTGTGAAGATATTATCCTCATGAGATAATATCCTCATGTCAAGATATTTTTAATATGCGGAGTTGCACATTATGGACTACTCACTTAAGCATCAATATCAGAAGTCTGTGGGGCCCAAAAGTGGAGATGTATCAGTTTTCAATAGTTCTTTTTTTAATGTTTATTTATTTTTGAGAGAGAGAGAGAGAAAGAATGAGCAGAGGAGGGGCAGAGAGGGAGGGAGACACAGAATCCTAACTAGGCCCCAGGCTCCAAGCTGTCAGCACAGAGCCTGACATGTGGCTCAACCTCATAAACCGCAACATCATGACCTGAGCCCAAGTCAGATGCTTAACCAAGTGAGCCACCCAGACGCCCCAGTTTTCAATAGTTCTACCTAAAATAATGCTATATTTCTTTGCCTTACATCTTACACTAAACCAGGTTGCCTGCTTAGAAAAGATTTTTCTCTTACTGCATTAAAATACTATTTACTATTCAATTACTAAAGAATTATGTCTATTCACTGCAGAAATACCTTCAGTGAAACTCCAGACCCTTCAGTTTATGGTCAAGTAGGTGTTTAGAGTAAGACAGTGAATACTGTAGTGGTAAATTGATTTGTCTTGTCCTATTATTAAAGTTTCTGTCAAGACACCAGCCATATGTTGAAGATGGTGTTAAAACTCGTAGAGGACTGAAAATGGGAAGAAGAAAAAAAAAGTTTAATACTCTCCTAGGAGAAGTTTTCTAGTATGCCGTGAATTTACAACTCTGAGGAGGACTCTCTATATATCACAGTGCGTGTCGTCTGTATGACTTTTGACAGCAGAGGGATAGCATGATTTTCCAATTTACTGACAGTCAATTTAGTTTTCCTCTTCCTTTAAGTCAGCCCCAACTCTCAAAGGGACATAACTACTAAAACCACATTCAGAATCCATGAGAACGTAATTATAGAACACCAGTCTTGAGAGCTTAGTAACCCAATCCAAGATAAAATAAGACAGATAAAAAAAAATCCTAAATCACTCCTTAAGCCAACTGTTACAGAGATTTTCTAAATGTAATTAATTTATAATGAAGTTGTAAGCTGTAAACTATTTTTCTAAGAAACAATGAAAGTGGAATCTGCTCCAAAGTGTGTAGGAATTTTCTATAATATTGATCCCATTTAAGAGGGAGAGAAATTGGGGGCTAGCCTATGGGATTACTGTGGAATAAGTAGATAAGGAAACATCATTATTTTTTTAAACTCATGAACCTGGAATGAACCCCCACCTGAAGAAAATTTATAATTTTTTTCTTAAATATTCTGTTTATTCTTTGAGAAAATAAAAGACTCTACCCTTTTTGTCTTCAGATCCTACTTATGTTTTAGTGGAATCATTCTGATGGCTGACCTTTCAGTACCAAGGACAGTGTCAAGTGTAGTGCCTTTTAGAAGCAGAACCCTGCGCAGACACTCAAGACCAGACTGGATACAGTTTTCTGACTGAGTGAGAAAATAGGGAGAGTGAAGATCAGGAGAGGGGAGGATGGGGACGAGAGGAAAACTGAGTACAATGTGATTGGGCTATCATTTTGGGGAAGTTGATGGAGCGATCAGGGTGATCTCGAGGGACTAGGACAATACAAATGGTCCCACTAAGTTATTGCCCTTAATGAGGTGAAGATGTAAATGGAATATACACTTTTCTCATACTTGATTTATCTAATAGAAATATTTAATGGAAACATTTCATTCTAATTTTTTAAATTAGAGCCCACATTAGAATACACGAAAACATTACATGACATTTTAGACTATTCCAAATAAAACATTCTGCACTGAATTCTATGTGTTTGTGTTTGTTGCTTTACACATGATTCCACATGTATGTGTTGGTGTGTCTTTCAAATATCAAATTTAACACAGTTTCACTGGATAAAACTGACATGAAATATAAAGCCAGTATTTTCATTAACCAAAAAAAAAAAAAAATAACAAAATTTTTATTTTGGCATAAAATGTAAAACACTATAACTTCCTTTGTTAGTTTTATAATTAATAATTGAAGATGATTTGTTGTTCATATGGCATTATGTATGAATACATAATAACGTTTGAAAGCACAAACTTCATATACTTGAACATCACAAAAAGCATTTTCTAAAATGTCTAAGAATCAGATAATTACATAAATATATATTTAGAGCTTTTGAAGGAGAAAACTACAGGGGTTTGTAATTTATTCTATTTTCATCATATTATAAGACTTTAGAGTTGGAAGTAGACTCTACTTAAAGTAAGATGTGTTATCTTTTGTGACTTATTTCTTAGCACACTATTTCTAAAGAAAAAGTAACCACGACTCAGATCTTCTAAGTTGTTTTCCAGGGCACTTTCTCAAATATTACATGTCTTCTCTAAGAAAAATACCTCCAAGTCTTCTCTATCACAGTAAATGATACCACTCGTTTACTCATCCCCCAAAATTAGGAGAAATCATTGATTTATATCTATCTAAACATACCTCTATACCTTCAGTAACTACTATAGCCTTTTTATCTAGCATATGACCAATTCCCTCCATCTTCACTGTTGCTATCATAGCCTAAGTTACTGTCCTCTTCACTTGGAATATTGCAGAGGTCACCAACTTGGACCTATTGCTTCTACTACTGACCCACTATAACTTATTCTTCACAAATGGGTATAATCATTTTGTTAATGCATATCTGGTTATACTACAGGACTACTTAAAATTCTATAATATTTCATTTTACACTTAATATAAGTCAAAACGTTTCTTTTTTCTATGATGTGTAACACCCTGTATGATGCAAATCTTTCCCACTTCTCTGAGCACATCATCTTCAAACTACCTTTTTATTAATTTCTCTTTAGTTATAAAGGTATTCCTAAAACACACCATGACTGTTGCAATTCCAGTACCTTTAAATTTGCTTTCAATTCTTCCTGAGAACACTCATGTCCTACCCAAATTGTCATATGGCTGCTTCCTTCTCATTATTTAGGACTCAGCTAAAATGTTGTAGCATAGAGAAACCCACTTTGACAACTGGTCCCACTGATTATTCTGCATCATATAACCTGGCTATATTAACTTCACAGCATTTACTTCTACCTGAAATCCATGCCCCAAGATAAGCTCCAAGGTAACAAGGATACTGTCTGGCTAGTTCTTCACTGTTTTTCTAACTCTAGAAGAGTTCTTGACATGTACTGAAAGAAACAAAAAAATACTTGTTGAATATATGTATGATTGTGACCATATCTGTACAACTAATGACAAATATTTCAAGTTTTGTTCACTTAACGAAAATAAGAGAGAAGAGGAGGATTTTGTAACATAAATTTTAAAGTCAACATATAGGAAAATAATAATTAAGGACAAATCAACAGTCTTAAAGCTACTAAAAAACCTCATTCACCCAAATACAGGGATTTATTTTTTTAATGTTTACCAATTTGTTTCTCAAAATGAATAAGCAGCAATATGGAGAAGTACCACCCTAGATTTAAATCCATCACTGGGTAGTAATGGGTCATGGAGGTAGACATGCTAAAATCCTTAAGAAAATTGGCATCCGTTGAATAAGAGCCATTAGAGCTGAGAAGCAACAATGCAGTATCAGCCACATTGTGGGACTCAGAACAATAACCAACACAAAGAATGGGATACTCTGGTAATAACACCTACAACTAATACTCTTGAGTAAAATGTCATTTAAAGAAAACCTTTTACTCTGGTGTAGTCCCACCTGTATATTTTTGCTTTTGTTGCTTATGCTTTCCATGCCAGATGCAAGAAATCATTCTCAAGACCAATGCCAAAATGTTTTCCCTTATGATTTCTCATGGGAGCTTTACACTTTGTGTCTTACATTTAAGTCTTTCATTCATTTTGAGTTTCTTTTTGTGTATGGTGTAGGTAGTGATCTAATTTTATTATTTTGCAGGAGGATATATAGTTTTCCCAATGTTATTTGTTGAAGAGACTATGTTTTTTTTCCATCATGTATTCTTGTTCCCTTGTTGAACATCGCTTGATTATGTATGATTTTCATTCTGGGATCTCTATTCTGTTCCCTTGGTCTATATGCCTGTCTTTAAACTGGTGCCATATTGTTTTAGATACTGTAACTTCTATACAGCAAAGGAAACAATGAATAGAACGAAAAAAGAATAAAACAACTTAAGGAAGGGGAAGAAAAAAAACTTGCAAGCCATATATCTATCTGATAAAGGGTTAGTATCCAAAATCTATAAAAAAACTCAACATCAGAGAAGCAAATAATCTAATTTAAAATTTGGTAATGGACCTAAATAGACTTTTTCCCCCAAATAAGACATACAAATGACCAATAGTTATATGCAAAAATTCTCGACATCACTAGTCATCAGGGAGATGCAAATCAAAACCACAATGAGATATCACTCACACCAGCCAGGGTGGCTGTTATCAAAAACAAACAAACAAAAGATAACAAATGTTGGTGAGAATGTGGAAAATTTGGAACCCTTCTACACTGCTGGTGGGAATGTAAAATGGTGTAGTTGTTATGACAGTATGGATGTTCTTCACAAAATTAAAAATAGAAGCACCATATGGTCCAGCAATCTCAATGTGGATATATATACAAGATAATTGGAAGTCAGGATCTCAAAGATATATCTGCATTGCCATGATTGATCATTCCAGTACTATTCACAATAGCCGAGTTGTGGAAACAACTTGGTCATGGATAGATGAATGGATAGATAAAAGAAATCAGTATTATATACATTCAATGGGATATTATTCAACTTTAAAAAAAAAGGGAATTCTGCCATTTGCAACAACATGGATGAAACTTAAGGGCATTTTGGTAAGTGATATTAGCCAGTCACAGAAAGAAAATACTAGATAAGTCTACTTATAGGAGGCATTTAATGCAATCAAACTCATGGAAGCAGAGACTAGAAACTGGTTACAAGGGGCTGTGTGGTTAGGGAGAAATGAGGAGCTGTTGATCAATGAATAGGGATACAGTTTCAGTATGCACAATGAGTTAAATCTAAGAATCCACTGTATAGCATAGGGCCTATAGTCAACAATATTGTATGCTGCACTTAGAAAGTTCAGAGGGTAGATATGTTAAATATTTTTTGCTACCATAAGCAAGGGAGGTCACAAGGAAAGTTAAAAAGATGATGGATGTGTCTGCTACTTCTATAGTGAAAATGGTTTAATCAAATTGTACACATTATGTATTTGCAGTTATTTGTATATCAGTTACACCTCAATAAAGCTTCTTTAAAAATAGAGGAAAAGGGGCACCTGGGTGGCTCAATCGGTTAAGCATCTGACTTCAGCTCAGGTCATGATCTCACAGTTCATGAGTTCAAGCCCCACATCCGGCTCTGTGCTGACAGCATGGAGCCTGGAGCCCACTTCAAGTTCTGTGTTTCTCCCTCTCTCTCTGCCCCTCCCCTGCCCCTGCTCACACACTCTCTCTCTCTCTAAAATAAACATTAAAGATTTTTTTTTAATAAAAAAATAGATAGAGGAAAAAATAGAAAGCCTTTCACCTAATATGTACATACATGCACACAAACACACCCACTCCTGTGATAAGAATATGTCAGAAAAAGATATGAGTAAAAATATGCAAGAAGAAACCTAAGTGAGAATGTATGACATATATGCTGCTCAGAAGGCTAAAAACAGTGACAAAAACTTGTTAGGCTCCATTCAAATTAGGACAGGAGAAAAATGGGACCAATGTTAAATATTACCAGATGAAGGAAACAAAAAGAAAGACAATCATAATTTGACTTCAGATTTCTATAGCAGAGGAAATAATCTTTCAACAGATAAATAATATCCACTGAGGGTCTGCTCCATTCTACACTGCGTGAAGCACTTCATGCAATGCTTTTGCATTCAGTCCTCATGATAACCCTATAAAGGACATATCCTATCCCAATTATTCAAAGAAAAAAAAAACAATGGTGAGATACTAAGTAATCTGTCAGTAGTCATACAAAAAATTCACAATATGTAAACGGAAGTGACTCCAGAATTTACATTCTATTTTGTTATTAATATTAAATCATAAGCATTCAAATATCTCTATTGACATTGTTGGTATTAATGTTATTTTTAATATGAGCTAGGCAGTGAAAATTTTTTGAAGGCCTACAATCAGCTACACTTCTCTGCAACTCACCTGTACTTATCATCATTATTTTTTATAATATTTAAAAAAATATATTTATTTATTTTGAGAGTGAGAGAATGAGACATGAGGGAGGGGCAGAGAGAGAAGGACAAAGAGAGAATCCCAAGCAGGCTCCACACTGTTAGAGCAGAGCTCAATGTGGGGCTTGAACTCATGAACCATTAGATCATGACCTGAGCTGAAATCAAGAGTTGGACGTTAACTGACTGAGCCACCCAGGTGCCCCTATTTACTATCATTGTTTAAAAATTATTTTCATATTGTCCATTCAAGAAACCTGAAAATATGCTCTTTAACCCTTACACGTAGCTTAAAAAAAAAAAAACAAAAAACAAAAAACAAAAAACAAAAAACACCTGAAAATGTATAAGGAGATAATCTTCAAAGTTTTAGGATAGTACTGGAAGGTTTGTTTTTGTTGTTGTTGTTTTGTTTTTTTCCAAGAAGGCCAGTAGCAAATAGAAGGCCACCAACCAGCCAGGTTCAACTGCAAAAAACATCATGAGGTTATTCATAATAGGTGAAAGATAAAGGTAAGATCCCAGCTTAATGCCAGATGAGGTGGGAATGAAGTTGATAAAATAGTTAATAGTATCTTGAATTAATGAGTCAGTGGCTAGAACTGAAAATTCTCTTGATATAATTGTCTGCAGACAGCATCTGGAAAACTGGAGTAAAACACATATTTATACATACACTCGTTCATTCTACAAGAAGCTATTGAATATGTACTGGGTTCCAGGTTCTTGTTTAGTGTTGGGAAATGTGTACATTTGTGGATGCCACTCCACACAAAAAATGCCAATTACTGCAATAGGACAATGAACTAGCCAAATAATTGGTAACTAATCTACCTCACAAGAGTAGAAAACAGGTACACAAAACAATCTATATGCTGTGTTGTATCTGCTTTTTAAATATTTCTGATTTTTGAGACATATCTTCCTTTAAAAAGAGAAAGTGCTTGGTGTTTTGTTTTTGTTTTTTTTTTTTACCAATCATTATTCCTACAACACTGTTTTAAAGGTATTTCAAGGTCATCTACACACGGATTTGTTATTTTACAAATCCATTTATGAGCTGCAAAGTGGACATAAATCTGATTGTCCATATCTGTTACCTAGGCTTAGAATTTCCACTGAAGTTAATGTTAATTGCTGAATTTCAAAAATTCCTTCTGTCACAGAAGAAGAAAGATCTGAAGAGATTTGAAGAAATAGGTTGGTTTGGGTGACTTCTAGGATCTTCTTAATATCCTATGCCTCTCATAACATCAGACTTCCTCATCTTAAGCTTATTATATATGTATGTATGTATGTATGTATGTATGTATGTATGTATGTATGTAT
>NW_024412418.1:26222439-26350896 GCF_014898765.1 Herpailurus yagouaroundi
TATGTATGTATGTATGTATGTATGTATGTATGTATGTATGTATGTATGTATTTAGAGTGGAGAACATGAGTAAGGGGAGGGGCAGAGAGTGGGAGAGACAGAATCCTAAGGAGGTTCCGTGCTGTGAGGGCAGACCTCGACTTGGGGCTCAAACTCACAAACCAAACCCTGAGATCATGACCTTAGCTGAGATAAGATGTGGATGCCCAATGGGCTGAGCCACCCAGGTGTCCCCGAATTGCTCATCTTACTATATGTCCTCTGGTCTTGGATTATGACACACTGCCCAGTCATGTGTTTAAGCCATCTCTAGATGGTTCTTGTCTCCATCTTTTCCCACATTACCTTATCCAATCAGTCACCAAAGTCATCTTGGAAATTATTTTTTAAATCCTTATTTTTTTTACTAATCCCGTTGCCAATCCCCTACATTTCATTTTTAGTCAGGTCTTGTTCCTATTTCTTTTCTGCCTAATGCACTCTCCTACATGGATATGAAATTACACATCCAAGAACACTTTGAACCTGCCCCCTCTGCCAACACACACGACACCCTATGTGTCACTGAACCTATCATGTATTTTCACTTATCCATAGTGTCTGACATGTTATTTTCTGCTGTTTCTTTTCAGACTCTGCCAAATAATCTCCTGTGCATGCCCATGATATATTTCTAATGCCACCTTCCAGATGAAACTTTCTTTAAAGTCCACAGGTCAATTGTTCTCTTGCCACTGTGTGCATTCACTTATTACAATAGTTTCCATGCTTTAATAGGCTTCTTTGTCTCTCTAGGTTGAAAGTTCCTTGAGGACACAAACTGTTACTTTCCTTGCATTTATCAAACACTCAATAAATGTCAAATGAGGGAATTATTTCCAATCTCACTCTCGGCTACCATGACTGCATCAGACAGCTTTCCTGTTCACTCAATAAAATGTATGTGTAATTTTTATTTAACACTCATCAAAGGAAGAAAGGAATTGTCACTCTTATTTTTCTATATGTAATATTTTCTGCTCATATTTTGTTTTAGAGTAAAAAAAAAGAGCTTCTTTGTGAAAAATACTACTATAGAAACACCTAGATGTTAAACAACTGTACAACTTAATTTTTTTGTATATTATTGCTTACTAAAAAAGTACCCATTCCCTTGTCAGTCATTGTAAAGGGGAAAAAAGAAAACAACAACAACAACAAAACAAAACAAAACAAAATAAAACACGTCTCTGATGAATGTGAGAAGGGAAAATCTAGCTTCCAGGCAGGTGATATGAATTAAATTAACAGACAGAATCACATTACATACCACGAATGTTTGAAGTTCTATAAGATATAAAATGTGAAAAGTAATTCAAAATGGTGAATTGGCAAAGCACTCAAGATAAAATACAAACAAAAAAAAATCCATAAAAACCCCCAAATAGAAAAGTTTTAAAATTCAGGCATTATTATAAATGGAGACTCCCAAAAGAGTTTCTGGGCATATATGCCAATAGTTACATAAGTGACTAAGCTGTCCATATATTCCAGGTATATAGTGTTTGGATATTTGAAGGCAGAAGTAGCTATTCATCCACAATCCACTATAGGGGCATTTTTTCCGAGACAAAAATTGAAACCCTGTCATTTTCCCACTTGTCTCCCCAAGGTCTTCCTATTATATATGTGTGTGTGTGTGTATGTGTATATATGTGTGTGTGTGTATATATATATATATATATATATATGCCCCACCTCCCACCTCTAGGATAGCACTTATTAAAGCCAAAAGGATATGTGATATATACACACCCCTACCTGGGAATCCAATAGGTGATAGGGATGGCCTTTCAAAAGCTGGATCCTACCACTTGTCCAGAGTCATTTCCAGGCACTTCCTCTGCCCCAGTCTGTACTTACCCAAACATGCTATACCAGAAGACTCCATTTTCTTACACTTCCAGTTACACCTACCTCACCTTTTCTACCCAGAAACAAACAACTCTTATCTGAGTCACTTCCCCCATGAAGTCCTTTTGACAATTCCCAGACACCCAGGTTTTGCCTGTCCTCTATGTCCACTGTACTTTTTAACAAAATGGTATTAAACGTAATGTTATTTCACTTTTTCACTGTTTGCATGGATGCCTCTTGAATGTTTTCCAAAAATACAGAGCTCTTACTATGAACCCTGGAGTTAAAATAATTAAAAGGACATATATGGCTCCTAATCTCTATAAACTTACAATTAGGGAAGACAAACACTACACACGCAATAATGATAACATATATAATTGAGTATTAACAGATAAATGAGAATATATTACAGGAGTCAAGCCATGTACAAGGGTCAAGGAAGGCTTCTCTGTGAAAGTGATGTTTAAGTTGAAACTGTAAGGATAAGTAGAACCTAAGTTTATTGCCTAAGTTTACCATATCACAGATATGATATGTGGCTAGGTCACAATAAACATGTTTTGAGTGAACAAAATAAATGGCAAAGTAGAACTTTTCCTCAATTTTCTATATAATTTCCACAGAACTTCTGAAACCTTTTTGAAGAAACTGGTTGTTTCAGGGCCCATGTTTCGGGCACCCAATTGGTTCAGTCAGTTAAGCATCCGATTCTTGGCTCAGATCATGATCTCACAGTTCCCGGGTTTGAGCCCTGCATAGGGCTCTGAACTGACAGCACAGAGCCTGCTTGGGATTCTCTCTCCCCCCTCTCTCTGCCCCTACCTTGCTCTCTCTCTCTCTCTCTCTCTCTCTGTCAAAATAAATAAACTTAAAAAAAAAGGTTTAAAAGCCCAGGTTTTATCTCTCACTTAAAAGTAAAAATATATTTTTAACACAGATAATTTAGAGTAAAATCTTACAACTGTGACCCCACTTATGCTCCACCTCCCAGCCCTAGGCTACTACTTATTAAAGCCAGAAGTGTATTTCTTAGGTTGACTTTTCAGGACTGTGCCAATTTCTAAAATCTCATAATTTAGCTATGGTATAGAAATGTGGCCCGATATTTTTCAACTTGGCTAATAAATTCAATGAGTCATTCTCATAAAGGCAAATAAAACTGTCTGTCTGAATTTTCCTAAAGAGGCAATCACTTTTGTTGTCTGCCTTCTTGATGAAAAAGAACCTGGTCATCATCCACCCATAAGACACATTATGCATCTTGGCATCTGGCTGCAGAGATTTTTTGAAAATTTTCCCACTGGCAGCTAATTCTATTTTGTCAACCTATTTAGAGGAATGGAGCTAAAGCTGTGTTAAAGAACCAAGTTGCTGCCACTCAAAGAGCTTGGGGGATTTTTTTAGCCTAGTGCCTCAATCATATCTTTATTTGAGCATAATGTGGCCCATATCTGCCATTTTTATAAAGCACTAATTCAGTAAGCACATGTAATCTGCCAGTAGGGACAAAAAACACACTAGTAAATATTATTATCTACACATTTGCAAAAATGAGTTGGAAGATGTGTCCACAATACATGAAAATATTATACAGTGTATGACAGGCCTCCATTTGGAAGAAGAAACATATGTAGTACAAGGAATTGTGATACACTTGCTAATTCCATTTCCTGAACAGTGACTTTTTTAAACTCTATTTCACTCTACAATTGGACAAAACTACCATGTCTTTCTTCACTGAGGACAGAGATCTCACCCTCTGCTTCATACTTGAGAAAGTATCAGTGTTTCTCACTTCATGGCTTTTTGAGCAGACTAAATTCTCACGATATCCTCAGTGATTTGGGAGAACTGACTTTGTTCTTCAACATTTTGTATTCCTGATCTTTGTAGGTTCACTGGAAAGCATATGGACTTTGAAGACAGAACAACCTTTTGAAATCTGGGTTTCAGATTCCAACTTTGTATTTGTAAATTTCTGATTTTCATTGGGCTATCTAACCCAAGACTGTTTCTCATTTGTAAACTAGGTTTATTATATGCCTTTATATGATAACCCTATTTGGGTATAAGTGGCAGAGTTGGAATCTGAAATCCAAATATTTAAAGATCCTTCTCTCTTCTCAATTATTATACTTTGGGCATCTCTATAATTTTTTAAGTTTTTACTTAAATTCCAGTTAGTTAACATACAGTGTAATATTAGTTTCAGATACACAGAATAGTGATTCAACACTTCTATCCATCATCTGGTGCTCATCACAAGTGCACTCCTTAATCCCCATACATATTGAACTCATCCTCCCATGCACCTCCCTTCTGTTAACCATCAGTTTGTTCTCTATAGTTAGACTCTGTTTCTTGGTTTGCCTCTCTCCCTCTTGCCACACCTTTGTTCATTTGTTTTGTTTCTTAAATTCCACATATGAGTGAAATTATGGTATTTGTCTTTCTCTCACTGAGTTATTTCACTTGGCATTATACTCTGTAGATTGTTATTATTAAAAATAACATTTGTCACTCATAATACATAAATTGGAATATTACTATTCTTATTGTGTACATGATGAAAGTAATTATCAGGGGATTGTTACCAGGTTTATGAAAGATGGAATGTGAATCCAGATGTCTGACTTCTAGGAAACAACCTCTGTGCTATATTGTTTCAAATTATTTTTCAAAAAAATTCTACTTCCAAATTTAATCTCTGAGGGCAAGGATTATGTCTAAAGCATGTGATAGGATGTTAAAAATCAATTGATTCTTTCTTAGTTTTAGCTAAAATATTAATACAAGTACTAAAAAATGTTTTAAATGCACTATCCTGGAAGAAAAGAAAACTTTACTACAGAAAGTTCATCTACATAGTCTGTATGTCACCTGTTGTCTGAAAGGGGAGACAGTAATACTACCTGCCTCGGTGATTGTCATGAGAATTAAGGGAGATAGCTAATGTTTGTAGAGCACATAACACAGGGCTTACTTACCAAATTACCAAATGATGGTGCAAACTCAGAATCCAGATGTTCCATTACATAGCGTCAATTACAAGAAAAAAAAAAAGTCAATCTTGATTTGGGGCAAGATTTTTGACATATTGCCATATATTTCTGGCAATATTTTAGTATCACACACATGTATGTGTATATATAAATATATATGTAACTATAGTGTAAAATGAGATCAAGATGTTTTTTTACAGTATAAAAAACAGAAATGCTTTAGGTGCCACTAAATTTTACTTGAGTTCCTGTCCTGGTTTAGCATGACTAGATTTTTTTCATGTTTTCTCAGCCATGCTCTAAAAGAGCTTGAAAGCACTCATTTATGTTTAATCCCACCATACATGGAATATAAATTTTTACCTTATCTGATGTCACAATCAGAGAAATATGAAATGCTAAAGCTAAAAAAAAAAAAAAAATCTTAGAGCTAACACGGTCCAATCACCATATTTGTAAATGGAACTACTGGGCTCATAAAAGTCATTAATTTATAAAGGAGAAAAGAAGAGATAAGAGAGATACACCAATAAAAGCGAACCTCACTCTTGAGTAGACTTTAGCATTCCCATGTGCATATAATCCATTATACTGCATTTTTGGATTAAAAATTTAAATACACCTGGACGTTATCCTGTGGCTCTAATTGTTACCCATCTGGGATGGAAACTGAGCATCATTACCCTTTTTTATAAAGGACATTTTGATAAGCTATTTTAATACACAGAGCATCACACACTTGAAAACACAAGATAAAGAAACATATCAGCCATTCAGGAAAATGTTTCATTGAGCTAAGTGGAGAATGAGAGGTTTGAAGGATGAAAACAACTCATCTGTCCCTACATTAAGAGAAATGATGCTGTTTTAAGATGTTAAAGGCTGATCAAAAAGAATCAAGAAACTTCTAGAGGCAGTCTACCCTCAACTCTTCTTTATATGTCCCCGGCAGTGTTGGAAGTTACATTATTGAATCAAATAAAAACTTATTAATGATGAATTTTAAAAACTTTTCACTAAAGGCAAGCATTAATGTGTTAGGAAATCTAATTCACTATTCTTCAAAATGCCTAAAGCAAAACTCGTGATTAAAACTTTTGGCTATCATCTGAGATTTTTTTCTTTTCAATTTCTTTCAGCATTCATCAAAGCCAGTATAGAAAATACCTTTAGTAACAGTAAAAACAACACTAATTTTTTTTAATTTTTTTTAACATTTATTTATTTTTGAGACAGAGAGAGACAGAGCATGAGCAGGGGAGGGGCAGAGAGAGAGGGAGACACAGAATCGGAAACAGGCTCCAGGCTCTGAGCCATCAGCCCAGAGCCTGACGCGGGGCTCGAACTCACAGACCGCGAGATCGTGACCTGAGCCAAAGTCGGACGCTCAACCAACTGAGCCACGCCCCAAAACAACACTAATTTTAATAAGTAAAACTTATTTAATAAGTAAAACTATGATTTACTTGCAGTTCTTTTAATTAAATTTACAACAATTTAGCAGGTTGTAATTAAATTACAGAAATGATAACACGCATCCATTGATATACCATTTATAAGGAAACTTGCATGAGAGGGGCCTAATTATGGAAAGCTGAATACATTTCCACTTTAAATGTAAAACTACATTTTTAAATAACAAAGATTCTACCTCCTATTCCCAAGCTAAGAAATCAATTTTGGTTCAGGAAATGTAGTTTACAAACAGCAATCAATTTGCTCTCTTATTTGATCATTTAATAACATTGAGAAATTCCTAACATAGTAGAATCGATCCTCTTGAGCATGCTAAACTGGAACTGCCACAAGCCATCTGAAACTTTGTGCTGACAAACCAGTTTAAGCTTTGTGGGGCAATGAAGAAATCAGTTGAAAGAGGAGGAGGACTTTCTTTAGAGGTGACCACGAGGGAAAAGAGCTATTCTCCATAGAAAATTCATTTCAGCACACAGGAAAATAGAATATTGGCATGTATCAGAAAGAAGTCCAGCTCAGGGAGCCTGAGTGGCTCAGTTGGTTGAGCGTCTGACTCTTGTTTTCATCTCCTGTGATGATCCCATGGCTCATGAGCTCGAGCCCCCCTCGTCGGACTTGGCACTGATAGCATAGAGCCTGCTTGGGATTCTTTCTCCCTCTCTCTGCCCCTCTCCTGCTCACATGCACACTCTCTCTCTCTTTCAAAATAAACAAATGCTTTTTTTTTTTAAAAACAAACAAACAAGAAGACAGAAAGAAGTCCAGTTCTTCCACAAAGACTTTGAGGAACACACACATACATACCTCCAGGCATAAAGAGGGCTCTAGGCTTTTTACGATAGAAACCATCTGATCTCACTTGTCACTCAACCCTTCAATACATGTTTATGAAATGCTTCTTATGTGTCAGGATCTATACCAATAAATATGGTTAGATACATAAATGTACAGTCCAGTGAACAAGGCAGATTCATAAATAATTTCAATAATTAGTCAGTATTATTACCTATAATGTAGAAGACTGGAAAAAGAGGGAGTGTTCTGTTCTTCTGAAATTGAGAGGATAAATATGGTAGGAAAGTTTCCAAAGAAAAGAAGTAAGCAAATTTTGACTTACGCAATGTATAAATTGGAATTGGCCAAAATATAATTGACAGTAACTAAAATTACTCATTGCTTGTGATGTTCTAGGCACTGTGTTAAGTACTTTACAAAAATGAATTATCTCCCTTAATCCTCATGACCACCCATGTGGTAGATACTATTATCATCTCAACATTGCAGGTGACAAATGGAGGCACAGAATAGTCAGAACTTTTCCCAAGGTCATGTAAAGGGAAACCGGATTTGAACACAAGACAAAGCCTTTCCTCCTGTCTACAATACTCTGCTGCCCCCCATAGAGAAAGAAGAAGAGGTATTTTAAGTAATAAATATTCAAAAGCCAGACATGCAAAATAGCACTGAATACCTCAGCATGTCTGGAGTGAAGGCTCTATTTGGGGAGTGGCAGGCATAGAAATGAATGAAAGAAACAGATACCAAGTAAGGAAGCCTGTGAATGCCATGGATATTGAGGATGGAATAGAAAGATATAAGATTGTAGGTCAGGAGATCAGAGGGGAGATGACCACATTAGTCAATATGAAAAAATAGTGGCAGTCTGAAATAAAGCAGTCTCAGTTGGTAACTGGCAATTAACTGAGGAAAGAGAGGATAAGATTTGGAGAGCGTGTGAATGTGGAGAGTGAAGAAGGAAAGGACTAGAATAGACATCTTACCTGGGTGGCACCTATAGCACAAACTATGGCAAACTACAGCAAATGAATGAGAGTTGTTTTCCAAGGAGCCAGGTCCTGAGGTCGCCTACAATTGAGGATTTCATGTGCATCTTCAGGATGTGCACATGCCTAGCAAAAGCATCACCTATGCACTAGAAATTTCTCTAAGAATGCATACCATTTTCCTAAATGCTTCCATTGGGCAAAAACATAACATTTAGCTCCCTTTTATAGTCTCTCACCAACACTGCCCCTCACCCCTGCAAAACAAACAAGCAAAACAAACAAACAAAAAAACCTCCTTTCATCCCTAGTCCATGGAAATTTGCCAGAATCTAATTTCACTTTATATGTGTGTGATATCCAAATAGCTTTGAGGATGTTATCTCACCAATACCCATTATCTCCATGAGGTGTGTCAATGAGGAACAATCCAAGGAACAATTATCCCTATCTTTAAGGGCAAAGAGAGGTTAACTGACTCATCTGCAGAGCTAGAAACAGAAGCTCAGTCTCTGGAATCAGCCCATTATGTAAGAGCAAATGGCAAATGATTATTGATATTTCATGTGGCTTGAGTTACTGGAGTCTTTATTTACCAGTAAACGAAGCTCATAAGCACAGGAGCAGAAGGGAACTGAAGACGGCTTTTTTAAGACAGGCACTTTTCCCCCCTTAATTCTTTGTAAGCTTTTCCACTGGCCTGTGCTCTGAATAAATAATACTCTCAAGGTGATGTTTGATATCAACAAAATATCCATAGAAATACAGACAAAATGTTCACTGTATAAAATTTGATTTTTACATCAAACACCCTGTGATCCATCCTAATAAAATAGCATGAGAAATATATTTCATAAAATTCTACCATTGCCTAATAGTTTTGTGGAGGTATGCCATACATTCTTTATTATATCCTGGTGAGAAACTTTGATAAAACACTACAGCCCACTTTCCCAATAAAATAATTCACCAGTCATGGGGAGCAATGGAAAATGATCGCTTTCTATTCCTTGAATAACCTTTCTGATCCTTTGTTTCATGTGATTTTTCAGGTTCTCGTACTCAGTAAATTTCTTCCCATCCTTCTGGCTCTTCCTTCCCAGTTTGCTTCACTGATCTCTCCATTGCCTGACCTTGAAAAATTAAAGAACCCTTCTCTTTTATCTATATTCACTTTCCATGAAGGATCTTATCTGATCCAGGCAGGACATGATGGTGGCTTAGGCCACAGTGGAGTCCCACAGAAAGTAAGGAAAAAAAAAAAAAAAAAGCTGCATACTAGGTATATTTTAAAGGTAGAACAAAATTTCTAGAATGTACATTATGGGGTGTACATGAAAGAGAACCACCAAAGGCAACTCCATGATTTTGGACTGAACAATAGAAAAGATGAGTTGCCATTAACTGCGCTGGATAAGACTGAGGATAACTAAGACTAAGTCTTTCTTATAAGGAATCACAAAGTCAACTGAGTATATGCTAACATTCGAGGGGCCTACTAGACATTAAAGGTTAATTAGTGACATAACTAACAATCAAGGAAGCAAACTCAGTCAAGTGATATGCAATATGGAGTTTACTTTAGGCATTAAACCTTCCACAATTATGGAAGCTGGTGAAATAATCTATGGAAGGCTACTACTTCTGCATCTGATTGTGAGCCTAAAATCACAAGACACTGGGGCTGGCAGTCAGTAAGAAAACTAGAAGGGAAACTAGATAATCAAGGGAAAAGCAGAGTTCCCAAGAACAAACCAAAACCTACAAATTCAAACTGGAACACATGTGGACAAACTGAGACTCATGTTTATTCCTCATTGTCTCTAACTTTGACAATGAGTGTGACTTGTAGAAGAAGGTGGAACTGTTTCAAATGGAGCTCCTGATTCAGGACACAGAGAGGGTGACAGAGAAGACTCCATGGAAACTGTAGGAGTTGTATCAACATGTTCTGTGGCAGACCAGTGACACTAAGCATAGGATGCAGCAGCACTTGGCATCCTATGCGGACCTTCAGAGCATAATGGCTGTTGTTTTCTAATAGACATTCCCATCATTTGCCCTTCATTTTCTTCAGGACTTCATTTTTTTCCCGAGGTCTTTCTAAAGTTTTTTTTTTTTTAAGTTTATTTATTTTGAGAGAGAGAGTAAGCAGATGGGGGGTGGGGGTTGGAAGGGCAGAAAGAGAGAGGGAGAGAGATAATCCCAAGCAGGCTCTGTGCTGTCAGCATACAGCTCAACGTGGGGCTTGATCTCATAAACTGTGAGATCATGTCCTCAGCCGAGATCAAGAGTCAGACACTTAACCAACTGAGCCACCCAGGTGACCCCAAACCACCATTTTAACAGCAACCCCACTCTCTCACACAAAATCCTCTTTCCTGCTTCATTTTTGCCTGTATCATCTTTTATGATGCGCATATATATATATATATATATATATATATATATCTTATGTATCTTAATTTTTCTCTCATCAAGTAGAATATAAGTTTTATGAGAACAGGTATATTGGCTATCGTGTTTCTCAGTTATGACACATGGTAAGCATTAAATAATATTTGTTGAACTAAATGAATAATACTAGTTTTACAATTAAATAACATGGCCTAAAACTTTACAAACTAATCAGGTTCTATGTAATTCCATCCAGAGAGAATGGCTCCTATCTGATGTTGATCCTTGAAAACAGTTCTAGTTCATCTGTATGGTTGAATCATATAAAATTGCTAACTTTTTATTTTTTTTAACCCACAAAAATGGCAATTTTATACAGCTCAACTAATATGCTACATATAGCACAGGAAAAAATGCATAGCAATCAGAATAAATATATAAATAAAACTGATCTGTGTTTTGTGTTTGTGTGCATGTGTGTTTGCATTATTAAATTTCTCCTTTGACATCTTTTTAAAAAAATTTTTTAACGTTTATTTATTTTTGAGACAGAGACAGACAGAGCATGAATGGGGGAGGGTCAGAGAGAAGGAGACACAGAATCTGAAACAGGCTCCAGGCTCTGAGCTGTCAGCACAGAGCCCGACGCAGGGCTCTAACTCACTGACCGCGAGATCATGACCTGAGCCAAAGTCGGCCGCTGACCCGACTGAGCCACCGAGGCGCCCCATCTCCTTTGACATCTTGAGGTTTGCAAATATAGTTCCAAATTTGGAAACCTACAAACTAAAAGAATGCCAGTAACTTCATAAAAAAGAACAAAGTCACACAAAAAAGGGCTGTCAACTCCCCAGAATACAACTACATGTAAATTTAACTGCTCCTCTGCAGTCATATGCAGATTAAATGCTGGCTCTCAGTACCTTAGCAGGGAAATCCCTATCTCTGGACTCAACTGTGCTTTTGCAGCATTATGAGAAGATAATCCTTTAATAGCTGCTTCTCCCTATTGTAAAAATATAAAAGAAAAATTCAACCTATCCTACTGAATTATTTTAAAATAGTGAATCAAATTCTCATTTACACCCTTGTATTATAGTGTTATAAATTATCTTTATATTGTCATCCACTAAGCAAATCCAACTACTTCACAGTGGGAAAAACATATGTGTGTGTACACAGACAGACATGAACAAACGAAATGTCTGTATTTTGTCCCTTTTCATAGAGAAAAATTTTTAAAAATTACTTTTTTTTAAAAGTAATTCAGTGGCTCAGTCAGTTGAGCAACTGATTCTTGATTTCAGCTTGGGTCATGATTCCAGGGTCATGGGATCAAGCCCTGCATCTGGCTCCATGCTCAGCATGGAGCCTGCTTGGGATTCTTTCTTCCTCCTTCTGCCCCTCTCCCTCACTCACACATGCACTCTCTCAAGAAGAAAAAGGAAGAAGAAGAAAAGAAGGAAAAAGAAAAGAAGGAAGAAAGAAGAAGAAGAAGAAGAAGAAGAAGAAGAAGAAGAAGAAGAAGAAGGAGAAGAAGAAGGAGAAGAAAAAGAAAGCTAATTTTCACATGTTTCTCCACCATTATTCCTTCTCTGCCTACCTGAAGAATCGACTGTGTCATTCTGCAAATTTGAGGTGGCAGGTTCAGGGGAGATGCTGAATGGGAATAGGAGCAGGATCCTGAGAGAATGAAGAGTTAAAAAGGGAAATAACTAATGATCACCAGTGACATGTTAGTACATGACTAGTTTGCTTCCTCAGCAATTAAGCAAAGTAAGACTGTCCTTTTCCACCTCCACATTTGAATGATTTGAGGTCAATAACATTATCTAAGGTAATATATATTTACTGATTTATTTGCTTATTTATTTGTAGTTGGCATTTTGGCAAAAATAAATTGAAACAGCTTTAGAATTGCACATTTCATAAGTGATAGCACTCACATTGGAACACAGCTATTTTTGATAACTAACTTTCCGTCGGCTAAACTATGCTATAATTTCTTAATATGAAAACTTGCTAATGACCAGGTAAGATATTAAGGATTTGTATTTTTTCTTTACAAAAGGACTTTGTTCATTTGCCAAAATGAAATGAAATGACTATAAATCATCAAAAAAAATCTTCATCTTTAATTTAAGCCACAGTAATTCTAAACTGACATGGTATCCCTAGGAAAAATTCATTAAAAAAAAAAGTTATCTTTTTAGTAAGATCACCTTTTAGTGCTCTAGCCCACTGACAATTTTTTCAGAGGTCATTTCTATAACTCAGAATATGGGTTTTTTTTTTTTGTTGTTTTTCTTTCTTTTCCTTTTTTTTTTTAAGAGAGAAACAGAGTGCATGTGTGCGTGTGTTCACACACATATAAGGGAGGGGCAGAGGGAGCGGGAGCAGGCTCCAGGCTTAGCGCAGAGCCTGACTCCGGGCTCAATCTCAGGACCACTGGATCATGACCTGAGCCAAAATTGAGTCGGACGCTTACCTGACTGAGTCACCCAGGCGCTCCTTGTTGTTGTTTGTTTAAGTCTCATCAGACTTGTTCTGCCCTTTCCATTTTTTAATTCATACATGTGTTTTCAAAAATTTTACAGCGTCAGGGAAAGGTTAAAAAAACAAAAAAGGAAATAAAATCCCACATCAAAATATTTCTTTCGGTATAAATCTTTCTCGGCATATTTTTCACATGGGAATTTACTTGTTCAAACAGAAGGAGACTCCTTACATATAATACATGACATTGAGCATTAATTGAGCAAGTATATACTCTTATGTGTTAAAATCATTTGAACAGTTGGCTCTATATTAGCTGCTGTCACTTTATATAGTTGATTACCCTATACTGAAATACACACACATGGAATTTAAACTGAAAAGCTTTTTCTTAATTTTACAATTGATAGCAGGGATTTGCTACATTTGACTGTTAGATACATCAGGAGTTAAGGACTGTAGATATTCAACTTCACATTGAATGGTGTTGATGGTAGAAGCCAATTTATTCAGTAAACACAATTAAATTTTACATCAGCATGTGAACCAGACAGGTTTATACCTGCAGTGCACTCTAAGAGTAATTCTATATAAGAACTTTAATTAAACCAAGGTATTAGATTTTTAGCTATGCATCCTAAATCTTATCTATCCTGGGATACGTGACATCAGGCTTTAGAGTTAGAAGTTGGGTTTGAAACCTGTTTCTTCAATTCTACAGATTGGCAGAAAAAGAATTAAATTTTCTAAGCCTTATTTTATCAGATTATATCTACAGGAAAGGTTATGTGAATATTGGAATTTGCCAACCTTCAGAACCAAGTAAACTGAAAATCTAGTCAGAAGCCTAAATAAATACAAGATAACATATTAGTGACCTTCACAAAGACATGAGCTAAACATTATTTGAATTTATACTGTCTACATCCCCAAAATTACTAAAAGTAGTTGGACGCATGGATAGGACAATAGTACCTATATTGCTGCCATCTGTTTCCACAGTTAACTTATTAATTTACAGTTGGAGGTGATGATACAAGTGAAAGTGCTTTATAAACCCAAAAGGTTTCAAAATATCCATTATTGTTTTTATTTTTAATGCTATGATCATAAGTTATATGTTACAAGTAATCCACCAATTTGACAATGCAAAGTATAAGCCTCTTGCAAAATCCCACTTCACAATTATATAAGAGTGACCTGGATTCGATGATAGTACTTTTATTTCCCTTCTGACTTCAGCTCTATTTTTTCAAAGTAAACAGTGTAGTAATTGGGCTACATCATCTCTTTTCAAAGGCAATGGCATCGATATCACACTATGCTATAACCAGGTAATGACCTGGTGTGAAGCATCCAGACCACCTCTCTCCTCCTTCTGGTCTGTACTCTTTGAGAAATAGTAAATCAGTCTGTTTACACTCCAGTATGTTTAATAGAATTATCAATTAAATGGGTCTTTTGTTTATTTTTAGTTGTTCTGTTATTAAGCCAACCTCTCTCTGCCCTACAAGGAACTCATACATGATTTCATAGCGGACTGTATAAGATCTTAACAGAAATCTTTAAATAATTTGTCTAGGATGTCTTTTATATTCCAAATCTTGTGTCAGAAAACAAAGCTAAGGGAATAAAATCCATTAGACAAATTGATAAAAATAGCATGAAAACATTATCAACAGAGTTATAAACAACTGGAAACCACATATTTTGGGTCCACGTTGCCCTATCTCTTTCCAAATAGAATGGAAATTTTGTTTTTAATGAATACATTACTATCAATATGAACTTAATGCTTCCTTCTTTATATAAAGCAGTTGGATTTTATTAGTAAATCCTACATAGTACACTGATTCCACACAATATTGCAGTAATTTAAGGGTTGATGGTCTAAATCTGAAAAAAAAATCTGCACTATTTTGGAAGTGTGCTATTAAACCAGCTCTGGGCACGGTGAAGGCTGATTTGTAATAAATATTTGCCAATCTATGTGGTGTAAGTATTCCTACAATGTCCAATTTCAAGCTACTGACAGCTTAAAAATGGTCTCACAAAATTCCTTAATATCTAACAGTCAACACTCACCAACTGATCAGAGCCAGTTCCAGCATGTTTGTGCATTACTAAGCTGAAGCTAAACCTTCATCAATGATAGAAAAAGAAGAGTCCTGGAGTTTAACCTAGATTTATCCCCAAAGATTTTTGACCATTGAATACTTTTCATAAATTAATATCCACGCAATACACACAGATCATAAGGTTGGCCCTATCTTCTCAATCCGGGCAAGTCATCCAACATCTAACTCCCACTACCTGTATTTCTTTGTTGGGGGCTTTTGTGCCAGGAAGCACTCTTCTTGCTTATGTTGCAAGATAGAAATATGGAATCAAGATTCTTGGAATCAGCCTCGGCCAATATCTAACAAAGATTTTAGAATGTCATCCAAAAGTCTCTCAAGATGATTAAACTCTATAACTCTTAATTGTCCACCTTCCATGTTTTGTCTTACTTCTCCAGCACCTGCCACTTTTACTCTACTTCCCAAATTGACTGTTTAGTTTTGGATTTTTGTCTTAGAGTCGGCTCCCAAGAAAATCCAAACTAAATTTAGAATGCAGTGGGCTAAACAATTTCCGTGACATACTTGTGGTTCTAATTTTCAAAGATCAAAATACATACAGAGATAATTTCTGACATTGGCAGACTGCAAGCTTCCAGACTCTTTTATCACTGTGCCTGGCTTATATGAGTCACTTAATAAATGTTTGCTGAGCTAAGTCTTTCTGAGAGCAAAACCAAGAGATGTTGATAAATGTAAGAATATGATAGGGTGTACTTCCTACAACCTTTCTAACTTAGGGGGTCTTAATAGATATTTGGTCTTTATCTGAATATCCTGTGTATCCAATGCTCCCTCACTTTGCCAATACTTACCACCCCACTTCTTTGTCTCCTCTGTAGCACTTGGTGTGTGCTTCAGTATCATGATATCTTTCTCTAACCTCTACATGCCTTTGCTCAATGTTATTGCTCAATGATTAAGAAATACTCATTTCTCATTAAGTCCTTCCAATGTACCTTGAACACTAATAGCAAAAGCTTCATTATAAACCATTTATTATGTCACTTATTGAAACTCTACCACACACTTTGCTTCTTACATACTTTCGTACTCGTAAAAACAATTTTGGGTAGACATTATTGACCCATTTTGCAGGTGAGGAAATGGACTCAGAACAGTAAATTTCCAAACTTGGAGCATTTATTAAATGGCAGATATTTACCTAAAACCTGGGTTCTTGTCATTAATTCATATCCTGTCTTATATTTAAAAAGCAGTAAACAAAGTTAACAAAATTTTGCATATATCCCATACTAAGCTATTATTACCCGATTCCTTGTAAATTCCTTCTAATAATATCTAAAATAGCACTATCTCAGTCTCCTTTGGGAATCAATATGTAGTAGTAATAAGAATTGTCCCAGAAAAGTCTCTTTTTCATTAATTGTGCTACCCTGGATGACATGTTAAACCTCATTATATATTCAGTATAACAGCAACAACAACAACAATAGTAAAGACACACATTCCACAATATTATTGTAATGGTCAATATAAACACATCAAAATGTTCAATACAATCTTCCCAGAACATAACACATCTCTAAAATCTGCAACTATTATTATTAATGAACATATGACAGTCAGAAGACTTGAATAAAAGGGTCTTTAATGGAGTATCTAAGAGGCTCTGATAATGCATTTAGGATCTGGTCTGTGGAGGTAGGCAGCTCTATTTCTAGAACAGGAAAATAATACTCCCTTGCCAGTCATGATTTTTAAAAATCACCCCTGCTTTTAGAAATTCTTTAATATTGGCACCTCCTTGATGTGAAGTGTTGTATGTTGATTTTATAGGAGCAACATTCCCTTGTTATACATGAAACCTCAGAGAAAATAGTTTTATAAATAAAAGCCCTTTTTGAAAATTTACATTTTGGATCCAAGTATAATTTAAAAAGAAAAAAAAAACAGATTTCATGATGTAACATGAAATAAAAAAGGCTTGGGAAGGTTAAATCTATTCTGCAGTTTTACAAGTCATTTTGGTCTGGTGGTAAATGCAGATAGAATTCACAATAGCTTTTAGTTATATATTTGACACTAAAAATATATCACCATAAAATAGGTTCCCAGAAAAAAATGCTATTTTTAAGGTATGAGAAAGAATTTCAGGAACAGCAAATTTAAAGAAAAGAGTTTACTTTTTATCCTTATTATTCAGAAACTTTTGACCTGGGCTTGTATTAATAGTTGCATGATTTTCCCAACCTGTCTAAATGAAAGTTCCAGAGAATCAGTCCCATTAGGAGCTGTTCAGTCTCTTAGCAGGAACAACAGACTGGTGATGAATAAGCATATGGCTTGGAAAACACAACCTCCCTAGCTTTCCCCAGTGTTTGTTGAATTGAATGGTAGATAAGTGACAATAACACAGAAGGTTGACCTTGCCTTCACTAAATCTGTAGACATGCTTACCTAGGGAATTCAGTAACTCCTGCCTGAACTGTTGTCCTGCAGTTCTCCCATTCAACAATTTTGACAGCATCATAATATCACATACCCAGGTGGTATTGTTGTATCTGTCATGTTGCAAGTTAGAGCTAAGCAACATCACAGCATAACATAATGCAACACACAATCAAATACTGTTGGTGAGGCAGGAAGAGGATGCCACATAGATCTTCCAGAAGAATTTCCCATCAAAGACTTGCCAAGAATGTTTTATCAGAGGTTAGGCTTTCAGTGTTACTACCTTCAAGGCTTCAGTTGTACATATGGGGAGTGGGTAGGAGAAATAAAATGTCCTCTCCTTCCTAGCATTCAAACCCAAAAAGAAAAGGATGGGACTGGGTGGAGAGCACTATATAGGAAGTAGGACAAAGGAAATAAAGGGCTGCTGAAGTGCTCTGGAATGGAATTAAAAGCATCAAATCTGGACTCCTGCCCTGTTTTATTTCTAATGATATCTAGGATTGTTTAGTTAATTAGCTAAATTAATTAAGCACCTCTATTAAAATTCTCATTTACTGGAGCAATCAATCAGCAAGATATGTTCAATGTCTAAACTTCAGGGAACATTAAATTTGCTTACCTCTTTCTGATTAAAAAATAATAATGAAGTATTACTTTTGTATCTAGATGGCAATTCCCACTGCCAGAAGCCAAAATGATTTCCCCATATTTTATTTAATATCAACAAGATTACTGGGAAATATGTGTTATCGTTTATCCCATTTTAGAGATGAGGAAGCCAAGGCCCAGATTAGCTAGAGTAGCTTACCATAGTCACAAAGTTGGTATTTGACAAAGCTAATACTTGAACCTACTTCTGCCAGACTCAAGAGCTATGAGCCAGATCCTCTCCAGGAAAACAATGCAGAGTTGGGTGGTCTGGCCTGAATTTAAAAGATTGTACGAGTTTCTTTCCCCTATGCATCCCTCAGTTTCCTCTCTGTGTAAAAGTAAAAATGGTTTCTAACTCATACAAATGTTGTGACAATTAAGTAATAAGCTCGCGAACGTAAAGCACTTAGAAGTATTGAAAGGGTTCAGCTGGGTTACTTATTTGTAGGCTGAGAATGACCATGATGACAATGATGATGGTGGAGAAAGAGCAGAAGGAGGAAAAGATGACAATGACACGCAGTCCTTGCAATGGTGACACAGATTTTTTTTTCTAGCGGGTGAAGTTTCCACCGCTGCAATACAATTCAGCTTGTAAACTGTCCCTCGGAAATGCCTCATGCCTTAGCAGCAGTGTTAAACACACAGGGAGGAAGCTCACCCAGCCAAAGTCAGCCTCACCTGTGCACTTCTTACACTAGCGGTGCCACTTTGGCCATGCCTGCCCATGATGCACGGCAGTATTTTTATGTGAAATGCATGTTGGGTCCACTCCAGAAGCCAGAGATGTAGCTTATTCTCTCCTTCACCCCACTCTCCCCAAGTTCTAGAAAATCCCTTCCCCTGTCCTAATGGGATGCAGGGGGAAAGAGGATGGTCGGCAGGCAGAATGGAAAGACCCAGAGCCTATGGTTTATAAGCCTAGTCTGCAGGGGAAGTCTTCATTTTCCATCCGAAGTCTCTACACTGAATGTCCATTGTGCATTGTGAATTGGTGTTGCCCACAAGGCAGATGGGAACTTAGGGGCTCCTCTCCTGTGTTGGTAAATTTGATTGCTACTTCCCCAAATCAAAGTGACATAAAATATAAGATGCTACAGCTACAAAGAATGAGGCTTATTACATGTTAGTGTTTCAAATTAAAAAAAAAAAATAAACATAAAAAACCAAAGCGCCTATGTATTTCACAGAGCATCAGAGACAAAAACATTAATTAAAACTCAAAAGTAAAAAAAAAAAAAAAAAAAACAGAGAGGGAGAGAGACATTTTTACATTTATTTACTTTTGAGAGAGACACAGAGCTTGAGCAGGGGAGGGGCAGAGAGACAGGGAGACACAGAATCCTAAGCAGGCTCCAGGCTCTGAGCTGTCAGCACAGAGCCCGAGGTGGGGCTCAGTCAAACCCACGAACCTTGTGTTCATGATCTGAGCTGAAGTCGGACGCTTAACCGACTGGGCCACCCAGTCTCAGAGAGACATTTTTAATAACAGAAAGCAAAGGAAAATCAAAACAAAATTCCTCCCATTATTATGGGTTATCATATTTGGAAAACTGGTTCTACTTTCAGACATTCTGAAACATCTCACTGTTTTCTCTCACAAATAATGAAGGCTTTAAAACATCTAAAAAAAAATAAGTGGACAAAAGGGCAGTTGGGTAAATTGCACTAAATGTCTGCCTATGGCTCTTATTAGTGTCTTGTCAGCAGTTTTTTAAGACAAACTTGTCAATAAATCGATTTCTAGGCTGAAAAATTTATTTTGGAGGTTTTCTGGGATGAATCCTAAAAGTTGTTATTTTGGCAATATGAAATTAAGATGCTAATGACAAAACACTTTTCCTTAAATTATCTTCAGTGAATAGATGGAGAGCATTTTTATTGCAGAGTGCCAGATTTACAGGCAGAAGAGCTTTTGGATTTGAATTTCTGTTGCTTTCTGACCTTGAATAAGATTCTTAAACCCCTGAGCTCCAGGTTCCTCAGGTGTAGAATGGGAAGGAAAGTACATTCCTCGAAAAATTGCTTTGAGGATTAAATGAGATGGTTTATATAAAAGCAACTTCCTACACTGGTTGCCAAACTTTAGGTATTAAAGGTGAAAATGATCGTCATTCTCTTTTTTCACACCATCATCATCAACTGTGGCTTTCAAAATTTCTCCCTTAGATTAACAAATATAAATTCTGAGTCAAGTCAGACTCTTAATTGCGGATATCACAATTTTTTGACAAATGAAAAGACAATTTTGTTAACAAAGATTGAAATTAACATTTACAACACTTCTGAATGGGAAAGAAATTTACATTTATTAAGTCTCTCCTATGTGACAGATACTAGTGACAGTCCATGATGTGTTGGAGATGCTTGTCATCCAAATATCTCCATGTCAACACCACCGCCTCATGATAAACATATAATTTAAATTTAAAACCGCGTGCTTCCTTTACAGACACAGTATTGAGAAAATATGCAGTTTCATCTTCAGGCTTGATTATGATCTCACATGTCCAGAAATTTTAGTGTCACCTTTACTAGACCTTTACTCACAGTATTTAGTGTAACACTCACATATCCCATTAATAAACTGTTTTACAGAAGTTAAAATAATGCTTTCCAATAACAGACTTGCCAAGAACCATTAAAACACTAGCTAAAGGAGTGAGAGAATGTTAACGGCTAGACACAACCAAAATTAGAGATATGTATACTTCTTGGTTGTAAAGTTATGGCCATGGTGTAGCTAGAAGAGTACTTCTAGTAGCTAGAAGTTATGTTGTATGGTGGGCAGGGTGCAACTAGAAGGTACACAAAAATGAATGTTAGGCTATAGGCCACAAAACAGTCATTTCAAACAAAGATGAAAATTCAGAATTTTGCATCATTTTATATCATAATGTGATAATGGTAAGGACTAATAGCTATTCAATTCTTTTTTAAAATTTATTCTTTTATTTATGTTTTTAAATTTACATCCAAGTTAGTTAGCATATGGTGCAATAATGACTGCAGAAGTAGAATCCAGTGATTTATCCCCTACACAGAACACCCAATACTCAGCCCAACAAGTGTCCTCCTTAATGCCTCTTACCCCTTTAGCCCACGCCCCCACCCACAGCCCCTCCAACAACCCTCAGTTTCTTCTCTATATTTAAAAGTCTATGTTTTGTCCCCTCCTATTTTTATATTATTTTTGATTCCTTTCCCTTAAGTTCATCTGTTTTGTATCTTAAGTTCCACATATGAGTGAAGTCATATGATATTTGTCTTTCTCTGACTAATTATGCTTAGCATAATACACTCTAGTTCCATCCACATTGTTGCAAATGTTAAGATTTTTATCAATGTTTCAGTGTTAAGATTTTTGATTGCCAAGTAATATCTCAGTATATATACATATATATATATGTGTATATATATATGTATACACACACACACACACACACACACACACACACACACACACACCCTATCCTCTTTACCCAGCCATCTGTTGATAGACATTTGGGCTCTTTCCATACTTTGGCTATTGTTGATAGTGCTGCTATAAACATTGGGGAGCATGTGCCCCTTCGAAACAGCACACCTATAACCTTTGGATAAATACCTCATAGTGCAATTGCTGGATCGTAGGATAGGTCTATTTTTAATATTTTGAGGAACCTCCATACCGTTTTCCAGAGTGGCTGCAGCAGTTTGCATTCCCACCAACAGTGCAAAAGGGTTCCTCTTTCTCTGCACCTTCGCCAACATCTGTCATTGCCTGAGTTCTAATCATAGCCATAGCTACTCAATTCTTAAGTGTTTTATACATATGAATTAATTTAACTCCCACAACTGCCCTACGAGTGGTACTATTTCTTTTTCGTGTTATTCAAGAGGGTTTGAGGGTGAGGTTGGTTGAACTACTTGTCTAATGTCACCCAGTTAGTGAATGATGAGCTGGAATTTCAACACAGATGCTCCGACTTGAACCCTGAACTCCTATCCATCAGGGTCTGTTGTCTCCAAACCTAGCCCTGTTGCCAACACATAAAAATGGCTTGCTGTACGGGATAACACATGAAGGTAGGTAGTTTGCAGTACTCTTGAGAAGGATTTATTTTATTTATCTCTGTATCTGCATAATCCATTCAAGTAAGCTTTGCTAGATATGTACCTCAAAACAAAGGTAATCTGTGTACTGTCTAAATTATGTCAATTGTGAAGAAATATTTCACTCAAAAAGCTATTACAGAAATCTGCATTTTTATCATCTAAAGGAATTCAGTCCAATTTGGCTATAAGAAAATTGAACTCAACCAGAGCTCACCAGTAGCCCGATCACAAGCCAGTCCTGTAAATTTTAGGCATTCCAATCAGGGCCAAGGTGTACTGTATGTATCTTCTGGACCACTTTTTTACTATCACTTCTGCTCTTTTTGTCCTATATCTTGCTATGACACGCACACACAGACACACAATTTCAAAACCAAGTAATAATTGTAGTTGATATCACATTTTGTAAAGAACCTACATCAATTAGAACAGTGAACTATACGTTGTTTGTGGCTAATGATAAAATGTCATACCTATTTCCAAAAATGGGTGTTACCTGAAAGAGTGGCAGAAAATATAGAAAGGTAGAGCATGCTAACCACAGAAAATTCTAACCAAGTTCTTAAAAAAGACAATCCCAGGTGATATTGGAAGAACGCAGTTTGCTTTGTGTGCCCCATTTGCTTAAGGTCCTGAAAGCACCAGAGTAATTTTTATTCTGAAAAATTATGCTCCTGCTTATTCACCAAGTTTATTCATCACACTGTGCTTCAAATGAACTCTTTCTGGGTCTAATATTCAAAGTTGCCCTAAAAAGACACAGCTATGACACATCTGAGAAAACTCAAAATATTTTTATGCCATGTCTCAAGGCAAAGCCCTGGTCTATGGACAGAAAGGAATCTCTTGAGAACTCTGTACACAGCATGGTGAGAAGTTCAGTTCATAACCATGAAATCAACAGAACTAAGGTCAGTCATTAAATGTCAGTGCCCTCTGTAGCCAACCAGAATCATGCAGACGTGCAGAAGCCCGTGAGGCAGTATGCAATTCTGGGGTGCTTGGAGGTGACAGATTGGCAGTAAATCATATAATCCCATTGTAGTCTAGCACTCTGTATTTCTCCTAGCTATCTACTCCTATCAGGATTAATCCAAAATACATAAGAAAATGGTACAAATAGAGACCTGTAGAACATTGAAATATCGATATACCAATAGTACAGAATCCTGCAAAGAGCTCAGGTACCAGTCAGAATATCAGGTTTACTTGTGAGATATACACTCATTCCTATAAATTATCAGAGTCTCTGTTCCTTAAACAGTGAAACGAGTTTAGTACATTCACCTTCACGTGGATATTAGGAGAATTATATGTAACAAAACTCATAAAGATGCTCTGCAAGATGTATTCTCTTCACAGTTGTTAATTGTTATGGCTATTATCATTGTATTCATATTTCTTATATTCTTTTAAGGCTGTAGATATCAGACACAGTTAGTGAATAATTAGTGAACTTTCTGAACTCAAAAATAAATATTGTATCACTGACTTTCTACCAATTATTCCCAAGAAAAGACAATCAGACTGAAAAGCCAAGAAATGAAAGGGAAAAAACTAAAGATCTGAAATCAGATTCTGGTTTGGCAGAAGTGATGACACATAGTACAAAATAGCACAAACTCTCATAAAGCTAGGTTTCATCACTAAATCATGCATATAATCTACACGAGCACCTTATTAGTGGCTAAAAAAACAGAAATATTTATAAGCTGCCCCAGTAAAGCAGGACCAGTGTGAAAAGTGAAATGGGCACAAAAATAAAAAGTGAAATGGGCTAGAAGGTTAAAGAACTAAATTTGAATTCTAGTTACTGGGTGAGTTTTAACAACATTTAACTTCCTTCTCATACATTATCTTCAACACAAATAAACAAAGAAACCATCAAAGATGTTATTCATGGCCAAACTACCCCCAAATCTATTCAAACTCTAAAATCCTATAATCTTGAAATTAACTTCTTGGTTAACAAGGTTGTTATGACTGCCACATTTATTCCTGTATTTTATTCATAGTATGATATCTTGCATCCTTTAGCTTCAAGTGTACTTGCAAAAAACACCTTCTTTGACTCTGAAAGAACCTTACGAGAAAGGTAAGTCAGAGAATATGATTTGTATTTTATAGACGAAAAAGCAAAGCACAACTGAGACAACAGCAAAATGGCACACTTCATGTATCTAAATTACAACACACTCAAATGATTTTTATCTATAACCAGTTTATACAACCATAGCTCCTACTTCATTCTGAAGTGCTATGTATCACAATATATGGGAGTACTTAGCTCCAGTGATTAGAGGACAACAGCTAGGAGGAGTCCGAGGTTGGGATCTGAATCTTCACTAGGCTTGTCAGTCTCTTGACTCCACTTCCATGAGTACCAGTCTCAGCCATTCTGAAAATGCACACGCTATAGGGCACCCCAGGATTGGAAGAAAGAACAAATATCAATTTGTACACACTCATCCCCTACTATTGGAATCCAAGTTTAAAAAACAAAAAGGAAAAAGTCTGTGTACTTGAGCATAGTAGGTGTGGAGTAGGTGGAATATTATAGTAGAACAGGTGGAGTATCACAGTACACAGTATGCGGTCAACCTGATGGGGCTTAGGAAACACAACCCCCCAAAATGGCACCTTGTCCTACTGAATATTTTAGGCTGAAGGAGTTTAAGAAAACAGCAGAAACAGGAAGGTTATTCTGATCCTCCTCTCACTCTTCTTAGCTGAAACAGATCACAAAACCCTCATGTGAGAGGTACCCTCCCTATACCTGGAGGAAAGGTGCATCTTCATTTCTGAAGACAAGAAAATGCCAAAAGGATCTTAACCATGAGTTGTCAAATTTCCCCCAGTTCTCTATGATTACTGCATATTCTTTAGACTACGGTATTTCTATACAATTGCCCAGTGTTCATCAAACCTAGCATAAAAATACACAGGCTTGTTTCTTTGGGTCATTTCCTAATAAAATTTCTCATGTCACATAAAACTTTAATAAAATAATTCTGGATGCCTTTTTTTTTCGTATTAGCGTGTCTTTATCAGTTTAATTTCCCGACAGGAGTCCTAGGAGAGTTGAGGATAACTTTTTCCTTTTCTACAAACCTTTTCTACAAGACTTTTCTGTTGGGCCACGGTTCGATAGCACTTCCTTCTCAAGCTCTTTCTAAGTCAGCTAATGGGATCCAACAAAGGTAATAAGGCCAGGTTCTTTGATTAAATTCTTAACCTTCTAGTTAGAATCAACTGGAGAATTTGGCATTTAAAAGGTCTTATCCTTACTTAACCTGTTACTTGAAATGACAAACACAAGGTCAGGGTTAAAGAAAACAGATTCGATTTCTTCTCAAACTCAGTAAGAATACTATTTTGATTTTATAGTACTAAATGAGGACCAGAACACAAAAGAAAAAGGAGAAATGTACATAAATATAATTCCCTCATGACTATGTTTGCAGACATGGATGAAGCTAGAGAGTGTTATACTAAGCAAAAGAAGTCAGTCAGAGAAAGACAAATACCATATGATTTCACTCATGTGTGGCTCTTAAGAAACAAAACAAATGAGGAAAAAAAGAGAGAGAGAGAGAGGCAAACCAAGAAACAGACTCCTAACTATAGAGAACTGATGGTTAAGAGGGAGTTGGGTGGTGGGATAGGTAAAATAGGTGATGGGGATTAAAGAATACACTTATGATAAGTAATGTATAGAATTGTTGACTCATTATATTGTACATTGGAAGCTAATATTACACTGTATGTTAACTAACTGGAACTTAAATTTTTTACATATTTATTTATTTTTGAGAGAGACAGAGTGTGAGCATGGGAAGGGCAGAGAGAGAGGAAATACAGAATATGAAGCAAGCTCCAGGCTCTAAGCTATCAACCCAATGCGGGGCTCAAACCCATGAACATAAGATCATGACCTGAGCTGAAGTTGGATGCTTAACTTACTGAGACACCCAGGTGCCCTTTTTTTTTTTTTAATTTAGCTTTCTAATGTTTATTTATTTTTAAGACAGAGAGACAGAGCATGAACGGGGGAGGGTCAGAGAGAGACGGAGATGCAGACTCTGAAGCAGGCTCCAGGCTCCGAGCTGTCAGCATAGAGCCCGACGCGGGGCTTGAACTCACAAACTGTGAGATCATGACCTGAGCCGAAGTCGGACGCTCAACCGAGGGAGCCACCCAGGTGCCCGGCAGGTGCCCTTTTTAACTAACTGGAATTTAATTTTTTTTTTTAAGTTTTATTTTTGAGACAGAGAGAGACAGAGCATGAACGGGGAAGGGTCAGAGAGAGAGGGAGACACAGAATCAGAAGCAGGCTCCAGGTTCCGAGCCATCAGCCCAGAGCCCGATGCGGGGCTCGAACTCAAGGACCGCGAGATCGTGACCTGAGCTGAAGTCGGACGCCCAACCGACTGGGCCACCCAGGCGCCCCCTAACTGGAATTTAAATAAAAACTTGAAAAAAGGGAGATAAAATCTGTCAAGGCAGCTAGTAAAAAGCAAAAAAGCAAAATCAGGTTAGAACAGCTGTTGTTGCCTCTGAGTTGTTTAATAGGTAGCCTGAGGGTAAATGAAATGGAGGAAATGACTTACAAGTAATGAGTAACATCTTAAAAGCAATGAGACTGACCTAAACAGCCTAAACATTTCCCTCAGCCTGACTAAAGTTTGGACATATAGTCTTCCTGACTCTGGGCCCTGACCTCCCTTTTCTTAGGACATTATTTTAGTAATCTTGTAATTGTAAATTCTTTCCCTGCCCTTTCGAGATGTAAATCTTTAAAAAGCCTCTAATTACAAAAATAAAAAAGAGAAAGAAAGAGAGAACAGAAAGAAAGAAAGAAAGAAAGAAAGAAAGAAAGAAAGAGAAAAGAAAAAAGAAAAAAAGGAAAAAAGGCTCTTACCAATTTTACAACCCAGGAATATCTTCAAGGATACATGGGTGCTATCTCTTTGAAATGCGGTTTATCAAAGAACATAGCACTCCTATCTTCCAGTCCCTGTGGAAAGGTAGGGGCCTAATTTCTATGGGCAATGATTAGCAAACACAGGTGGCCTAATCACAGGGAAAAACATTTGCAAACTCAAGAACAATTCAGTGTGCACTAACCCATCCCATTGATCATCCTCCCCCTAACTTCCTTTGGTACATCTCCACTAGCTCACTGCAGAATAACAACCTTTCTGCCATTTATGTCAAGGGAGTTGAATTCAGACTTTGTTTTGATTCACTCCCCTATTGTACTAGGTTTGAATACCATTTTCAATGCCTGTTTCACTTTGTCTAGTGCAATTTTTCTTTGGCAAGATTTGGTCAGGGTTTTCTTTGTTCTTTTACAACTGAGAATCAGGAGGATACATACAAATCTTTTCACTGCAGCCCATCTGTGAGCAGAGCATATCTGCAGATAGCGGCAGGTAGCAACATTAACAGAATGTATTTACACATGAAGGAAGTACTTGTAGAGCGCAGATTCAGCCCCACAGGGTTACTCGGGATCATTTAGACATTAATCACTAGAGGAAATGCTAAATCAAATAAAAATACAGTTGATGATACCTCTACAAAGTAAAATAGTTCAATGTTTTAGAGCTGAACTTTGAAACTAGGAAAAGTTGAAATATTGAAATTACATGTCTGTAATAATACAGAGGGGAGGAGGGGAGAATCCAACTGTGTCCAGTGTGGGACTTCGGGCAACATGGGACACTGAACCTTTTGCTGTGCACATCGAAGTTACTACAAGGAAACCAACCCACAGTTAAGCGGCTCAGCTAAAACTCAGACTGAGATCTAACAATAATTCAGCAATCAGGGGTGCCTGGGGGGCTCAGTCGGTTGAGCACCAATTTCAGTTCAGGTCATGATCTCACGGTTTGTGGGTTCAAGCCCCGTGTCAGGTTCTGTGCTGACAGCTGAGAGCCTGGAGCCTGTTTCAGATTCTGTGTCTCCCTCTCTCTCTGCCCCTCTCCTGCCTGTGCTGCTTGTGCTCTGTCTCTCTCTTTCTCAAAAATAAAATAAACATAAAAAAATTAAGAGAAAAAAAAGAATTCAGCAATAAGGTAATAGAAGACAATGAATCCAAGAGATGGACCAGACTTCCAGGCAGCAAAAAGCCAAGATTTGTCATCGAGAAAACAGAAGAGAGGAATCAAAAGTGCTGGTTGAATAAGTTACTTCAAGAGAAACTTCCTGCATCTCCAGCTGGAGCCCGCACCAATCTCAAGGATACCACTGAGACCTTGTAGGTAGAAGCAGGATGGGGGCTGAATAGGAATGACAGTAGCATTTTGATTATAGATAAAAAGGGGAAAATAAGGGCATAAGAAAAATGTCAGAACCTGACAAAAGGAAAATGTCACTTAACAGTATATCTGGATTTTAGAGCCAAGTAAGCCTTGGTTCAAATCCAGTCTCTGCTTCCTAATTTGGGTGAAATTCAGCATCCTAACTTCATTGAGGTTCATTACATTTTCCATGAAGCTGGAGATTTTAACATTTGTCCTACTGGTTGCTATAAAGATGAGAGAAGTAATATATGTAAAAAGGCTACTAATACAGTACCTCACTAGAGTAAGTGCCCAATAAATTGTACTAGAAGTGGTTTTATTATATTATAGCCTAGCATAAGGTTCCATGTCTTTGAAAATAGAAGTGTAAGATAGACAGGTTACAAAAGCTAAATAAACTTTTCTATATATAGCAACAAAATGATTAGAGTATTTTAAAATGAAGGATCCCCACCCCCTCAAAAAAAGGATTCCATTTCAGAGCTCTCAAAGGTTAAAAAGAAAAAAAAGAAAAGAAAAGAAAAGAAAGAGCAAACAAACAAGCTGCTTTTGTATTTGAACAAAAAGAAACTCACAATGAAAGGGACTTGAGCATTAGGAAAAAACCCTTAACATATCCTTATCACATCAAAATCCTTACCATGTCAAAGATTCTGCTTCCTTAAGTTACTGCTTTTGTGGTTTGAAATTTGGATCACAGGAAGGATGCTTCTGATAACTTCAAGACTCTCTAAATAATAGGATTATATTTTGAAAAGGCTAAGATGTTGATTCATAAATAGTCCCCCCCTTTCCTAAAAAGGAAAACAACTAGTAAGTTCTCTACTTAAGATAACCAGTGGGCTAATTTAGCTCTTTTATATGGCCAATAAAAAAGCTTGCTAGTAATTACATTAATTCTATCACCTTGTGAGATCCTGAGAAATATGGTTATTTATCAGTTGCTCTTTGGTCTCCTGTAGCATGAAGCCAAAGCTTTGGACACTTAGTGGACACATATGTATTGAATACACTACTGAGGTTACCATGATAGAGAGATCATAAAAATAAAACATAAGAGCTGCTTAACATGCTAGTAGTGAATTTCAGGGAAAAAAAAAAGCTTTTAAAACACCTAAGACAGAAGTTGTACAGGATGAAAGACAAAAAAATATTCAAAGTAAAATTTAAGCATTTGTTTATTGATTATACTTAGAATAATAAATAGGTGATGGGTAGGCAGATTATAATAAAGATTTTGACACTAGTCTCTAGATTTCAGTTTACCGCATATCATGACAAATATTGCTAAAATATATTTATTTACCAAGTATTCCCGCAAATTTTTATATATATTGTACAGAAACTACACTAGAGATCCATTAAAAATGCCATTGTATCCCACTGAAACATGTAGCTTTAAAGCTAAATGTAAATTTATAATGAAAATGATTCCTGAAAATATGGTGGTCAAAAATGTAGGACAGATTTATCTGATTTGAATTAAACTTGCTTATTCAGTCAGTATTGACAATGCTGTAAAATAGCAGATTTAGCATAAGATCACTAAGATTCTATTTTTTCTTTCGAAACATTAATAAGGATTTTATATGTGAAGGTATGAGAATAAGGGAGGCATCAAAGATGACCACGAATTGTTTGTCTCAATAACTCCATAGATTCCTCCATTGTCTCAACTTCCTCCATAGAGGAAGAAAGTAGGAGGCATTGCTTGCGGACCTGTTAAGTCTGAGATGTCATTTAAGCATACAAATAGGTATGTTGAGTAAGTAGTTAGATTCAAGTACTTGGGAATTCAAAGGAGTGTCCTAAGCAGAAAATATGAATATGAGAAGTATACATTTGTCAGTGCTACTCACAAACTTGACACAGAAAAGGTCACTTAGAGAATGAATGGAAAAGAGGTTTGAAGACTAAGATATGATGTATTCCAACAATAAAATATCTAAAAAGACAAAAAATCATTATCAACAGAGAATGAATAGGAATGGTAAAATGAGAAAAGATTCCAGAGACACGGAGTCATGAAATCCAAGTGAAGCAAATGTTTTAGGAATGTGGGCGTGGTCAAGTATTGCAAATACAGCTGCTAACTTAAAAGGAGAATTATTACTAACATTTCAAGTTAGCAATATGGAGTTCACTATGGACCTTGAAAGGAAAGAGCAGTCTATAGAAGTGGGGTCAAGCATGAATTTATATGGATGAGGACACATAAGAGAACATTCAGTCTTTCAAAGAGTTTTGCCATAAAAAAGAGGAGAGAAATAAGGTAATAACTGTAAGGCAACGTAGGGTTGAGCCATAATGTTTCAAAGATGGGTGATACAACAGCACAGTTGTTTATGAAATAGATAAATTGATGATACAGAAGAGAAAAGGGGTAATTATCAGATATTTTTGAGTATGAGTGGAGTTTAGATCTGATGCACAAGTGTAGGGACTGACTTAAGAGGGTTAGTAATTCACCTGGTATAAGCAGTAAAGGCAAATGGGTAACAATGTAGATAGATGGCTAGATGTGCTAGGACCAAGTAAAAGGTTACTTCTTAAAATGTATTAATCAGGGTTCCTTCGGAAAAGATCGTACAATCAAAATCAGATCATTTCATGTAGGTTTGAGGAAGTATTTGACAAGATGTAGCAAGTGTGAAGGAGAACTGGGAGAGGTGGTGCAGTGGCCTGAAGATATAACTGCTCTGGGCATGAAGGGACAAGAGGAAGGTGGTGACATATATTCAAGGGAAGAAAGTTAAAATAGAGAGATACACCTTGTCAGGAGCCATGAACTTAGGTTGAAAATTCTAACAGCTCTAGTTGACTATGTATGTGGAATACAAAATATACTGGCCTCACTCCCCAGCTTCCTTCTATCTGCTGCCAGGAATTCCCAAGCCCAATGGGAAGAAAAAGACAAAAGGAAAAACTGATATGGTCCATACTGTACAGATTTATGGGGCACACAGAAGTGTGATAATACTGGAAAGTAGACCTAGAGGGTAAATGAACAATGTCCAGCATAGATAGCATCTATTTTCTTGATGAAATAAGAAGTATGACATGATGGTTAATTTTATGTGTCAACGTGGCTGGCCTGCAATGCTCAGATATTTGGTCTAACATTTTTATGGATGTTTCTGTGAGTGTGTTTTTGGATAAGATTTACATTTCAATTGATGGACTCTGAGTAAAGCATGTTGGCCTCTATAATTTGGGGGGGTGGGGGGGTCTCATCCAATCAGTTGAAGGAAGAATCAGACAAAAGACTGATGTCCCAGGAAGAGGGAATTCTGCAACAGACAGCCTTGAGACTTGAACTGTGACTTTGACTCTCCTCTGGGTCTGAACCTGCCAATATCCTGCAGATTTTGCACTTATAAGTCTCCATAATCATGAGAGGCAATTTCTTAAATGTCTCTTAGATAGATAGATAGATAGATAGATAGATAGATAGATAGATAGACAGATAGATAGATGATAGATAGATAATGTATTGATACAAATGAGATATATGAATCTCTCTCTCTCACACACACACACCTGAACACATACACATGCACACTTCTTATTGGTTCTGTTTTTCTGGAACCCTGACTAACATACAGGTGTATCAACTGATACAGCTGGTTGAGCAAGAGGAGTTTAAAGTTTGAAGAGAGAGAAGGAAGTATAAAATAGGTATCACATTGGGAGAATTAATGGACTGTGCTATGTAGAAGATTGCAGGATTGCTTAGCAGCAAGGACCCACTTAAGGTTATTGATCATAAGTTCAAAATGAGATCAGTCATCATGCTTGTTTGATTCTCACCAGCCACAATCTCCTGCACCGGGGAAGGTATAGAGAGATTTCGATTTAACTAAATTTCGGATTTAGCCATTTGTATATGGCAACAGAAGGGAGGCATGAAGGAAATGAAGGATTATTAGGGGGAGTGATTATTAGAATGAGTGGTACAAAGTGGGATGGAAAAAGAAGAGACCCAAGAACACAAAGTGATTAGGGGACAATGAAAAAGTTAAGAGATCAATGGGAGCTGCCAATCAAGGCCAAACCAACATACAAATCAAAAAAACTCAAACAGGTACCATACCTAAGAATTAAGAACATATTGATAGTCAGTAAAATAATTACCATGTTTAGGTATTTAGTCTTGAAGACATCTATTTCGTTGTTTATAGAAGGAATGTCAATTGGTAGAATAGCCAATGTGTTCTACAAATGATCCCCTAAGTAGCCATGTCATGAAGAGAATATGTAAATAGTAATTATCTTCAAAAATTGGAATTTTAACAGGGTGCCTGGGTGGCTCAGTTGGTTGACCATCTGACTCCGGCTCAGGTCATGATCTTGCAGTTCCTGAGTTCGAGAAGTGTGTTGGGCTCTGTGCTGACAGCTCAGGGCCTGGAGCCTGCTTTGGATTCTGTGTCTCCCTCTCTCTCTGCTCCTCCACTGCTCACACTGTTTCTCTCTCTCAAAAATAAACATTAAAAAATTTATTTTAATTGGAATTTTAACAATATGCAGTCTTACATCTGATAATACAATTAAAAAAACCCAAAATTTGGGAAAATAGCATGTTTTCACAGAGAGATAAATTTTGGGGATCTAAGCTTCACACATATATTATGCATGTATGCATTGGTATACAAGAATATTTAGTTAAAATATATATATGAAACAATTAATATATTATAGGGATAGACACGTTTCTGAAGATTCAGAGTTGAAGATGGAAAACTGAATTGGAGATGGAGCTACAGATATTCTAAATATAAATTTAATTCTTGCATTTCATCTTTTTCTTTTTTTAAGTGGTGTCATGCCCAGCACAGAGCCCACTGTGGGGCTTGAACTCAAGACCCTGAGATCAAGACCTGAGTTGAGGAGCACCTGGGTGGTTCAGTCAGTTAAGCACCCAACTCTTGATTTCCGGCCAGGTTAAGATCTCATGGTTGTGAGATGGAGACCTGCATCTAGCCCCAGGTCAAGTCCCAGGTCTGTCTCTGCACTGAAAGCTGAGCAGTGGAGCCTGCTTAAGATTCTCTCTCTGACCCTCCCCTGCTCACACTCTCTCTCCCTCCCTCTCTCCCTACCTCAAAAAAAAATTTAATTAAAAATTAAAAAATATAAATTGTTAAAAAAAAAAAAAAGATCTGAGCTGAGATCGAGAGTCTGATGCTTAACTGACTGAGTCATCCGGGTGCCCCCTTTCACCTTATTTTTATGGACACTTTTTACATGCTCCGGTGCTCTAAATGGTTGTGAAAACAACCAAACTCCAGAACTCTCTGTCCAGTCTTAATTATCTTACTCTTATTTTGAGGTTCCTATGTAATTGCCACAAATAGCATTTAGCAAGGAAAATTAGTGAATAAACCCAGGTTGTTCCTCTCAGCTGGTGTCCAGTCACCAGCTCTTGCAGTGATTAGGGCTTTGCACACAGGCAGGTGTGCACACAGGCAAGATGTCAGCAGTAACACAGTCTCGATAATACTGATTAGGTTTACACCCCGAGGATATCACAGTCAACTGTGATACATTGAGAACCTAGTTTTGTTAGCTATAAGGACAGGTACCGAATATGACTTCCCATCTGCTTTTAACATACTGCAAAGAAAATTCATGTGAGAGAAAGAAGGATCTTGCAGAGAAAACATATAAGGGTGGTTGTTAGAGGAGAGCTATGAAAAACTGTGAGTAACCCAAGACAAATCAATTAGAAATATCAACTGAGTGCTTTCTCCACAGTCCTTTCACTGCTCACACTGATATTTTTTTTTAATTTTTTTAACGTTTATTTATTTTTGAGACAGAGAGAGACAGGGCATGAACAGGGGAGGGGCAGAGAGAGAGGGAGACACAGAATCTGAAACGGGCTCCAGGCTCTGAGCTGTCAGCACAGAGCCCGACGCGGGGCTCAAACTCACGGACTGTGAGATCATGACCTGAGCCGATGTTGGACGCTTAACCAACTGACCAACCCAGGCGCCCCGCTCACACTGATATTTTTAATAGATGTAAATGAAAATCACTTGACAACAATATGCAATTTTATTGATTTTACTATCAATTCCCAATGATAAGACCAATTACAGTGATGACAGCTATAAGCCAGTGACTGTTCTCAGCACTTTCCATACATTTAAGTTTCACAGAAAGTCTATGAGACAGATATTTTGTTTATCTGTATTTTATAGTTTAAAGAAGAATGAATAAGCCTGCCAAAGTTGCTGAATTTACAACCAATATACATTCAACTCCATTTTTTTTAACTTCCTATCTGGAGTCATGGAAAAACACTACTGACACTTAAATGCTGAGCTCGAGGCTCTGGAAGATACAAAATAGTCAGAGGAGCTTAATTTTATAAGAACTTAATTGGCTGAAGTTTCAGAAGGATGCCCAATTATAGATGTGGAAATAATAAGGTCTTTTTAAAATCATTACAGGGGATCAAGAAGCGTAGGTCAGAGCTTGTGTAACTTCAGTTAACAGGAACATTTAATTAACCAACTCATTCTTCAATTATGTTTATTAACTGAGGCTGAATTAGATTTTTAAAAAAGCTGTCAGTCCTTGTATGTTTCAGTGGCAATCATTATTTTCCAAGTGGACAAATCCTACTAAGAAATGTACAAATAACTTCATTCTATTTACTGATATAGACCATTTTTATTGAAAATTTGTTCATGACAGCCATATCCAGAATAAAATGTAGGTGAATATGTAATCCATTCCAGGATACAGATAGACTTCAAAACATTAAATCAATTATTATCCAAATACATAGATCGTTAGGTAGATAATTAGATAGTTTGGTACACAATTTCTTTAGGTGAGGGACAAGTTTTATAAGTAAGCAGCCATTAATCTGATGTTTACCAAAAAAAAAATTTAGTATTGTGAGATAATCCTTATAAATACCAACTGGAAAGAAAAAAATAATACATTTCATTTACAGAAGGATCATGATTCTATTTGTTAGATAGGCTCCCATATTCCAACTCTTCTTTCCAAGGAAAAAAATAAAAGTTTTTTTATTATTCTCTTTGTTGTGTTTTTTTTTTGTTTCTATATTGAACATGCATGCCTGCAATTACAGTTGGAAAATAAATTTACCCTTTAAAATGTCTTATATATAAAAATATATTAAATATATTTTAAATATATACATATATAAATTCACAGAAATAATGAAATAAAAATCATGAAATATATAATATGCTTCCTGTTTTCAGGCTGCCCTAAGATACACATTATAATCTCTTCACAAAAGGGTTTTGTATTGGCTTGGCTAGAAAATGTAATTATTGGGGTGTCTGGGTGGTTCAGTCAGTTTAAGCATCAGGCTCAGGTTATGATCTCACGGTTCGTGAGTTGGAGCCCACGTCCGACTCTGTGCTGGCAGCTCAGAACCTGGAGCCTGTTTCAGATTCTGTGTCTCCCTCTCTCTGCCCCTCCCCTGCTCATGCTCCCTCTGTCTCTCTCTCTCAAAATCAAATAAACATCAAAATAAATAAATAATTAATTTTTTTAATGTTTTTATTTATTTTTGAGACAGAGAGAGGCAGACCATGAGCAGGGGAGGGGCAGAGAGAGAGGGAGACAGAATCCAAAGCAGACTCCAGGGGCTGAGCTGTCAGCACAGAGCCCGACTCAGGGCTCGAGCTCACGGACTGTGAGATCATGACTTGAGCCGAAGTCGTACACCTAACCGACTGAGCGACCCAGGCGTCCCATAAAATAAATAAAAATTTTAAAAAGAAAAGAAAATGTGCTTATTTATTAAGTGCCAGTGGGGGACAAATGGTCCCACAAAACAAACATAAGTGAATAAATACAGTGGGGTGCTCAGTGTACCCATCTCCCTTGACTCTACTTAAAGGGCTAAAAATCCTAAAGCTTGGAAGCACAAACTTAAATAACCACTTCTCGAGAACGGTTTCCAGAAGTCATAGTTTCCGTGAGTTCTAAGTAGTGCCAATCGGAAACAAAGCAACCACACAAAGAATCAGCCTGGTCTTTTTAAAGCCTGTAGCTTGTCACCTGTGAAAGGAGACTGGTGGGTAGGATGTTGCCTGAGATCTCCCCTGGCTTCAATGGTGTATGAAAGATCACTTAGAATCCTAGCGATACTTTCAATGTCAGTCATAATAATTTGTTTATCTTCACTGAGTTTTTCTTCCCCATTCTGATCATATTATAATAACATGTTTGGACTGAACTGACCACCAAGAGCACCTTGAGAAGCTCATTAAACTTTCTAATGAAATGTCAGACACTTCTACAGATATATCGTTAATACTTCCAAGTAAATAACAATGTCTTCACAGGTCACAGACTACTTAAATTACTCAGTGAAACATTGCCAAGCAAGGCCCACATTTTATTTAATAATGCACATATTGACACTTACAATCAAAGCCGGAGCACCTTTTTAACACATCATTAATCTTAAATCCACCTACCCATACATTTATTCAAGCCTCCCTCCGTTAACTCCGTTTCCCTTTCTCCCTTCTTTCCTGCCCTGAGGAATTTAGAGTGTGTCAGTGCCTCAGGTGTGGCAGATAAGAGCCACCTTGATGAAAAATAGCCAGCAATATGATAGAAGCCACAACAGACAGCCAGCCCTATGCCACCAGGGATGGGAACACATGAGAAAGTCAATGAATTTACATGGGAGGAGTCTGCAAAGTCATCAGGAGGTGTCTTTCAAAGATTTGGCCTGAATGGTGTCTGACCGTGGGGAGGAAAGTATTTGTGAGCCAAGGCACCTACAGACATTTGTAATGGGTTCTACATTTTCACAAAGCTGCCAAATTTGTATTTAGATCAATTTTTGTATTTGGATTCATATTTGGATTTGGATCAGTTTCCCAAAAGGCCAATCTCAAGTGAGTTCTATCTAATATCTAAATACTTTTATGTAAATATATGTGTATGTATTTATTTATGCACATGCATTAATGCCTAACGTATACATGTAGCAAAAAATGAGAATATTTTGAAAGATAAGAGTGACACAAAATTGGGCTTTTGTGCAGAGTGTAACTTTCTACGGTGAGGAGCATACAGTGTAACAAGAACTACTCCTACATAGCTACCAATTCACCATCGTCCTGTTTAGGTGGAGGATTCAAACACTTTGAATTACTAGGAATTTTATATATCCAGACTGTCTGACCCCCAAGGCTTTGGAGAAAAAGAGACTTTTTGTGATAAAACTGACAGAATGGAGATTCTGATTCACTGTTGCCAGACAATGCACTCAGCTTGCTTTTGAAAGAAAGCAGAGCATTTACCGTTTTGTGGCAAAATCAATGAGCAGCTTCTGAAGGATGGAAGAAAAGGATGTTTACAAAAAATCTAACAGAACCAACGCAACTAAGACACTGATGCAAATGTAGCCTTAGAATTTATTATAGCCACTCTTTTTTAGAAGGAAATCTTTAGACCCTTAATTAAAAAGTAAGATGTTTTGGTAGATGTTTTTAATATTAATGATGATTCAAATGATAAGGCTTTTAAACTTACACATAAAATGAAAAAAAGTATAGGGGCGCCTGGGTGGCGCAGTCGGTTAAGCGTCCGACTTCAGCCACGTCACGATCTCGCGGTCCGTGAGTTCGAGCCCCGCGTCAGGCTCTGGGCTGATGGCTCGGAGCCTGGAGCCTGTTTCCGATTCTGTGTCTCCTTCTCTCTCTGCCCCTCCCCCGTTCATGCTCTGTCTCTCTCTGTCCCAAAAATAAATTAAAAAAAAAAACGTTGAAAAAAAATTTAAAAAATAAAAAAAAAGAAAAAAGTATAATACAAAAAAGATAGATTTTTATAGCCAATTAAGGAAACTTAACTGTCTTAAAAAAAAACTTGCTTCTGACATTGCTGAAAAAACAAAGTTCTATGTCTGCTTACATAAGGGTTGTCCTATGTTCTGTTGACTCATAAGACATTTAACTTGAAATGATACATTAATAATCTTCCGTTCTATGTCTAGGGGTGTATTTAATGATGCAACATAAGGAAAGCCTAGAAGCTGCCCCAATAGCAGTTTTCAATAAAAATTCCAAATAGTTTAAGAACCAATAAAAGGTTTAATATTCCATCCCCCAGAATGTTGGTTCTGAAAGGAAAAACATAATCACCTCTCCTCCAAAACAGAGGTGTACTCTAGGAGGACTCAGGGAAGGTATTCTTTAGTTGCTCATTAAAAACTTCCCGGTATCATGTACTACATTAGAAACTGGTGATGAAGAGACAATAGGTATGTGCCCCTCCCTGCCACAGACAAATGCAATACAGTGTGATAACTTTTAAGATATGAGAAATGCTGAACTGTGCCAGAGCACAGGGAAGGGGGCAATAATCTAGCTCTAAGAGTATAGGGATGAAGCAAAGTTTCCTACAAAAGTTGAAGGAGAAATATACAGTTATGGTGACAATACTTTGTCTCATTTGAGCAAAAACATTAAAAAAAGGACAATTCCTCTCAAATAAGATATGAAACACCTAAGGACAATTTGGGGCATAAAAAGAGTTTCCAGACTGAACAAGAACTTATCATTTCATCATACTGAATAAAGGTATACACCACCCAGTGAAAAGAAAGAATTAAGTATCTAAGAGAAAACAACTACAGTTTTCTCTTTCTTTGTATATATAACCATGGACTCGGTTTTGTTCTTATCTGTTGCCTAGGGCATAGTAACGTGGCCCTAACTGCAACAGTTGCCAAGAGGCTAGTTAATGGAGCTGTCGGTATACGTTTCCTGCTAAACTCACTTGTTGTACTACCAAATGAAGGACTGGGGGAATGGGTATTGGCAGACACACGTCTGCTTCCATCACACTATCTTATTTTAAATTCTACTTATTGGTGACCAAGGGAGGCAGTGAGCGACAGGCAATGGGTAAATAGTATATATACACAAAGAGTACAATACATAAATTATGTATTCTGAAATCTTAAAAATGTCTGAAATGTATGAAACTTTGTCCACAAAAACTAGTTTCAGTATATAGCCTAAGAAATAAAACTTCTCCTAAGCAAACTGCCTTTCAGTGGCCAAATATCCAACTCTTACTACACAAGAAAGGACTATTTTTTTTCTTTTTTAATGGTAAAATAATTCAAAATGCATTATTAGTACAGTCATTTTGATATGAAAACTTATTCCTCGAACCTGAAAAATATTAAAACCTTATTTCAAATACAATATAAATAGATCATTGAAAATCTTAAATTCCTTTTTTTTTACCTGTTAAAAATCAAAATAGTTTTTTTTAATTAATATAGCAAATTCATGTATCAGGTAAGTTTGGATTACGAAGAAAAGTTATAAAATTTTGTTACACTTGTTTAGAAAACAAAAAGGGTAAGTGTAATTTCCTTGAAAACCCAAAATAGCTGTTCTCTGTTATGTTACAGGGGATGTAATCTCATCTAGAAAATAAGAAATCAAAGGGAATAGGAGAGGTGTTAACATCCAACATGACAGAGACAGCTTTATGAAGAAGAATACAAAAAAGAGGTTCATTTTCTCACAGCTGGAGCAAGAATAGTGAGCTTAGACAATGCACGCCTGCATGTGATATGCAGAAAGATTAAAAGAGACAGTTATCTAGGTGGTTAGTTTCACATTTATGTCCAAGTCGATAGTCATGGGAGTGGAAGAACACTAGGAAGGAGAAAAGCGTCGTAAAAGGAGAGGGAAAATGGAGTGCCTAATTCCTTCTCTACTGTCTTCTAGCTCTCTGAAATTAAGCAATGTGGACAGTCTCTAGAATTTAGTTTTCCTTATCTCTTTCTTCCATTTCAGAATGTGTTCTGCTTGACTTCCAGACTGTGCAAAGTGAAATCATGTATATAAAAGGGCTTGCTTGCCACCAAGAAGTGCAATTACACGTGTAAAATGCTAGCTACAGGAGAACTGATGACAGTGGCAGTTTTGACTCCTTCTTTGGTGAGATATTTTTATTGTAAAAATGTATAAAAAGCTGGCAATAGTCAACAAGTGGTTACTGAATATCAACTATATGATAGGCACTAAGTTCCTAAATAGTTGTGATAGTGGTGATACAAGATGAGGAGGAGGAAGGAAATTTTAAAACAAGGCAGTCATACAGCAGGAGACTGAGGACATACATGCTTTGGAGCACAGCTTCCCAAATCTGGATCTTATTTCTTAACATCGCAGATGCCTTATTTCCCATGATTATAAAATTATTTAAATCCTTACTATAATATCACCAAGTCCATTGATTGCTTTGGCTATCTAGCATTCGGTTCTAACAGCACATCCAAATCTAGTGTTGCAGAACTTTCTCTTGATTAAAGCAAACCATTTAATCAGTTCTGCTCTTTCTTGGCCAATAAGAGGACCTGAGACCCAAGATAGCTATAGAACACCCACTCTACAGATGCCCTCAGAATATACTTTTAGTGTTCCAATGCTTAATCTTTGAGATTTCCTTTCTTGACCTTTCTGAGTTACCAAGTGAACACATCCCCTAACATTTCTGTGAACTCTTCATCTAAAACAGAATCCCTTCTACCTACACTGAAGAGATGCAGATGGCTAAGCCTCAGGTCACCAGCACTGACACTGAATCTCTAAACATTATTCAAGAGTCTCTCTATTAAAGCTCCCCAAATGATCCTCAGTAACACTGAGTAGCATTTGTGAATCACTTATTAAGTGCCTTTCTATTCAAAGTATTGTGCATGCACTGGCTGTATTGGCATCTCTTGGGAACTTGTTAGAAATGCAGAATACAGATCCTGCTCTTAATCAGTATCTGCATTTTTACAAGATCCCCAGGTGCTTCTCGTGTATCTTGAAGTTTCAGAAGCATGGAGGAAGACACCTAGTTTAAAAAAAATGTTTTGGGTAAGAAAGAGATTAGAAGTCATCGCTAAATTTAAATAGGGCATAATGCATAGTTTTAGAAGGTTCTTTTTTTTTTTTTTTAAAGAATATCCTGCACCTTAAAACTCTTTACTATGTTTTTCCCATTTTATTTTATTTTTTTTAATTTTTTTTCAACGTTTTTATTTATTTTTGGGACACAGACAGAGCATGAACGGGGGAGGGGCAGAGAGAGAGGGAGACACAGAATCGGAAACAGGCTCCAGGCTCCGAGCCATCAGCCCAGAGCCTGACGCGGGGCTCGAACTCACGGACCGCGAGATCGTGACGTGGCTGAAGTCGGACGCTTAACCGACTGCGCCACCCAGGCGCCCCTGGAAGGTTCTTAATGTATAAAAATGTTTCTATGAACTAACTCATTTGTAATTTCCTGATACCAGTTTTATGTTATTAAAATGGACCATGGTAGGTTAAGAAATCTATTTTTTAGGGAAATGGAAAATGATGATGGAAATGGAAGTTTCTCTCACCTGGGGCTAGAAACATTCTTGGAACATAGGTCTCAATGAATGAGGGAGCACATTAATTGCCCCATCTAGTGTTGCTTTGTGCAACATTCAGAAATAAGGTGGAAAAGGCCCCACTATCATTTTGAGGGCCCACATACGGTAGGTTCAGTCTATTTCAACAATATTAATATTTTTATTTTAGTGCAGAGCACAAAAAGTTTCTCTGCGCTAATGATTCACTAAGTCTAAGTTTCCCTGAGGTTGAAAGAAACGTATGATGTTAGCTACATTCACTCCTGTGAATAAACTTTTCACAGGAGTAGGAAGGAGGGGGGAAAAAAAAGAAGGAGCAAAAGGTGAAGTGTTTCACTTGATGGTTGAAACTACATTGAAAAGAGGTAGAGAGTTTTTCAAACTTCAATTAGGCTTAGTGCAAAAATGTTGAAACCCTGAACTTAGTAACTTGAATTCACAGTCTAAACTCTAGTTAAAGGCTGAGAGTATTAGCTCTTGTGTTGGTCTGGTTTCAAACCCCAACTCCACAACTCACTGTGGGACTTTTACCTCTCTATTCCTTAATTTGTTCATGTAAAAACTATGGATGATGGTGCTAAAAGGGACTTTAATAAGATTTTGCTCACATGTTGGTCAGAGTCTTTACTCGTGTTTATTTAAATTAATTTTTTAAGGGCCTTTGCAGAATCAGTGTCACATGATGGAAATTTTCTAGGAACCATAGAACCACAGATCATGACTGATCCAATTCTGTGAACCAGAGGTCATTACATTAAAAAACAAAACAGGGGCACCTGAGTGGCTCAGTCAGTTAAGCATCCAACTTAAGAAAATGTTCCATTCTTGCCTGTTTTTTTTTTTAAATGCCTAAGCGGTTTACCTGAAATATACAAAATGCTAGATCATATATAAGAGTTTGTAATAGAGCTAATCCCATCTAACTAAAGGGCAGAAATGTGACTCATTCATGGACAAATAAAGTGTTCATTCCCCTGGCCATGGTGAGTGTCCATAGAATTATTCAGAATCTTCTCTGGGATTTTTTTGCTGGTACAATCTGAAAGAACTATCTCGTTTGGCTATTGTTTTCTAAACTGGTGGGATGTTAATCGAATGGTTCTTGGTCTTCTCATCTACCATATGGAGAGAGACATTTGGAGAGATGGAATGAGACTGTCTAAAAGTTAGAGAGGTAGAGTAATGTCTTACCTTATTGTTTTCATTTAGGAGACATAGGGAGGGATTTTTTGTTTGTTTAGAACCATTTCATAAGGAAATATTTGTACACAGCATTGCTTATTGATGAATTAATTTTACCTCAGGACTCAGTGACAGCAATTATAATGATAGTAAGTTTCCAATGTTAAGAGCTAAATATGTGCTAAATGTCTTATGTGAAGTTTTCTCATGTACTAAACGAATATTCTGAGGTACATAAAAAAGATAAACAATGTTTACAAGAAACACGAAATTAAGAAATCACACTCTCTCCTTCACTTGAAGCAGTACATTAGAGAACACTGGCTATTCCCCTTCTGGAAAAGAGAAACAGTGACCCACTTGCCTCCGAGGGCACACGTCACACAATTTCAACTGAGAATCATTTCTAAAACGGCAGACAATTTTAGATGTAGCATATAGCTAATATTCTGATGTAATAAACTAGAATTAGGCAGAATTAATTGATTGTAGCACTAAATAAAATAAAATATAAGTTAGATAGTAATCTCCCATAAAACAGCAGTTCTGGCTTACTTCTGAAATGCTAAGAAAAAATTATGTGTCTTCAAAGTGGAAAGCTCACTGATGTAGCTGTATCCTACAGTGGACATTTTCAGATTTATTTTTCTGTGTATTATGCTTTGGCTCTATAAGATTGGCTGCCCCAATGCTCTCTTACAACACGTACTTACAGCATTGATTTAGACACTAAAAATACATACATGCTTTATAAGTAAGCTGGCCTGAAATTAAATTCAGCCACAATCATCAAACTTAATTGTTTTCTTTAAATCAGTAAATAGTTAATAACCTTTCACTTATAAGGGAATGTTTGCAATATCAACTTTTTTTAGGTTTTCTTTCTTGGTTGTGAATAAAATAGCCATAAATTCTAGTCCTTTTATTTCTTTCAAAAGTCACCTCTTCAATGAATTCGGTGTCCACCAGACCTGAGTATTACCCTTATCTGCCCCCCTTACAAGTTTTTATTGTAAAATGCTTATTTCAATATATTTATTATGTTTTTGTGTGGGTTTTGTAATTATTAATGTATCATTATATATTATACTGAAAAATGTTATGTTACTAAATTCTGTTCTTTATATTCCTCATAGACAAAGATTGTTTTGTCTATAGACAAAGATCTTTGTCATAGACAAAGATAATTTAAATGTAATAATATTTATTATATCCTTCAGGAATCTAGCACAAGTTGGGACAATGTTAGGAATTAAGCTGTTTATCTTAGAAATGAAAATATAAATAAATCTTAGATGTGCATCTAAATTAACAATATTAGAGTATTTCCATAGACAGATTTTTGTGTAATAAAATGTTTGCTCTTTCCCTGTTAAAAAATTGCCCAAGACTTGCAACTAATAAAATGTTCTCTCCTTGCTTGCTATAAAAAAAAAAAAACAAAAATGCCTAGGCCGTTTACCTGAAATATACAAAATGCTATAAATGGTGGACTGGTTTGAATGTATCAAATTCACATCCACCTACAATCTCAGAATGTGACCATATTTGAAAAGAGGGCCTTTGCACATGTAATTAAGTTAAAACCAAGTTATACTACATTATGGTAGGGCCTAAATTTGGTAACTGGTATTCGTATAAGAAGAAGAGAGGGGCGCCTGGGTGGCGCAGTCGGTTAAGCGTCCGACTTCAGCCAGGTCACGATCTCGCGGTCTGTGAGTTCGAGCCCCGCGTCAGGCTCTGGGCTGATGGCTCAGAGCCTGGAGCCTGTTTCCGATTCTGTGTCTCCCTCTCTCTCTGCCCCTCGCCCGTTCATGCTCTGTCTCTCTCTGTCCCAAAAATAAATAAACGTTGAAAAAAAAAAAAAGAAGAAGAAGAGAGAACACATAAAGAGAACACACATAGAGAAAGTCATATGAAGGCAAGAAGCTGAGATTCTTGACAGGCCAAAGAATGGGAAGGATTTCCTCTGGAGGCACAAGAAACTAGAAAGAGGCAAGGAAGAATTATTACTTCCTGGAACCTTCCAAAGGAGCAAGCCCCTGCCGCACTTTGATTTTAGAACTGATTTTAGAACGTCTAGCCTTCAGAATTGTAAAGAAAGTAACCTTCTATTGTTTGAAACCAGCCAGTTTGTGGTACTTTATCACAGTAGCCCTAGGACCTAATGGGGATGGTTAAACTTTACATACTAGGTACAAACAAAACTAGCCAGAATAACCAGTCACCACAATTGTTCAGAACTAATCGCTTAAAACAAGGTAAATCAGCAGGAATAAAGTGAAAGATTGTAATGGAATTATTTGAAAACATCTCAGGCATGTCCTGGACTCAGTATATATTTGACTCAAACTTTACATCTATTCATCTGCAGGCAGCCATGAGAATCCATTTGCAGAATGATGACCCTGAAGAACTCTGTCACATTATGAAAGAACCCATCATCTTCACTTGAATGTGTTTACTGAGGCAAGAAGATGGAATAATTTGTTTTAGAGAGATTTACAGCCATAAGAGTTGAACCAAAATGGGTTTTCTTCTTAAAACTTACTAGATATTTCTCTAGATCAGTGGTTACTGACCTTTATTATTTTTCTCTGAGCCATGGACTCCCTCTGAGAATCTAAACCCTTTCCTTTGAGAAACACACATATGTATCTATACTTTTTTTTCTGTTATCTTAGAATTTCAGCATGGTAAGAGATTCTCTGATATCAATCTTTATATTTTACAGGATCTCTAAGCATCGCTATTGTAGAGAATAGCAAATTAGGGAACCCAACTCCAATCTCCAAATTTGGAGATAATGTCCAGTGTTTATTCAACTCATTTAATCTACTGGTGCTAAGAACAGTCTTAAGTGTGGTCTTAATTTATTTTCATTGCACAGAGTCTTGGCCCTGTGTTTTTTGTGTGTTAAAAATTGTGAATTATAGGGGTGCCTAGGTGACTCAAGTCTGTTAAGCGTCTGACTTGATTTCGGCTCAGGTTATAATCTCATGATTCCTGAGTTTGAACCCTATGTCAGACTCTGCACTGACAGCACAGAGCCTACTTGGGATTCTCTCTCTCTCTCTTTCTTTCTCTAACCCTCCCCTGCTAGCATTCTCTCTCTCTCAAAATAAAGAAACATTAAAAAAAATTACAATAAAAATGTTAAGTCTAATATTTTAGGGAAGGTAGGATTCTAACTTCAAAAAGTTATCATCTAATTGAGGAAATAATCCAGAGAAAAGCAAAGTTAAAATAACATTGTAAAGATAGGTAAAATGACATTTATACACACAAGATATCGTAACATACACATATGTATAACTGAACGGTTTGTCAGTGGTACTTACCTCAAGTACTCAAAACCCTTTAGTGATGGTCTGCCATATACTAAACCTGGTTATCATGTACTCTAAACCTTTATTAAGAAAGGTTGTTAATAACACAGGCTACCAAATTTTAGAACGCTGTTCTGACAATGTGAAAGTTACTCACAGTGTTAAACCCATATCTCTAAAGAAAACTTAAAGAAAACAAATTAGAAATAAAACAAACCAATTCCCTCCATTTCTAAAATTCATTATAGCTCCAGGGCAGACATGACTTGGGCTTTGCTCATCAAACGTGATTCCTGCAATACATATGTAGACAGAAATTTGTTACATGAGAAAACAGTATAGATGTTATCCGTTGCCTCATGCACAAGAGATAGATAGGGCTGTGTAATTCCAGAGTCTGCAGGGATGGGAGCATCAAGCTGGCTGGCAGCTTCCTGGTCTTGGGAGAGACAGCCTAGCCTTAATACAACCAGTTCTGGGGTATACTGTGGTAGTTCCTAACGTTCAGCCTATAAGCTATGTATTCAGTTCTCCTAACAATTTTGTATGATCTCTGTATGAGTTAATAAATCCTTTTTGTTTTAGCAGAGAATTATTTTTGTCAAGGCTGAGAACAGCAACTGGCACACTGCATCTAAAATCACATGTTCTATTTCTCCTATGCCTGGATATGTCCGTGGCTATTTGGAATTCTTTGGAAATCTACAGATTGGTCAGTGACTTGACCTATGGCAAGAATTTTCTCCCAGTCACTTATAACAACAGCAATAAAACCAAATGTAAAAAGAGATTAAATCAGTTATTAGTAGGAGCTAGAGGAGTCATATTAGTAATTTGGAGTCAGGTTAAACTTTACGAGCCATGCAATAAATAGATGAGCAAAAGAATTGAGAAACTAGAAAGAAAAAAAAAATGGAGCCATGAAAAATAGTGAGAGGGAAAGCCTGCCACTGAAAAAAGGTAGATTTGACAAATTTCTGATCTCCATCCCTGGGCAGAGTGTGGCCCACTTCTATGGTTCTTGAATTTCGTTATTATTATTTTTAGTTTGATTACTTATTTCATCCTTACCTTGAACCGTCCTGAATGAGTCTCGGGAAAATAATCATAAGAATCGGTCTTAAAACAAACCACCATAACAAATAGTGCTGGGGGTTGGGGGGAGGGGCATCTTTCTCCCTACTTCTCTCCTTCCTTTATTTTTCCTCTCCCCTCCCTTCCCTTTTATCTCCATCTACTAATTAGATTCAGACTATGTTTTGATACCAATCTAAATCAAATATTACCAACTATGTATTCCTTTAAAAAGTCCTGGAGATAATCAGACTCACACATTTCATTAAGGGGTTTCAATTAATCAAAGATGCATACCATAATGTCTAATTTGTCCAATATTTCAATATCTACATATGATCCTACTCATTCTTTGAGACTTTCTTATATCTAGGACCATTATAGATAAACTTACTTTATCCTAGGGGGTAAAATGAGTAATTTAAAAAAAAAAAACATTGGAAAGAATAGTGAAGACAGCATATTTTGAAAGTGCAAAGTCAAAGAGGCTCCTAAGCTTTGGAGTCCATGAGATTATCTCTATCACATGATAATGCACTTATCATATATATGGAAGTCATAGAAGGCAGGCTGACTTTTTTGTTCCTTTGTTTCATTTTTTTGGCTCAAATGTTTTCACACATATCTTTTTAAAATATTTATTTATTTTTGAGAGACACAGAGAGAAACAAAGCATGAGCAGGGAAAGTGCAGAGAGAGAGGAGGACACAGAATCCCAAGCAGGCTACAGGCTCTGAGCTATCAGCACAGAGACTGATGCGGGGCTCAAACTCACAAACTAAGAGATCACGACCTGAGCCAAAGTCAAACACTTAACTGAGCTACCCAGGCACTCCTGGTGCAAATTTTCGTATTTGCTCTAATCATATAAAAATAACCAAATACAAAATGAAAAATCAGTGATTGCATGCAGAAAAATTGACTGCATAAGAGACATCAAAACCAGATAATCTAAAAACTGCCAACAAACAAAAGTCCAGGACCAGATGCTTCACAGGTGAATTCTACCAAACATTTATTTTTTAGAGTTAATACCTATTCTTCTTAAACTATTCCAAAATATAGAGGAAGGAAAACTTCCAAATTCATTCTCTGAAGCCAGCATTACCCTGATACCAAAATCAGACAAAGACACTACAAAAAACAAAACTATAAGACAATGTTGCTGATGAACAGATGCAAAAATTCTCAACAAAATATTAGCACAAATAATTCAAAAATACATTAAAAAGATCATTCAATAAAGTGGAATTTATTCCATGGATGCAAGAGCAGTTCAATATTCACAAATAAGTCAATGTAATATATCACATTAACAAGAGGAAGAACAGGGGTCCCTTCGTGGCTCAGTCAGTTAAGCATCCAACTTCGTCTCAGGTCATGATTCACAGTTCATGGGTTTGAGCCCCACATCCGGCTCTGTACTGACAGCTCACAGCCTGGAGCCTGCTTCAGATTCTGTGTCTCCCTCTCTCTCTGCTCCTCCCCTGCTCATGATCTGTTTCTCTCTCTCTCTCTCTCTCTCAAAATAAATAAACATTAAAAAAAATTTAAAGTAGGGATAAAAACCATATGACCATCTCAATAGGTGCAGAAAAAGCATTTGACAAAGTGCAATATCCGTTTACGATAAAAACCAACAAAGAAGGCTTAGTGGGAAAAAAAACCCCAATATAATAAAGGCCATATATGAAAAATCCACAGGTAATATTATATATACTCAAAGGTGAAAAACTAAGAGTTCTTCTGCTATATCAGGAGTAAGACAATGAGGTCTACTATCACCACTTTATTCAACATAGAACCTTAAGTCTTAGCTGCAACAATCAGTCAAGAAAAATAAATAAAATGCATCCAAACTGGTAAGAAAAAAGTCAAACTGTCATATTCCCAGATGATATGATAATATGTAGAAAATCCTAATGATTACACCTAAAAACTCCCTAGAACTGATAAATGAATTCAGTAAGGTTGCAGGATATAAAATCAATGTATTGAAGTTTGTTGTATTTCCACACACTAATAATGAAGCAGAAGAAAGAGAAATCAAGAAAAATATCCCATTCACAATTACACCAAGAAGAATAAATTATCTAGGATTAATTTAACCAAGGAGGTAATAGACCTACATTAAGAAAACCATATTAAGTTTTAACTTAATATATTAAGAAAACTATAAGATACTGATGAAAGAAATTGAAGATTACAAAATAAATGGAAAGATATACCATGCTAATGGATTGAAAAAAAATTAATATTGTTAAAAATACCATAATACTCAAAACAATCTACAGATTTAATGCAATCCCTATCAAAATAGGAATAGCTTTTTTCACAGAGCTAGAAAAAATAACCTAAAATTTGTATGGAGCCACAAAAAAACCCTGAATAGCCAAAACAATCTTGAGAAAGAAGAACAGAACTAGAAGTATTACAGTCCCAAATTTCAAGATATAGTACAAGGCTATAGTAATCAAAACAGTATATTACCAACACAAAAATAGACACATAAATCCATGAAACAGAATAGAGGGCCCAGAAATAAACCCATGCCTCTATGGTTAATTAATCTATGACAAAGGAGTCAAGAATATACAATGGGGAAAAGACAGTCTTTTCAAAAAACAGTGTTGGGGAAACTAGACAGCCACATGCGGGGGAAAAAAAAAAAGAAAGAAAAGAAAAGAAAAGAGAAAAAAAAACTGGACCACTCTCATACACCATACACAAAAATAAGCTTAAAATGAATTAAAGACCTAAATGTGACACCTAAAACAATAAAAATCTGAAAACAAACAAACAAACAAACAAACACAAATTGGGCAGTAATTTCTTTGCTATCACCCTTAGCAAGATGTTTATGGATATGTCTTCTCAGGCAAGGGAAACAAAAGCAAAAATAAACTATTAGGACTACATCAAATTAAAAAAAAAAAAAAGCTTTTGAACAGCAAAGGAAACCATCAAGAAAACAAAAATGCAACCTACTAAATGGGAGAAGATATTTGCAAATTATATATCCAATGAGGGATTAATATCCAAAATATACAAAGAACTAAGACATTTTAACACCAAAAAAAAAACAAAAAAACCCATATGGTTAAAAAAATTAGCAGGGCACCTAAATATGCATTTCTCCATAGAGCTGGCCAACAGATACCTAAAAAATGCTCAAGATCACTAATTATCAGATAAATGCAAATCACAACCACAATGAGATATCACCTCACACCTGTTAGGCTGGCTGGTATTGAAAAGACAAGAAATAACAAGTGTTGGTGAGGATGTGGAGAAAAGAGAATTTTCATGTACTTTTGGTGGGGATGTAAATTGCTACAATCACTGAAGAAAACAGTATGGAAGTGCCAAAAATAGCATTACCATAGGATCCAATAATTACAGTACTTGGTACTTAAAGAAAACAAAACTACTAACTTAAAAAGATATATGCACTCATGTCTACGACATATGTTTATTGTAGCATTACTACAATAGCCAATGTATGGAAGCAACCTAACTGTACACCCATAGATGAATGGATAAAGAAGATGTGTATACATATACAATGGAATGCTACTCAGCTATAAAAAGGAATGAGACCTTACCATAGGTGGACCTAGAGTATATTACGCTAACTGAAATAAGTCAGTCAGAGAAAATCAAATACCATATGATTTTACATATATGAAGAATCTCAAAAGGAGTTTCCACCATTTATTAATTCCTACTGTGGTAATTTCATACAAAGAAATACACTGGGGGAATAGATGTGACTTGAATGTCCCATGCAAGAGAACATAAGCAGAAAAGCAGGTCATAACTTAAAACTTTCTGCCTCACACAGCATTTGCTTTTTCTAAAATCTGAGTATTTTTCCTCCTCCAAGGGATATATTAAGTCTTAAAACCCAAATCCTTAGGTGGTAATGTATAAATGTCTTTTAATAGTTGCGTTCACATAATGGGAAAAAAAAATGTTGATCATTCTTTAATAATTTTCAAAAGTCCCTTGTTCTACTGAAACTTCCCCAAAACCCTCACTCAGAAGTTCTCTGGGGACTTCAAGCTTCTTCCAGAAATGTCTTTATACCTATACTGTTTCCCTCACCTCTTTATATTTTGTTTAATTAATTCTTGTTTGATTTTTTTCTTGCTTTTCAACTAAAAATCTTCCAGGCAGCTGTCCGTATATGGGTCAATCATTTTGTTTAGTCTCTACACATAATGATCATTTGTCAAAATAATAAGCCTAAAATTTCAAGGAATTAATAGAAAGGAGTCAAATTTAAAAATTTCAATTGATGATATATGTTCACCATTAGATTTCATTAGGGAAGTCAAAAACTGTCTCTACTTATCAGTTATCATCTTGCAGATTTTCAATCTGATGAAAGTGAGTAGTAAATTTCATTTCAAAGCTTTATTTAGTAGATATTACTCCTGTGAAGTTGTATTTGTTTTAGAATTATTCTAGCCTATACATTTAGAAAATTAACATCATACTATAAAGGTATCCTCCAGAAAAAAATATTTCATTCATTCTTTATATATATTTGTTATGAATAATTTATAGATTGATTTTAAAACTGATTTCTTCTTATAGTCTAGACTTAAAAAAATTATCTAAGATTTAAAATTAACTGATGAAGCTTAGTGATCTAAATTAACCTATAATCCTTCCATTATCATACAACTGTGTTCATGTTGTTCATATGTGTATTTGTGCATGCACAGGCAAATGTTCTTTATTTCCTATTTTAATATTGACTTTAATGTTGTTTTAAACATTCCCCTTTCCTTAAATAATCCCGGAAGTGTTTGACTGGACTAATATGACCCTCTCACTGAGTTCCAGTGAACAAGATATTATCCAGTACACTCAGCATTCCGGGGTAACTCTGGTCTACTGATATTTTCCACTATAAATAGGAAATTGAGATTTAGCCCTCAGGGAAACCATTATCAAGTCCCTTCCATCTTAAGTTTCTTAAGAACACTCAGAAGTAAAACTCATTAGAAAGAAATTAAAATACAATAGAATCATCAGAAAGCCATTTAAAATCTGTCTTGCTTTCCTTTCTTCTGTACATTTTTCACACACCTGTTAAGCCATTTTAATGTCATAATCAGAGCACTGATGATAAATGCTTGATACCAAAACATTTGTAAAGTCTATTTTTTAAACTTGATATCAAGATGGAAACCATTTAGGAATAATGTGAATAATGTATCTCATCTATTGTTCAAATGTCTCAAAAAATAAAGGAAGGAATAGATGAATGAATGAACAAGGGACTTAAAAGAATAGAGATTAGGAAAATCTAGAGTGATTATTTTGGGATTTAAACTAAACCATAATTAGTGAGACTGATCAAGGAAAATGTATTATTAATTAGTCATGGTTTAAGAGTCCTAATTAACTGCATTCAAGAAAATGGAAATGAAAAGGTAGAAATAGAAATGTGATGGAGGAACTGTAGAAAATAAAGTGGTTGTATAACAAGACAGAGAATCAGAAGAAAAAAAAATACAGTATTTTATAGAGTCCTTATACTTTGAAGGCTATAGCGAAACCTGTTCCAGCCTATTTCTGTTAAACTTTATGTTACTTGAAGATTATCCTAAATAAATTTTTCATTCTAGATTAACTCTTCCTTGCAGGAAGTCAATTTCTAGCTAGTCTTCTTCTTCACCCCCTCTGATGTCATTTGGTGGATAGATAAATTTATGAAATGAAAATTAATTTGTAATAGTAGTCCAAGCAAAATATAATTAGAAGGAAAATGAAATAGGGAGGCATGAACTAATAACATTATCAAATACAGATAGAAGTAGGGATTATCTACTCTTTGAAATTCTTAACCTTACAATTCCTTTCCATTCACACATAAGTGTGGGACCCAAGGAATTTAACAAAAATCCCCTACCCCTGGACAAGCAGAGCAAGACTAATTCCATTTTGTGCTACACCCACCATCTCATGTATAACCCCCACATGACCTACTTATTGCTTAAGACGCTCCCCCACCCTAGTCAAGCCGCTGAGCGCACCCTTACCGGAAACCGGCTCATTTAGGAATGTGGAACCCCTAACTGCCAGAGAATGTAAACCCCGCCCTTTGCCCGCCAAACTTGCGCGCCAATTCTGACCAGAGTGATAGGCTAGTTCAAACAGTTACTATAGGGTAAATTGTAATTCAATTGGCCACCTGCGTGTGGACTGACATGACTATGCAACTTTCTGTGTGTGTTACAATCTCATTGGCCATTGGCCCCTATAAAACTGCTACGCCTCTTAACCTAGGGATCCAAGTCCCTGCTCCGCTGTGTTGGGTATACTTGGGCCCAAGCTCAAGCTTGCAAATAAACCCTCGTGTGTTTGCATCCGTATCGGCTTCTTGGTGGTCTCTAGGATTCGAAATCAGGGGCATTACTATAAGGTCAAATTTGCATGTGATCAATACTCCAAAACTTGTGATGAAACTATATGTGGGTTTGTCTTTTTTTTTTTTTTTTTTTATAGAATTTGCCTGAAATATATCTTACCTCATTCTGGAGATCTCGGATCATTTTGCTCTTTCTTTCCATTTCAGTCTTTAAAAAATTAATCTGAAAATGAATAAAATATTATGTAAGAACATTTCAAACTCATTTCTATGGATTTGTCAATTTATTTTCATGATTTTTGAAGCATAATACAATGATTATTTCTTTATAAAGAAATACTGAAAAAGAACAAAGGATTAAAATTTTCATTAACCAAACTTTCATTGCCCAATTCATACATATATCCATTGATCATAAAAAAGCCTTTTCTCATGTAGTAAAAGATTCATTATTTTTAATTAAGAAACTGTGCATATTATAACTGTGATTCTCTAACTATTTAAACCTGAATAAAAAAAAATGTGGTCCTTTAAAAAAACAAAACAAGACAAACAACAAAAAGCCAGATTCTAGGGTTGCGCCTAGAAATCTCCACTCATAAAACACTCTCCAGGTAATTTTCATCAGTGGCAGGTTAGAAAGCAATTGCATGGTGATATTTCTGATCTCAAAAACACGGAATGTTATAATACTACATCAAAGAAACCATGATGTTTCCTTCCGAATGTGATATTGTTGGGATATGTGATCTTAGGTCAGTTGTCCAAGCCATGTTTGCATAAACATAGCACCTTTTCTCCCTGAGCATATCTGCCTGAGTATTTTGAAAACAAAGTCAGTATAGCATAGTTTTAAAATTTGAGACTTTATAGCCGTTGAGCATTCACTATGATAAAAAGTAAATTTATGATAGTGGATGAAATATTTAATTTCTCCAATTTTTTATTTCCTCATAGTCACATTTTTAAAAAAAGCAACAGGAAACAGATAAAATTAATTTCACTATTACATTTTATTTAATTCAATATATTCAAGACATCATTTTGACATGTCATGGATTAATGATATAATTGACATTAGAGTTTGTAGTACATCTTTAAAATGCACTGTATGGTTTACACTAACAGCATATCTCAATTTGGACCAGCCATTTTATAATGCTCAGCAGTCTTATGTACATAGTGGGACAACATAGTCTTAGAGGATCCCTGAAATAATACAAAAGAGACTGGTAATGTGCATTATCTACAGAGATAGACTGAATCAGTAGAAATCAAGTTTAGGAGTAAAATGAATTTTCACTATATATACAGATTTAAAAAAGAAAAAAAAACAGTTCTGACACATTTCAGACATAAACAAAAGATCAAGAAGTCGTATGTAAAATGTCTCTGGGCCCAACCTTAAGAATAAACAAATGTAAATATTTAAACTTCCTTCAAATCATATAAAAAAAAAATATTACACCTGAAAGGGCGGGCCTACACCGGCCGACTCCATCTTGTTCTCTGTTCTCCACCTTGAGTGACTATGTCCCAGACATGACCCCTTTTCCGGGAAAATCACAGAAACCTCAGACCGTGCCTCCTCCCCTTGAGTAACCTCCCGCTCACCCGTTCAAACTTCCTGATCAAAACACGCCCAGCCACCTGCGTAACAGGACTCTGACCCTTCCCCAGCCAATCGGCCGAGGCCACGACCCTTCCTCAGCCAATTGGCTGCCCCTAGACCCCTATAAAACCTTTGTGCTTTTGAAACTCACTCTCTCTCCCCTGTATCTCACCGCTGCGTCGGTGCAGGTAGGGGATTGAGCTCGAGCTACCTTGAATAAAGGCTCTTTTGCTTTTGCATCGGACTTGGCTCCCTAGTGGTCTTTGGGGATCACGAATTCTGGGCATAACAACACCTACTATTAAAGTCCTACCTAATTTTTCTTCCTTCCCTGTCTCCAGAAGTAACCACTACCCTGAAGTTGATGTGTATTTGTCTTGTTCATGTTTTTGTACATTTTGCTTTTGTTTGTTGTGTAAACCCTTACAACAGACGTTAACACTCTCTTCTGGCTTGTGTAGGGGTTCTTGTACCATTCCTTCAAATGGTAATAGAAATCTAAACCAATTTTGAATGGTCAAACTGCATATAAAACAAGCAGAAGCTTGAGAACTACCATGATCGTTATCTTGGTCGAATAATTTTCAGGGCAAATTTGAACTATGAAGATACTGACAGCAACCTGAATACATGAGTCACACTCTTTGTCCCTTTAAGAAGGTAATTTGATTTGGTTGGTAAACCAAGGAATCAATGGAGGACTTAATGCCATTTAAAATTAGATATGAATGCAGGGGCACCTGGGGGCTCAGTTGGTTAAGTGTCTGACTTCAGCTCAGATCATGATCCTGTGGTCAATGAGATCAAAGCCTCATCTCTGGCTCTGTGCTGACAGCTCAGAGCCTGGAGCCTGCCTCAGATTCAGAATCTGAATTCTTCAGATTCTCTGCATCTCCCCTGCTCACGCTGTCTCTCTCTGGCTCTCAAAAATAAATAAACGTTAAAAAAAAATTAAAAAACGAAAGATATGTATGCAGAGCAATAGTGTATGCCCCAATAAACAGCTTTTGCACCAATTTTTACTGCTTCATACTGTCTCAGCCTATTGGTAACCAATCTTGTGGCTGGACCGGCCTTTGTGGTTCTTAGTATGACTGCAAGACACCCTCATCAATATCATCAGGAAACTGAAAATTTTAAAAACAAAAAAAATAAAGGTATTGCTTACAAGTTGTGGAAATTACAAGTTACACCTGGGCCACACAGGGAAGCCTTAGGTAGAAAGAGCCAGGGAGAGCACAGGCCTGAGGTTATGCTTTTTTATTGGGGTGGAGGGTAGGTGAATTTAAAACATAAGAATGGAAATTTAAAACAATGGAAGAGAACAAACAATCAGCCCCAAAGGTCAATTACTGAAATCAAACAAGATCTTCAAAACAAAGGAAGCTGGGGGTTTTTAGGAGCTTTAAGTCTGGGAGGGGGAGGGCCTGGCCTTGCTCTTTATCTAGTGATGTGGCTGGCACCTCTGTGTTTATTTCAGATAGCCATCTTTGAAGTGGATGCCTCTGCAATCAAAGCTTAAGTGAGCTCTCCCATTACAAAAAAAAAAAAAAAGCCAACTGTTAGAGCTTACTTTAAAAACACTTTATAAGTACTAGAAAAATCTGATATATTACAGATTTGTCTTTAAGTCATGAACTACAAAAAGCACTCTTACTTATATTGGGTACCTCACTGGCTCAGTCAGTAGAGCACAGACTCTTGATCTTGGGGTCCTGAGTTCAAGGCCCATGTTGGGCATGAAGCCTACTAAAAATAAAATAAAAATCTAAAAATGAAGCCATCTTGTTTATATTAATAACCTATTCCTTCATGGACCTCAATTTTTCCCAAATCCTCACATTTTGATATTATTCAATATGTTTTCTATAATTAGCAACTTAAAAAAAAATTATCTTATTCTTACATACAAACACATGACATGGCGTTTTCTCACACATTACTTCAAAACAACCTTAAGAAGTAGCTAGACCAGGCTTTGTTTTGTTTGTTTTGCTTTGTTTTGTTTTGTTTTAAGCAAACTCTATGCCCACTGTGGGGCTCAAACTACAGACCCGGAGATCAAGAGTCTTATGCTCTACCGACTGAGCCAGCCCAGTGCCCCAGTTTTCATTATACTCTTAATTAAAGTTAGTTTTATTAATAAAGAATATAATTATTTAAATGTGAAACAAGGACAGAGAATCTTGAGAAGTCAGTGTTCAATATTCAAGAGCTAAAATATATTCAGAATATTCAAAAAGTATTAGCATTTTGAAACCATTGATCTCAAATCCCAGCAGGTTTTAACATCCCTGGAAAAAATAAGCATTCTCAAGAGATAGCTATGAATTTAATTCTCAGAAACAGAAAATATCATTTATTTACTTTGAACAAAGAATATAAGAACATAGCAATCCTTTATTCTTAATGAGAGTCAAAGCTAGAAGCTAATTTTTGCCTTTAAACTAATTATGTCTCACTTAGGGCAAGTTAAGCCATAAAAATTAACAAGAGTAGTGAAATGCATCCAATGAGCATTAATATATTTAATTACTCTGGTTACAGAGAATGAGAGCTCATTCTTCCTTGCTGTCTATTAGGACTTTTAGGAGGAACATAGTTTGAAAGATAAGCTATTCCATTATTTGCTCAGGGATAATAAAAAATATTCTTAAAAAGTACTTTCAAATAGCATTAGATCATGACAGCTCTACTGTTTCTTCAGTTTAATTTTTCATAAATTTATCTTCTTTCATATTTTTGTGATTTAAGCTTATTCTTTAAGTTTCATGTGATTTTATTATGGACTTATCAAATGGTATATTTGAAACATCTTTTGCATAAAACATACAACCTGCTATTTTTATGGAAAAAGGCATAGTTACTAGATATCTAATCAAGGGTAGCACATAAGATTATCAGCTCTTAAATCTAAAATAGCACAACGTTTGCAGAAGCAAATCCAGTTCTTCCCCTGTATTTGAGAGTGAACAATTATCTTTATCTCTCCTTATCATCCAGACTTCAATTACACCAACAGTCTAACAGAGAAAATAAATATTATTCACACCCCCCCTCAAAAAAGCTTAAAAATACAAACTAGTTTAATTCTTAGTCAACTTAGAATTTTCAAAGAGGGAGAATAAGCACAAAGCATTCTGAGATGACCACAATTTGGAAGAGGTACTATGAAATCTGTCTTCTAAATCCCATCACATGCACATTAATAAAATAATCGTTGTTTTAATACGTGTATCTCAATCCCATATTTGTCAAGATTGTGGTCATCTCTTTCCTGACTCTGGGTTAAAGCATATTGGTTATTCAATTGCCAGCACAGAACAATTCCTCCTGGTGACATGCTTTTCAAAAACAAAGTAACCAACACAGAGCCCACAGCCCGAGCCACCCCTTTGTATTGGCATGCTCTCACAGGCCAGCCCACTCACTATACACCTGCCCTGATCACCCCAGGGGCAGGTACAGGTAAGCATTCCTTACATCCCAGAGCCTGCTGAAGTCATTCACACTGACTCCTCCTAGTGCTGCTTACACCTTCTCACCCATTCCTTCCCACAGAACCCACAATAAAGACTCTTGCCCACAGTTCCCTCTGCCTCATGACCTACCCAAGTACTTCCATGGGTGGTCACCAGTCCCATGGCATGTCATCCGTCTTGGGAATTGTGAGAAATAAACTATCCTCTCAATGGTAGTCATTTCCTGATCTGTTGGCCTAACTGCACCTTAAACTTTCCATTAATATACTATATTTTAAAATAGACTCGGGTCCTAGAAGCAAGATAAAAGGCTCATTAACCATAAATGGTATATAAGGTGGTTCTGGAGAATACAGTAGAAATCCAGTGAGAATATCTGGAGAGAAGTTTGATTCTCAAGCCTAGGGGCGTGTCAGAATCACCTGTGGAGTTGATTCAACAGGAAGAATATGGCTCCGCCCCTGAGAGATTCCTGCTAAGTGGATGAGAGGTAGGGATCTACACAGCTTAACTCAGCTCAAGGTCAGTTGTAGGCCACAAGTCAGGAGCCATTGGTATGGGGCTGACACCAGCACTTTTGTCCTACTCTTGACCTCTGTTTTCATTCATAAATGAGGGTTGGGATTTAGAAGACCCCTAACAATCAAATACAACAAAACTCTTTCCTTGAAATGAATGCTGACCAAGTATTTTTATGATTTTGGTGACCGAATTTTCCTTATTGTATTGTTATTTTTTACAGGAGTGTTTGTTCCATGGTGATTTGGGGAAGAAAAAAAAAAATCTCCTAGCACCAAAGCAAAGGACACAAAGAAGAAACATACTTACGGTAGCTTGTTGTTTTTCTGCTTTCTCGGATGTCTCTTTAAGTTGATTTTGCAGGACCTCCTGGAGAGACTTCATTTGTTCTCTAGCAGAAAATAGAGAGCAAAAGGGAAACACAATTCTATTATTTCCTATGTACATTATGAAAGGAGGTTTTGGTGTCTACATACATTTAGGAAACTGATAACTAGAACTGTATATGGAGACATGATTAAGCATACAGGATGTATCTAAGGATTCTAGTAATAAAGTTTTCTCTCCCATACAAGTACTAACAGCTTTAAAGAAAATCGCCTTGCTATTGTGTCTTATAAAAATCCCACTGAGTGAATCATCTGTGAGCTGCATAATGTGTTAAATCAAATCAATATAATAATTAGAGTTGAAAAGCTAATTTTAGTGACAGCATGCCAGGGTATGAACATGCTGGTTAGAAAAAAAAAAGTTGCCACAGACTTGCAGATAGGATAAAATTACAACTCCCTGTGGATGCTTCTAATTGATTAATTCTAAGACAGTGTACTTTAGACATGCTTTATAAGGCCTGGGACTTTTTATAAAAACAAAGAGAAAAGAGACTTATTTCGGACTTGCCTCATTTATTGGGGATAATAAAAGAAATACATGTCTTGCATGTATTACACATTTGTCTCAAGCTCACTATTACGCATGGATGTTGCCTCACTTGTTAAAAATATAAACAGTTCCATAATTACGCATTCCTCTCAAGGGTTTAAGATTTACTCATATGGCAAGTCATACTATCTTTCTGTGCCTTCATTTTATTACCTAAGCTGCCACTTCAAAAAATTCTGATAGCAGATAAAGGTTAGTGTGTGTGTGTGTGTGTGTGTGTGTGTGTGTGTGTGTGTGTGTGTGTGTTTTATTCTGGCTACAGGAATAAACTCCTTCAAAGCAATAGCAACAGCCAAACAGAAACCTTTCCCAGCCTTACCAGCAGGACTCAAACTAATTTAAAATTCCCATTCTCATGGGAAAAGACTACCCACCCCTGCAACCTTTGCGTGTAACCACACTACAGAGACTAGAGATAAGACTGTACCGTCTTAGACCCATTTTCTTCATCTATAAAATGGGAACACTAATAGAGCTACCTCATGGGTTTGCAGTGACGTTCAGATGACACAATGTAGGCAAAATGCTTAGCACAAAGCCTAGAAAATAATCATTTAATAAATATGAGATCTCTGTCATAACCTCCAGCAGTACTCTGGGTCCCTAAGCTCATTCTTTGACCATCTCATCTTGCACACCTGTGGACTGTTCTTTCATCCAATGGGATTTAATGACGCTCCTAGATTTCTTACTTTAGAAACTCTTAGGTCCCAGTATCAATTTCAGGAATATCAATGAGAGTCCATAGGATTTTTAAAATCAATCTGGACTTCGTTTGTCAAAGTACAATATAACTGAAACATGTTGTAAAATAGTTATGGTCACATTGGTTCTTAGACAATTACTGTTCACCTGGAGGAAGCTTGTAACATGCTGGTGCTTAGAGTGGATTTAAGTCTCAGCTCCCATTCCTTCCTCAAACAGGTAGCATTGATCAGGATTGTTTCATATATGAACATTTAAAATTGGGGCTTCTGTTATTGTTTCTACTATCTTCCACAAAGACCATTTGTGGCATAATAGAATAGAAATATCTATATATATTGTGGGCTTCCAATGCATCAGGCACTCACTCTTAGAAGGTTCACATCAAACTATGACATGATACTACAGGCAGAAAACTGATACGGAGAAAGGTAGTGAAATTGTGTTCTAGAACCTATGTGTTCAAACCCTGGAGTCATTACACTACCTCTGTGGAGACAGAAAAAGAGGAGGGAAAGAACAAAGGGAGGGAGGGAGGGAGAGAGGGATGGAGGGAAGAACGAGGGCAGAAAGGGTCTACATGCTATCCCTAACACGCAGATCATTAATAAGCACTGAATGAAAATACAAACTATTATATTTCCAACTGTTAAAAAAAATATACTAAAATTTTACAATGATTAATTATATTTTTATCATTTTTAAATTTAAAAAGTTTTTAAATTTTTTATCATTTTTAATCAATTTTTAAATATTTAAATATTTTAAAAATAAATATTTTTTATCATTTAACTTTTTATCATTTTTAAATATTTAAAAATTAAAATATCATTGAATTTTAAATGATACATACATTTTAAAATTATAAAATATATTTTATAAAAATAAAAATGAGTATCTATGTATATTCAAAAATTCCCACATACTGACATCTATAGGCAATGTAGGGAGTAAAACAAAATTAAAAGGTTAAAGCACTTTCTGCTGTTAACAAACACTGGAGAAGGTAGAGGACTCTACACATTTTCTCACATCAAAGAAAGCTATCAGACAGAATGGTAAAGTTGATCTTTTGAACCTTCTGAATATCTCCATCTCCTCTTTCACCTTCCAGACTTATCTCTACACATTCCCACTGCTCCTGTGCTTTAGCGAGCCCCAAGTCTCTGCCTCACAGCCTTGGAAAGTTACACTCCTATGAGAGAGGACTCCTGACTTGCTCATGGGCAGGCCTCCTCCACCAACTATCACTGCTACTCCAGGGTTTTACCCAACTATCGCTGCTACTCTAGGGTCCTATCTGGACCAGCTGTTTCATACACCTCCAATGTCAAATTATAAATATGAAAACACACCAAAATCACACTACAGGAAGGCATTTTTTTTTTTACAACTTGTATCGTAAAAACATCTCAGATGGAGAACTTGCTGCTGCCCCATGTATCATTTTTGTTTTCAGAGAACACGATTCTGTACGATGCTTTGGAACAGAGAGTCCAAAACTGCCTTCTTAGAATCTCCATCCACCAACCACCATAGAGAATAAAATGTATTATTACTTTTTCTAAGGCAGTTTTCAGACACTTTAGGTTACCCTCCAACCCCCCAAGTCTCCACATTTAAGTACACACTCTCTCCTTATATGGTATGGTTTAGATCTGGAGCTCTTCTGTGGGTATCATCTAGGCTGTCAAAATGTAACACTCAAGAGCCAACACAACTTTTGTGTGCTCGCTCTCTCTCATACACATGCACGTGCACACAAAACTATGCACATGCATGCACACGCATTCCTTTCTCTGTCTCAACAGCAAGGTGCTCTCTGCTCTCTCTGCACGATTATAGCCTCTGAGTTTACTTACTCACAGTCTGGTTTCAGCTACACAGAGAGACTGATTAGATGCCTCTTAGTTACAGTTCCAAGAGGGAAATTCTAATTGATTCGTTTCTGTAACTGTGAGTGACGTTGAAGTCCTAATGACTTCTAGGGAACACTGGTGCACGTAAGTGTCAGGTGGCAAGCATCCCAGAGGATGAAAGGTTACTGAGAGCTGGATGTATAGCCAAGTGGCATCTACAATGCATTGCACTGTTTCAGAGTCAGATAAAACTTCTAAATTTGAAATTAGTTAACATTTTTATATTCTAAGATTTTTTTTTCTCTTTTACTGTTTATTAGTATCTCTTGTTTTCAAATGAGATACACAGTCTCCTTCACCTTCAGGTAGCCATGATTTTTATATCTCTCTTTGCAAGTAATCACAAAAACTAATATATCAAATGTCATATCTGTTTGAGAAATTACCAACCGTTAGAATTTACCAAATTTTCCATTCTGACTTTGTGTACATTATACAAGGTGCACATTTTAAACAAGCTTTCTAATTTTGAGTAAAACACTGAAATCGTAATACCAAAATATCAGGTTTGTTTTGCCATTTAATTGAAAGACTTGGCCCATCATCTGGTAGTTTGTATATCATACCAAGTGTATAGATGATGATCTGAAATTCTTTATAAATGTAACCATGTTTTTAGAGGTAGTTTATATCAAACCAATACAATCACGTAAAATGATCTATTTTTGGAAATATGCTAGCGAATTATCTTATACAAGCTCTTTAATACTTGACTTTGAAGACAATTTCATGTTAAGAAATAATAATTTCATTAAAATAATAAAAAGTCAACATAGGACAGTAGATCTGAAATTTTTAATGTGTCATCAGCTCGATCTGAATATATGCCAATGAGAGGTTTCTGGGTCAGAAGGTAAGGACAGTGGAGAAGATACAAGACAATGAGAAGGGACTACATGGTGTGTATAAGCTTTTTTGGAGTTTTGTGTTTTGTGATCAATGAACTAATGTGAAAGGGTGTCGCCACGGGGTAAGACACAACAGAGCAAATTCCACTTAATACATCTCTCATCAACTCATTTAAGCCTTGGAGCAATGATTTCCTATCCATTAAATAGGGAAATCATATCTACTTTATACGGTAATTATGAGGTGAAATAGGAGAATATATATAAAGCATCTAAGAGAGCCTCTAGTAAATGTATACAAATGCTAGCTTGTTTCTACCTTAAAATATCTTTTTTTTCCTTTGAGAGGCAATTTCAAATCATATTATACTGCATAGAAATCTACTCACAACACACTTCTTTCAAAAAAAAAAAAACCACAATCCAACACTAATAAGATTAGACTAATTCTACTTACGCTGTTAATAAGATTACCCCATTCCTTACCACCCCACCATTAACACTATGATCAAGTTTTGATGCCATTAAACATGTTATTGGACGTGTCTATTGATGGGCAGATTTATCAGGGTCTGTCTTACTAGGATAATAGAGGAAAATACCACAGATCCATGAACACTCTGTGATCTGCAGACAAGCAGCATAGCATAACCATCACCAGAGAACCTGTTGAAAATGCACAATTTCAAACCCCACCATAGATTTATTGCATACAAAGCTTCATTTGAACAAGATCCTCACGCATTCAAGTAAGAAGATAAATGAATTAATGCATTTAGAATGAAGTGATTTTTGTGAAATTTCTGAATGTGGAGTTTTTCACACTATGGGGAAAAAGAAAGAATTGAGAAAATTAAAGGAAAGCACAGTCTTACCTTTGTCTCTGACCTATTTCCAGAAGCTTCTGAACATCAGTTTTGGAAGTTTTCTCATCGTTTTTCAAAGACTGATAAGAAAAGTGGGAAAAGGAAATCTTATTCAAGTGACACAGTGAGGCTCACTTTTGTCTCTATGGCACAGGTGTAACTGCTCTTATGGCCCTGGAACAAGAATGTGCAAATGAGGCCACGATGGTCCTCATGGCTCTAAGGTGCCCATGAGAATTCATGACACCAAGCACAGGATAGGTGCTACACAGTGGTGAAAGCGAATATACTGAGTCTCTCAGCCCTTAGAGGTTCGACGGAGGGGAGAATGCTCTCCTAATATTTAGGTCTCTTTACAAGCAAGTAGAAAACACATCTTTTGCTCTTCCGTTGAAGTTTAGCTGTGTTCTTTGCAGCCATATTAAACCAGCTCTGGCATAGTTTCTACAAATACAAAGGGACATAAAAGACGTCTCTGAATCAGCTATGTAATAACATAATGCAAGATCAAAGCAGCCAAAAAACATGTACCTGTTTGGTCTTGTCTATTTATTCTTAATGAGTAATGCAGCAGCATGCACAGGAAAACAAGGGCCATGTAAAATTGTAACTGGTATGAAAAGATAGGGTATTAAGAGAAACAATATGTACCACCTCAGTCATTAGTGTTTATTTACTCTGGCAAATCCAGCATCCACAGACTGTGACTTAAAACAGAAAAGCCCACTGAGCTATTCTCGTTATAGAATCTGGCCCATTAAGCCTTCCCTAATAACTTTCTTATTTATAGTCAATAAACTATTTAACAGGGTAACCTATCTTTCTTGATATTAGATGTTGAAAGGGGCAGTGATATTATTTGCAGGAAAAGCAGCTGTGGCAGGTAGAAAATTAACAATCTTAGGAATGGCAAATACTTTACTTAATACCTATTTAACAAATATCTCTCATGAATTATGCAAAGTCCTGTGCAGAGGGATGACATCTGCCTTCACAAATTGTAGAGTCTAAGGCTAAAATCAGATAATTTTCATACAGCGGGATCAGCATTCTGATATGGATGTGGTGGGCTGAACTGCATAAGAGAAACTTCTTCCCTAAAATAACTGACAGAGGTCATAATTAGGAAGCAGCCAATAAAAGGCGTTTCGCTTATTTGGAAAGAATAGCTTTATATAACATACAAAGAGGGTAGGATGAGGAAGGGATGGAGGGCATTGCCAATCATGGGATTCATAGCTCAAAGTGCATCATGGTCATATGACCTGGGGCGGGTCACAAAATCTGCCCTCTGACTTCCTTAGGTGAAAAACAGGGATGCGATTTTTGAACAGTCTACTTTAGACATTTATTGGAAAAAACTCAAAGGGCAAAACAGATGTGGAAAAACACGTGATGAGCAGTGCAATAAAATAGGCCTATTCATTTGCTGACCATCTGCTATATTCTGGGCATTCTGACGGAAACCAAGATGAAGCGGATGACTGTCTTCAAGACATTTACAATCAAAACAAAAGAAGCAAACAAACAAACAAACAAAAAAACATGAGATGCAGAAATGAAAAGGGAAGATACAGCAAAGTGTATATAATGAGAAAAGCTAGGGCGTCCTTGGTTATTATTTATCCAGCAACATCTGAGGAAGTGAGGTTCACTTCTTGGAAAATATTCTTAGTTCCTTTAAGGATTCTAAAGGTTGATTTATGTACGAATTAATCAATGTAGTGCTTATTGGCTGACCTATATTACCATTCCATCCAGAGGCTATGGTTACAGAGAAAACTATAACAACTTTCAAAACTCCTTTCTTCATGAAGTTCCACTGGGAGGAAAATGTGGAATGGGTTATGTAGTTATTCACTATTAGTTTAAAACCTAGAATCACCATTTATTAGATGTGTGACTGGGCACTTCCTTGGCCTATTTGAATCTTGCTTCTTCATTTTATGAGTGAAATATTACCTTAATTTTGTGAAGAGGTTGCTAAGAGCATTTAATAAGATAAAAAATGAAAAATATCTTGCACAATGGCTTACAGAAAATGGAAAAAGGCTTTTTAAAAAATGACATTTAGTGGTAGGATTGTTACCCTTTTAAAAACCATGAATCCATGAAATTATATATTGTTGTCAAGCAATTTTCCAGATTGTACTTGGGTGTCTTGACTTAGGCTGCTGGTGTAGACACACTGAGTTTCCTGACCATACATGGGCATCTAACCATATGCTTGAAATAATCTCAAAGTGGCAGGTATTCCATGCCTCTGAGAAGGGGCCAGGCCTCCTGATCACTCTTTGTAGCCCCATGTAACTGGTGAATTTCTACTTAAGGATAAGATGTAACTCTGGTATCAGCTTCCTGTAGAAATTGACTTAGTTTCCTTTTTATCCAAGTCAGGGCTTTCCTAACATTCTATGTATTCTTCCATCTTAGCACTGTTACCGCCCTGATACTCATCTCTGTGTTCTAATGGAATGTGGGTGGGTTTTGTGCTTCTTTATTTTTATGTTCTCAAGTTGTAACATAACTTCAGGAACAAGAGCTTGGGCGCTGTGCTCATATACCTGCTCTGCCACCTAATTCTCACTGTGTCCTCCATGGTTTCTTAACCTTTCTCTAACTCTCGTTTTCCCACTTACAAGACAGCCATAGCATAGTGTTCATGTAAAAATTAAATAGAAATTATACAAAGAATACCTAATGCAAGACCCTGAGACCATGTTCAATAGACTGGAGTGGCGACTGACACCATCATCATCCTTATCAACTTCATGGAATAAAAAGCTAAGGATAACAGTGACTCCACATGGTTCAGAAGCATGGTTCAGTGCAGTAACTAACAGACAAGCCCTGAAGCCAGACTTCCTGTACTGAAACCCTGGCTTCCCTTGCGACATTCAAAAATAACTTATCTTCTCTAAGCATAATTCCTCATGTGCAACAAGAAAAATCACATTAATAGTACACATCTCAGAGATATATTCTGAAAATTAAATTCTATAAAACAGCAAAGCTTTTAGTATGCATTATGTCCTCAATAATTTCAATATTCAAGCAAATATTAAAATATAAGATATTTCAGAAAAAAATTTTTTTAGATAATGATCTTGTCTCTGGTTTTTGATTGGGATTTCACTGAGTATTCATACATTTTCATAGCTGACTCTCACCTTTCTAAGGCATTTACCCATTTTAGTAATGAGGTTTATTAAAGAATCTTGAGAACTGTCCTTTGTGGAATTCAAATTCTCTTCTAGAGATCATCCCTATATTCATTCAACTCTTGGTCATAATTAGTTTTCATCATTTTATAATATAAAAAACACAGGGGGCAAATTGATCTTAGAAGCTTGAGAAACTGATGGCCTTGCCAAGCACACAATTTTCTCCTTTCTGAATTTGCAAACCACAGATTCCCAGACTGCATTTCAAATGGCATTTCTTTTTAAAGCTCATATGATAATAAATAACTCCCATGGTCAAGCCCAGAAAACATATTCAAAACTGGTAAAGAAAAAAATGCAGGAGTCTTTTAATGCTAATCCACCGAGACAGGCCAAGTCCTTTGCAGCCAGGAAATTTAGTTTTCATCTCACCTGAAGGTTGACTTTAATTCCATCAAGTTCTCTTGATGTCTTTGTCAGCTGATGGAGGATGTTGCTTCGCTCCTTAAAGACTTCTTTCAGCTGCTTTTCTAGATCTTCATAGTCCTGTCTAACACAGAAAAAAATCGCATGAGAGCCCCTCAAATGCTCCCATGTGGCTTTGGCCACTTTAAAAATAATCACAAGCCCTCGCATTTAAAGCAAAATCAAGATTAATTGAAACCTTACTTACTAGGATGTTTTATTTGTCCTCTTTCATCTAAAAGGGGAAAACTGAAAACCAAAGAGCTGTATAACAAAGGTTTCATTTTGCATTGAGGACCCTCCAGGCTACAGAGAGTTTCCAGAACAATACTGTATATCTTTGATAGATATAACATAGCTTATCAGGCACCTCTTGGAAGACAGTTATTTTTCCAAACAGCAAAGAGATATGATTTGAACCAACGTATCCCAAAGACACAAACAGATTCTGACATCAGGGAGACACACTTGGGGACAGAGCCAGAGCAGAATGTCGGGGTCTTGTTTTATCCCTGCTGTGTAGGGAAAGAAGTCCACTGAAAAGGCACCCCTTTGCAAACATGTCTAAGAATGTCTATTGCTATTAAAGAGGAACGGGAAAAAACAAAATATCTATGAAATCAGTCAATAAATATTGTAATCAGAGTAAAATTTGAACAGACTTGTTAATTTTCATGAAAGAAAGACTTACTTAACTCCATATCATATATATACACATATTTTCTTTTACTTTTTTCATATGGTCTTTGTAAGAAGGCCAGTAGTGTAATTCTCATTTTGCAAATATAAAATAATTGAGCTCAGAAGGACCAAGTTACTATCCTAAGTTCCTATTCAAGGCATAAATGAGCAGGTAAGGTATGTTTATGTATGCTATGGTGTGTGTGTGTGTGTGTGTGTGTGTGTGTGTGTGTGTGTATGGGGAAAATGTAGACAAAGAAAAAGATAATTGCCAGGGCAGCCCAGAACTGTAACTGAGAGAGAGAGGCTAAAATAATCAATTGGAGCACATAGGAGAGTTGCTAATCCAGGAAAGACTTCCTGGAAAAAAGTAGTACAAAATATAAAATGAACTTGTTAAGAGAAATAGCAATTAGCTATAGAAAAGGGGAAAGCACATGTAAATACTAATAAAAATGTGCTCACTGAATTTTTGAAAAGTGCATAAGTATCAGAAGGTTTGGAGTCCTAACTCAGGGGTTGGGACTTCCTGCTAAATGAGGATGTGGAAAGCATGAAAAAAACAGATGCAAGATGCTTAAGTAACAGGAGTTTTCACAATTTGAAAATAAATAATTACACAGGGAGTGACATGGTCAGATTTATGTTTTGTAAAGATTTTCCTGGCTAAAAACTGGAGAGTAAACTGGAAGAGGGAAAAACCTGGAGAAAGGAAGCCCACAGCAACAATCCAGAGAAAAATTTGTGGTGGCTTAAATTAGATTAGAAGCAGCAGAGGGGCACCTGTGTGGCTCAGTGGGTTAAGCGTCTGACTCTTGATTTCAGCTCAGGTCATGATCACGGGGTCCTGGGATAGAGCCCCTAGTCTGTGCTGACAGAATGAGGCCTGCTTGGGATTCTCTCCCTTTTTCCTGACCGTCCCCCTCCCCCACCACACACAAACTCACTCACTCTCTCTCTCACAAAAAAAAAAAAAAAAAAAAACCATGAAAAACAATTAAAAAAAGATTAGAGGAAGCAGAGACAGAGAAGCTTGCACTGATTTCAGCGAAACAAGCAAAATTGAATCAATAATATATAATTTTTTTTATTTTATTTTATTTTTTTAAATTTTTTTCAACGTTTATTTATTTTTGGGACAGAGAGAGAGAGCATGAACGGGGGAGGGGCAGAGAGAGAGGGAGACACAGAATTGGAAACAGGCTCCAGGCTCTGAGCCATCAGCCCAGAGCCTGACGCGGGGCTCGAACTCACGGACCGCGAGATCGTGACCTGGCTGAAGTCGGACGCTCAACCGACTGCGCCACCCAGGCGCCCCAATTTTTTAAAACATCTTTTGTCTGTGTGTGTTATGAGGAAGGAGAGGCAGGGCACTGGCCTGTTTCTGCCTTGGCAACTGTTGGACACAGCCCTTTACTGAGAGAGAAGTCATATGAAAAACAGTTTTTTTAGTTAAAGTCAGGTTGACAAGTTCAATTCCAAACTTGCAAGAAAATGGCTCAATTTTCTAGTTTTTTAAATTTTCAGTCTTACTGCAGAACTATAAAGGAACTGAGTCTACAATCTACAATAGGTTTCTAATACATTTATTGGGTTATGTAAATTTCTTTTTCTCATGAGATAGGGTGCACATAGTGGCGGAGAGGCAGAGAGAGAATCCCAAGCAGGCTCCATGCTGTCAGCTCGGAGCCCTTCGTGGGGCTCAGTCTCATGAAACTCGATATCGTGACCTGAGCCAAAATCAAGACTTGGATGCTCAATCAACTAAGCCACCCAGGTGCCCCTGTTTTTGTTTTTGTTTTTTTCCTTAATCATTTTTTAACTGTTGTTTTCTAGTGGTCTTTGTATTCTTGTTTGAAGGAAATTGGAATGCTCCCTTGCTAAGAACCTCACTATCTCCCCATGGCCTTTAGATTTCCACTGGTGAACAGTGTCCCAGGTCTCCTCTCAGTCTCTCTAGCAAAGTCCTATGATGATGGGCAAGGCAGATTTCCATCTATTTCTAACTATTCAGCTTTAGTTCATATCCCAATTTGTTTCCCCTGAATGTTTGTGACAATAAACACATCTCCAAAATTACCTTAAATGACCAGAATAAATCACAGTGTTTAATAACATGCATTGGTAATGTATTACATATAAGATGTGATATCATACATATTGACTCACTTAATTTGCACAACTCTGTCAGATAAGTAGTAGCATGAACCCCACAGTAGGGTTGAAGGAACTGAGTCACAGGGATGGTAACTTTCCAGAACACATTTCTATTAAGGGTGTGGTAGATCAGTCAGCCTTCAGAGTCCTATGTCTTAGCCAGTACTCCGGAAGAATACCGTGACTTGACTAGGCATTTATCATAGTTAAATATTCACTGTGCCATTGTAGAACTTATTATGTATTACTTCTTCCTTCACTATTGCATATATGTCTTTGGTATTGAATATTGTTGCCATTTTTATTTACCATTAAGTAAAATTAGGAATAGCATTTCCTTTTTTAGTATTTACAATAATCTTTTAATTCTATCACCATTTTGGCCTTCAGATGAATTCATGTGGAAAGGAGAACCAATTTAAATCCTTTTTTTGTTCAGGTCAGTAAACTGAAAGCCACAAAAAGGATATAATTTTTGTGATTATATCAAAATTTTATATCACAATTTTGTGATTATATATTAGTCACAGGGAAATATCATAGAAAGTGCTAATTAATAGCACCACTCCAGATTCAGTCATTCAAAGTTCTTATAAAAGGAGAAAAGTAACCTTAATGAAAGCACTGGATTTCTCACACTTTCTTGCATTTACACGAGTGCATATTTATCTCCCAATGCAGGTTATTTTTCCCATAACATACATATATTTTTTTTATATTTATATGATCCTCCTAGAAGTGTACTCTGCAATTGGCTTGTATATCTCAGAGCTCTTTCCATGTCTACACATATTAAAATCCACGCACTTATATTTTACCATACTTTACCACGGGACATTTAGGGTGTTTTCAAGTTTTCTTTCTCTCTTAAAAAGTAATGAAATCCACATATGTGGGTACAAATATATTTCACCGGAAAAAAACTCACAAATATATCTTAATGAAAATTCTTATGGCATATATTCTTAGAAATAGAAATATTTCACTCCAAAGTTAACGTGTTAATTTTTATAGGTACTAGTATATTGCTTTCCTAGTCTATACTTCTAGTATCAGTATAGTATTCTGGTATTCTTCTCAACACATTCACCTGAACTGGAAATTGTTTTCCGCCTTTACTTAATATGTGTTCATGGCATGAGTGAAAAATTGTACCTTCTCTAGGACAAAATTTCGATCACTTCACTGGAAAGATTAATTATATTTTCATAACTTTCATTAGTACTTGCATTTCTGCCCTTATGAATGATCTAAGTATGCCTTTTACCCACTCATATTTTGGGTTAATTTTTGTATTAGCTTGCTGGGGCTGCTGCTCCAGGTAGCTAAAACAACAGAAATTTTAATTTGTCTCACAATTCTAGAGAATTGAGCTCCAGGTAGCTCAAACAACAGAAATTTTAATTTGTCTCACAATTCTAGAGACTAGAAATTGAAAATCAAGATGTTGGTAGAGTCAATTCCTTATGAGGACCGTGAGGGAAAGATCTGTCCCAGACTCTCTCTTTGGCTTACAGATGGCCGTCTTCTTCCTATGTGTCTTCACATTGTCTTCTATGTGTGACTCTGTGACTAATTTTCCATTTTTATAAGGACATCACTCAGATTAGTTTAGAGCCCACTCTAGTGCCTTATTTTAACTTGACAGCTTCTATAAACACCCATCTCCCAATGATGTTACATCAAAGGTACTGTAGATTAGGACTTCAAAGTATGAATTTTGGGGTGTATGACTCAACCCTTAACAGTTTTTTAATCTATTGACTTATAGAAATTTCTGCCCAGTATGGTTTTTAACTGTCTATTATGGGGAAAATATTTTTTGTAAGTCTGTTATTGATTTTTAGATTTCCTAACTCCCCAATTTCTTTTAAATATACGTGAAGATAAATCTTTTCCTAAATTTATGGCCTCCATATTGCTCTTGCACAAATAGATCTTCTCCACTCCAATGCTGTTCTTTAGAAGTGGTTATGATCTATTCTGATGTATTGATGAATTTGTTCCAACACCATTCCATGGTTTAATTATTAAAGCTGTGTGCTACATTTTGTTATTTTCTAGATTTCCCACTTTTGTTTTTATAGTTTTATTGCTAATTTTTCTGTATTTGTGTATTCTCAGTGAATTTTGGAATGATCTTGTCAATTTCATAATAAACTTCCATAGGGAATTTAATTGAAACTGCATTTGTATTATATTTAAGGAAACAGATAACAAGAGAGTATCTTTCAATCCCAAAGGTAGGTGGTCTCATATATTATTTAACAACTTTTATATGATTCAGAAATGCTTTAAAGTTACTTCAAAGAGTTCTTGCTCATTTCTTGTTAGACCTGTTGTTATTGTGGATGGATTTTTCCATTCCATTGCCTAAATGAATGTTGTTAGTTTCTTTTAAAGCTACTAAGTTGATCTTGATTCCAAATACCTTATTAAACAAACTTAGTACTTGCTGGAGTTACTTAGTTGATTTGTTTGGCTATTACAACTAGGCAGTGGTATTATCTTTGAATGGTATCAACCATTTTTTATTCTCATAGTCACAACTTTTTTTTTTCTTTGCAAATTGCACTGGCTAAAACCTCCAAAGAATGCTAAATAGAGAAAAATGATAGCAGACCTTCTATCTTGTGTTTTTAAGATAGCTATATTCATTGTGCTTCATCAGTGACTACAATGTATGCAACTATTTGCTGTAATTTTCAGATGATACCATTTTTCTTAGGACTTTTTTTTTTTTGTAATTGAGTTGTGGTACTTATGCAGAAAAGAAAAGAAAAAAAAAACCCGTAATCCCCAGGCACATTTCATGAACTCACACAAAGTAAATACATAAGAATTTTAAAAATAGATAATACACCCCAGATGATATTGACTTCACTCATTTATTACATTCTTTCTCCTCTTCAAATATAACTAATATTCTTACTTCTCTTACTTCATAAGTATTTGCCTATGTTTGAAATCTGTGCAAATGAAATTACTGAATATGTCTCCTTTTATTTGGTTTTATACAACATGGAGTTTGTAACACTCTTCCATATTGTGTGGAGAAATAGTTCATTTAAAAAATGTTTTTTTGGAGAGAGAGAGCATGAGCAGGGGAGAGGGGCAGAGGAAGAGAGAGAGAATCTTAAGCAGGCTCCACGCTCAGCATGGAGCCTAACGTGGGGCTCGATCCCACAACCATGGGATCATGCCTGAGTCAAAACCAAGAGTCAGAAGCTTCTGGAGTCAGGTTCCCTGGAGAATAGTTAAGTTTTATCACCACACAGTATAGTAATGAATAATCATATTGCAGTGTGTGTATGCTAGTGCTGATGCATACCTTTGTTTTTGTCCAGTTTTCAACTGTTATGAATAAGAATATGAATATTTCATATGCCTTATATTTAACATGCAAGTAAATGTATGCCAAGTATATATCTAAGAAAGGAATTGCTTATTAGAGGGCGTGCATTTTCAACTTCAGTAAATACTGCCAAAGAATTTTCCAAATCTGCTATAGCATAGGAGAGGTGAAGAATTTCAATTGTTTCAAATTCTTATATACTACGGTATTATAGTTTTCAATTTTCAGTCACCCTACCGGTTGCACAATAGCAGTTTGCTTTAGCTGTAATTTGTATTTTACTGGTTGACTCAAAGTAAGTACTTTACAAAAATGATTTAAATATTATTTTTAGGGCACCTGGATGGCTCAGTCAGCTAAGTGTCGACTTTGGCTCAGATCATGATTTCACGGTTCATGGGTTCAAGCCATCAGGATCCACAATGACAGTGTGGAGCCTGCTTGGGATTCTCTCTCCCTCTCTTTCTGCTCCTCCCCAACTCACACTTTCTTTCTCTTCCAAAAAGAAATAAACTTTAAATATAAATGAATAAATAAATATTTTTTTCAATAAAATGCCTGCTCATGCCTTTTGCCTTTTTCCCATTGGTTTGCCCACTGTTTATTAATTTGTAGGTTGTATTTATATATTCCATACATGAGCCCTTTCATGGTTAAATGTGTTGAAAATATAATTATTCTGCTGTTGGAATTTTTGATCTCTTAATGGTGTCTTTTGATTAATAGATATTGACATTATAAATATAGACTAATTTATTAATCTTTTATATTCAGAGTAGTTCACTGGAGTTGTACCACTTAAATCTATAAATATTTGAAAAAAATTTTTATCTGATTATAAATGTTATCTCTTACAAACACATTCATTTATAATTGTATATTGCTAGTACATTAAAATATGGATTTTGGTATATGATTTTGCATTCAGAAAATTATCAACTATAAAATATTAGTGGAATATTTTGTATTTTCTACAAGTATAACCATATTGTCCGCAAAAATATAGTTTTTTATTTTTTCAATTCTTAAGTCTTCTATTTAATTTCTTTATATTACCTGTTATTAAGGACCAAGGATCTATTCTACAACGTTCAATACAATTTGTGATGTAAAATCCTTTGTTTATTCCACATTGCACCTTTTTCTTATTCCCGATTACAGGGGAAAGAGATTTCAATACCACAAATACGGTATTTCCTATAGGCTTTTTGGTCAATTTCTAAGTTTTTAAAAAATCAAATGTAAACATGTTTTCTTCTATTTCTGGTTTCTAACTCTGTTCAATTTTATTCGTTAATGGAATCTGAATGGTGTCAAACATATATTTTTTTTCATTGTAGTATATGTTATTAATTGTGCACCGCTCTTTCATTCCTCCCATCCTTTCCATTAATGCAAATGTAGGCAGGATAAAAACCCCCACACCATTCACTCGGTCATGTGACACTTCAATGGAATGTTAATGGACATGACACACTGAAGACTGTAAAGGATGTTTATCTGATTTTTCTTAGTTTCTTGTTCTCCTGCTAATGACCACATGAAGAAATTGCCCCAGATAACTACTGCAACTTCAGGCTTCTTCAAAAAGAAATCATGTGGAGCAAACCTGAATTTGATTCAAACTCTGAAGCAGAAACACCCCAACGACTCTTCAACATGAGTTCAAACACTGTTATTTTAAGCCATAAAGCTTTTGGAGTAATTTGTAATATAGCAGTATCACAGTAAAAATTTGTCTCAGTGAAGGAAACAATCAACAAAACTAAAAAGCAACCTATGGAATGGGAGAATATATTTGCAAATGACATATCCAATAAAGGATCAATATCCAAAATATATAAAGAATTATAAAACTCAAAACCCCAAAAATGAATAATCAATTCAAAAATGGGCAGAAGACATGAATAGACATTTTTCCAAAGAAGACATCCATATGGCCAATAGCCACATGAAAAGATGCTCAACATCACCCATCATCAAAACCACAATGAGATGCCACCCCACACCTGTCAGAATGGCTAAAATCAACAACTGGTGAATCAAGATGCTGGTGAGGATGAGGAGAAAGGGGAACACTTTTTTTTAAAATACATGAAATTTATTGTCAAATTGGTTTCCATAAAACACCCAGTGCTCATCCCAAAAGATGCGCTCTTCAATACCCATCACCCACCCTCCCTCCCCCACCCCCCATCAGCCCTCAGTTTGTTCTCAGTTTTTAAGAGTCTCTTATGCTTTGGCTCTCTCCCACCTCTCTTTTTTTTTCCTTCCCCTCCCCCATGGGTTCCTGTTAAGTTTCTCAGGATCCACATAAGAGTGAAAACATATGGTATCTGTCTTTCTCTGTATGGCTTATTTCACTTAGCATCACACTCTCCAGTTGCGTACATGTTGCTACAAAGGGCCAAATTATGGAAAGAGCCTAAATGTCCATCAACTGATGAATGGATAAAGAAACTGTGGTTTATATACACAATGGAGTACTATGCAGCAATGAGAAAGAAAGGGGAACACTTTTGCACTGTTGGTGGGAATACATTTGGTGCAGCCACTCTGGAAAACAGTATGGAGATTCCTCACAAAATTAAAAACAGAGGCATACCTGGGTGGCTCAGCTGGGTAAGCATCTGACTTGGTTTCCCCTTAGGTCATGATCTCTGGTTTGTGGGATCAAGCCCCGCATCAGGCTGTGTACTGATAGTGAGGAGCCTCTTTAGGATTATCTCTTTCCCTCTCTCTCTCTCTGCCTCTCCCCTGCTCATTCTCTATTGCTCTCTCTCTTTCTCTCTCTCTCTCTAAAGAAATAAATAAACATTTTTTAAAAATTAAAAATAGAACTACCCAATGACCCAACAATTGTACTACTAGCTATTTATCCAAAGGATACAAAAATGCTGATTTGAAAGGGCAGCACTATCAACAATAGCCAAATCATGGGAAGAGCTCAAGTGTCTATCCACTGATGAATGGATAAAGAAGATGTGGTGTATATATAATATATATATATAAGATACACACACAATGGAATACTACTCAGCAATCAAAAAGAATGAAATCTTGTCATTTGCAACAACAAACATGGAACTAGAGTGTATTATGCTAAATGAAATAAATCAGTCAGAAAAAGACAAATATCATAAGACTTCACTCATAGGTGCAATTTAAGAAACACAAAAGATGAACATTGAGAAAGTCAAGGAAAAATAATATAAAAACAGAGAGGGAGGCAAACCATAAGAAATGCTTAAAGAGAACAAATTGAGGGTTGCTGGAGGGGAGGTGGATGGGGGAATGAGCTAAACGAGTGATGGGCAGTAGGAGGGCACTTGTTGGGATGAGCACTGGGTGTTATATGTAAGTAATGAATCACTGGGTTCTACCCTTGAAACCAATACTACACTGTATCTTAAATAACTTGAATTTACATAAATGAATGAATAAATAAATATATAAATAAATAAGCAAAAAAAACTTGTCTCATAAATGCATCCATTGAGAAGATCACATACATTTTTTTCTTTTACAGTATTAATGTGCCAAATGACACGGACTCATTTTGCATATGATTAAGGCTTACTGATTCATTTTGCATACGGTTAATGATTACATTAAATCAAACTCTCATTACTGAAATCAATCATTTTGTTTATCATATATAATTATGTTAGATTCAATTTGCTAATATTTTATTTAGGATTTTTACATTCATTTTCACAGAGCAATTTAGTCATAAAAGCCCTTTGTCATTATAGTGATGTAAAGCTTTGTATCTAGGTAATGTTTAGCTCATAAAAAAATTGGGAAGTATGCTCTCTTTTCCTGTTATCTGAAAGTATTTCTGGAAGGTTGGTAATATTTCTTATCTGAATGAGTAGAATTGACAAGTAAAATCATCTGATCTGTAGTTTCCTTTGTTAGAAGGTCCTTAGTTACAGATTTAATGTTTTAATAGATATTCAACAAACTTCCAGCTGTATTACAAAGCTGTAATCATCAAGACAGTATGGTACTGGCACAAAAACCGACACTCAGATCAGTTGAACAGAACAGAGAACCCAGGAATGGACCCACAAATGTATGGCCAACTAATCTTTGGCAAAGCAGGAAAGAATATCCAATGGAATAAAGACCGTCTCTTCAGCAAGTGGTGCTGCGAAAACTGGACAGTGACATGCAGAAAAATGAACCTGGACCACTTTCTTACACCATACACAACAATAAACTCAAAATGGATGAAAGACCAATGTAAGACAGGAAGCCATCAAAATCCTGGAGGAGAAAGCAGGCAAAAACCCTTTGATCTTGGCCACAGCAACCTTTTACTCAACAAGTCTCCAGAGGCAAGGGAAACAAAAGCAAAAATGAACTGTTGGGACCTCATCAAAATAAAAAGCTTCTGCACAGCAAAGGAAACAATCAGCAAAACTAAAAGGCACTACAAAATGGGAGAAGATATTTGCAAATGACATATCAGTTAAAGGGTTAGTATCCAAAATCTATAAAGAACTTATCAAACTCAACACCCATAAAACAAATAATGAAGTGAAGAAATGGGCAAAAGACATGAATAGACACTTCTCCAAAGAAGAAATCCAGATGGCCAACCGACACATGAAAACATGCTTGATTCATCATCAGGGAAATACAAATCAAAACCACAATGAGATACAACCTCACACATGTCAGAATGGCTAACATTAACAACTCAGGCAACAACAGATGTTGGCGAGGATGCAGAGAAAGAGGATCTCTTTTGCACTGCTGGTGGGAATGCAAACTGGTGCAGCCACTCTGGAAAACAGTATGGAAGTTCCTCAAAAAATTAAAAATAGAACTACCCTATGACCCAGCAATTGTACTACTAAGTATTTATCCAAGGGATACAGGTATGCTGTTTTGAAGGGGCACATGTACCCCAATGTTTATAGCAGCACTATCAACAATAGCCAAAGTATGGAAAGAGCCCAAATGTCCATTGATGGATGAATGGATAAAGAAGAAGTGGTATATATATACAATGGAGTATTACTCGGCAATCAAAAAGAATGAAATCTTGCCATTTGCAATTATGTGAATGGAACTAGACGGTATTAAGCTAAGCGAAATTAGTCAGAAAAAGACAAATACCATATGACTTCACTCATATGAGGACTTTAAGACACAGAACAGATGAACACAAGGGAAGGGAACCAAAAATGATATAAAAACAGGGAGGGGGACAAAAGAGACTCTTAAATATGGAGAACAAACAGAGGGTTACTGGAGGGATTGTCGGAGGGGGGGATGGGCTAAATGGGTAAATCGTTGCACTGTATGCTAACTAACTTGGATGTAAATTAAACAAAAAAATAAAATAAAAAAATAGATATTCAACTATCCACATATCTTAATTTTCCCTATGTCAATACGAGTAATATACATTATTTTTAGGAATTTGTCCATTTCATCATCATTCATTTACTTCATGACTCTAAGTGTCAGAAATTTGGCCTGAGCTCATCCGGACACATCTGCTCTAGGCTGAGCTAACTCTTGTTTCTCTGATCGTTTTCTGGTCAAATAAATGGCTCTGCTTCTGTGGTTGACTATCAGCTTGTCATGGAAGCCATGTCTCATATGTTCCTCAGGATCCAGAGAGTTAGCCTGTGCTTATTCACATTGCAATTGGTTAGAGTTCTAAGAAAATTAGCAGACGTAAAGGAGTATTTTTCAGGTTTAGGCTGAAAGCATTATGATATCACATCTGCCACATTGCATTGGTCACAAAGCAGGTCACAAGTCCTGGACAGATTAAGAGGCAGAGAAATAGACTTCATTTCTTCTTGAAAAACTATCCAAGTCATAATGTAAGTGAGTATGTACACCAGAAGAATGATAATGGTCATACTTCTAAATAATCTGCTACAGAGCCCCAGTGGTTAACTTCTCAGTACTTCATTCTCAGAGATTAGCCCTTTGAGTACTTGCCACCTTGCTCACTGGTGGTCCTCCTAGTCCTTCCAAGCGATTTGACATTCTGTTCAGTTTTCCACTGGCTTACACACTGACAACAAATATGTTCAATTTCACTAAAAATGGAACTTTCGGGGCTATTGTTTAACTACTTTCTTTAGTTCTCAAAGACTATCAATAGCTTGATGCAATCTCATCTTTTTCTCTAACTTTGAATATCTGAATACTGTTATGTGCAACTACCCAGTCTTACTGTCCTAGTGCAAGTCCTCATTATCTATTTATAGCACTGTATTAATTGATATTTTTTTTTTCTTCTCCAATCCATTTAATGCACTGCTCTCAAATCAGGATTTCTAACCTTAAAGTTCAATTTGCATCAACTTATAGTTTAAAATATCAGTGCTCTTTGGCTACGTCAAGGTCTAGGCCATATGCCCTCTGGCTTGAAACTACCTTTATTCTCCTTCTGTTTCCTTTGCTCAGGTTTTATCTCTTACCTCTTACGTGTGCTGTATTTAATTATCGACCAGTGTATTTCTTGAAAGTCTTTAAATGTATTGTGGTCTAGTTTCATTCACATGAATTAACTGAAACTGAAATTAAAATAAATTCCCCAAATAATCATATGTTAAATTATTTCTAATAGCCAAGCCATCCACAAAACATCAGACTCTCCCCAGTCTTAGCGCTTTCAATTCCACAATACAAAACCTCTATACACATCAAGCCAGTCTTCTCAAACCTCATTCTCATTCAAGGTTTTCTCTATTCCCCATCTCTCTTCACAGCTTCTATACTGTATTAATAGCATATTACTTATATATGTATCTCACTACAAAATTGAAATCTTTGCATGAATGTTGTCTAGTCCTATTACCTAGCACAGTCTTGTTCAGTGACAATGCTGAACTGTATCTGAGACCTGCACGCCTGGAAATTACCAATGGTTAAGAAATCCTCCCAACATTTTATGTTCCAGGAAAGGCCTTTCTGCAAAGGGCCGTCTTTCCTATATGATTTAAGTAAGACTGGCCGATGACCCTCTTGGTTACTTGCGACAAAGTCAGACACAGACCCTTCAAATTCCCATTCTTTGTCTCATAAATGAATAGCTGACCTGTTTGTCCCCACTGACCTATCTGGACAAAACGACATTTGCCCAATGTGCTATCAGGCTTCTCTTGTTCCCTCAGGCCCTTGACACTTGTCTCACCTTGAGCTTAAACAAGCACTGGCAACTCAGCAAATACTGGGGCATGGAACAGCACACCACTTCTCCGCAGCCTCAGCAATCCTCTCTGAGAATCAGCTGGTGATAAATAAATGATTTCCTGTTCACACGTTTCATCACAACACCTGTTCACCCCACTTCCCCACAGCCACTTTTTTTCTAGCCTTGGGATACTTCTCTCTGTGGAAGAAAGCCTTTTTGGGGCGCCTGGATGGCTCAGTCGATTAAGCATCTGACTTTGGCTCAGGTCATGATCTCACAGCTTGGGAGTTCGAGCCCCACATCAGGCTCTGTGTTGACAGCTCAGAGCCTGGAGCCTGGTTCAGATTCTGTGTCTCCCTCTCTCTCTGCCCCTCTCCCACTCATACTCTGTCTCTCTCTCTCCCTCTCTCTCTCTCTCACTCTTTCTCTGTCTCTCTCCCTCTCTCAAAAATAAACATTAAAAAAAAAGAAAAGAAGCCTTGTTGCCTTTACTCTAAGGTGCTTGAAGATTTAATGGTGAAAGCATTCTCCTTACCACAATGAATTTTTGAATAAATGATTTATTTACGTCAGCCCAGATTTTATTTCATAGCACATTTTGAAAGGTGCCTCTGAAATGTAGGTTGGCTGAATGAATTCTCACTTCTAGCTTTTGCTTGAATCCTTCCATCAACCTGCAGTGCCTTCAACCTACTCTGTCAATCTAGATAGAAAAATTACCTCATTGCACTTCTGCCATGTAGTCTCCTCTTAGAGCTATATAGGTCCTTTCTTTCCTGAATGTCGATGCCATGTATCCTATCCATTCCCTCCTTTTATAATTAATTATCAGAGTTCATATTTTTTAATGAATAATTGTATATTAGCTTGTATAAGGATAATGAGTTCTTGGAACCATGTATCTCTAGTAATTATTATTTAATTTGATGTTTAATTAATCCTAGACCGGGACAGTTGGAAGCTTTTACAAACTGACTATTGTATCCTTCACCTTGTCCCTATTGTTCTTGGAACCCTTCTTTACACTTTATGCTCTTTCAATGCCCTGTCAGAACCAATATTTTTTGTTTACTCTAAATGCAAATACAATAGAAGTAACGCTCATTGTGGAGTCTTTTTTTTTTTAATGTTTCAACTTCACTTTTTTTTTTTGCCTTTGTTCTAAATGAAAAAATCTTCTAGAGTATGTCCAATGCCTTCAGATTTAAGCTTTTTAAAATTCAAAGATCTGGAGTAGTTCTGTGAGATCTCAAGGTGTACTTTTGCACAGAAATACAACAATAATAATAATTACAGAAATGCAAACTTCCATTCAGCCTGTTTGCAGCATTTCTGCCTACATTTAAAGAAACATTTATTATGGCAACCATCACCATAGTTTCATGTTATTTATCCTTACAAAATAATCTCTAACATTTATTGCATACAAGTGTATATCAGACATTGTGGTAGATATTATACATATATCATTAATTCTCATAATCTCCCAGAAGTGTGACATTATATTCATTTTGCAAGCAAGAAAGCACAGATTCAGAGTAATGTCTCCAAGGTCACATAGACAGTAATGATTAGTTTTCAACCCTAGATATCTTTGATGACAAAACATCACATTATGTGGTCTCTTTAATAAATGAACCCACTAAATATTTTCTTGGTTCCTCCTATGTATTAGGAATCTTTATTTAAAAAAAGGCAATACATTATACCTAATCCAGTAGCATGTAATATATAGGTCAACTAGAACACACATCACGATGAGGGTAACATGTGACAAAATGTGATAGGAGTAAGGCATTAGGAGAGATCAACTTCAGATTAAACAATCCTGGAAAATTTCATGGAAGAAAAGATATTTGTGTTGGGCCTTGAATGATGCATATGATTATTAAATTTAGTAAAGGGGAAGGTATTCTAACTAGAGGAAATGATACAGGTAATGACGACGTATAAGGAAAGTGCTGAGTGCATACAGATTATAAATCAGCAAGTAATATAGTCTAAATTGCATATGGGGTACTCATTGACCTATTGGGCAAAACCTGAAGAAGTTGCTAAATTCACATGATCAAAATTCTTAAATGTCAAGCTCAAGAGTTTTAAATCCTTTCTATTGGAAATTCACTGCTCTGTGAATTGCCAGGAAAGATATATTTAGGAATATATATTCAGATTAATAACTCAAAAGCATATCAAAAAGAAGAAAGATTAAAATTATTCTCCCTCCAGTTGTCAAACCTTTTCCAAAGTGTATATTTTTATTTATTCATAGGCAAAGAGATTGAATAAAAGTGACTTTTACTTGGCTTGGCCAAGCTATTATTAAATTTGTGACCATGGAGCGTTGTATCCTGGGAAACGCTTGCAATGTCTGCCCTCAGGAAATTCAACAGAACCATGAAACTCCTCTCAAACTTGACAGAAAGGTCATGGATTATTTTGCTAAAAGGCCTCTGAATTATCTGAAGCCACTCTTTCTGTTTTCTTTTTATCAGACCCAACATCCAGTTCGACCACCAGGATATTTGCATAGTATTTTTCTTTCAAAGTTTGCCATTGCAAACTAAGAGAAGAAGCCAAAGCCCACTGTGGATGTGTGGCGGAATTTGTTCTGTACTCCTGTGTAGTGAAAGATGTCTAGAAAAGTATCCTTTGAGGAAGAAAGTCTCTCATATAAATAAAGTCAAAGTCTGAAGTATCACAAGCCTTCTGGCAGGAGTGTTTTAAAATAAAAATACACAACTCTTCTCCCAACCATCCTACACTTGAGAATTTATTCATAGAAATTAAAAGTTCCAGCCCTTGAGAACATAAATTTAAAGGAGCATTAATCATAGGTAAATATCTGGAAACAAGATAAGAGATCTGAGTAAATTATGTTTACATACACTGACAAGGACTCTCTGAGACCAAACTTTAGTCAAGTTCCTCAGTGTCTGTCTGGTCTACAGCACCAAGTTGTAGCAGGAATCTTGCTAAATCAGTTTAGCCAGCACCCCCACCCCCAATATCTGGGCAACTTGGATATCAGATCTAGTTTCCCACCTTCCACCATTCTCCAGATGATATCCGACAACTCTAGCTTGCTTTCAGCAAGAATCCTGCCAAATTGGGTTGATCAGAGCCCTCCCGTACCCCTGATGTTTCCTTTTCATAATTTTTCACCCAAAGATCCCAACCTGCTGCTTCGCTGTAAATCCTCACTTGTCCATGCTGTATTCAGAATTGAGCCCAGTTCTATATGGAGATCCCTTTTTCCCCAACTGCAATAGTCCCTGAATAAAATCTGTTTTTATTGCTCTAACTACTGTCTGGCTCTGGTTTTCTTTGACAACACGATATAGTATATCATTTTAAGGTTAAGTTGTATGTCAATCAGAGTCATGCACATTGACTTGAAAGGATTTCCATGAGGTACTTTTAAGGAACAAGAGTAAAAATTAAGAGTATGATGCATTTACATAACACTGGTAATAATGAATCATGGCCTGTGAATGTACAAATATGTGTTTGTGTCTGAGTATACCTATACAGGATTATGTTCGTAAGGATATAAATTTGAAATGAAATAGGTTAAGAGGGGGTAGAGGAGGGTTCAGAGAGAGGAAATTTATAAAAGGAAGGTACAAGCAAACAAAGAAACGGAAAAAATAGAATGTGTTGCCTTTATATAAAATTATATGTGTATATGCATACCCATAAAGACCTCAAAAGCATTAAGCAATGATTTAAAAAAACCCTACATTTTTCCAAATAAATACATCCAAGCACACATATTTTGACATAGACATTACCATCCCCACCATCACCCCTCATAGCGATGCAGGCACTACATGAATCTCCTGATGCCTGTTGTTAGAAAACACTTATCAGAGAAATATTTTCTGGATTGAAAACATGGGAAGCATAAAAAAAGGCAAAGAACCATTGTCATCATGCATGTTTTAGCCAATCAGTACATTGATACAAAATTTAAAAATCAAAATTTGATTTCCAGATATTGTCACTAACCAGCTAGTCAGACATCAGGAAATCATTATAACTTTCTAGCTTCAGTCTCCATATCTGTGAAATAGATTGTATTTCACAACTTGATAAAATTTATGAAAATAGCATGAGTTTTGTAGTGTTAGGGAAAACAGAAGTTGAAAATAGGAGGCTTAGTTTTCCCTGTTGAAAATAAGGGGAGAAAAGACTCTCTCCCTCTTTCTCAGAGCATTTACTTTAGAAAACTTTTAAGCTTTTTCTCTCTCTTTGAAATATATGTAGTTCTTCTTATAAGGTAAATAAGCCACTTGCCAGTTTTGAGATCTAGGAATATCTTTTTCATTTGACCTGGGAACCATTTCCTTGAAATGTAATCATCAAGAAGATAGCATCCCTCTGTACAGCAAAGGAAACAATCAACAAAACTAAAAGGCAACCTATGGAATAGGAGAACATATTTGCAAATGACATATCCAATAAAAGGTCAATATCCAAAATACATAAGGAACTTTTATAAAACTCAAAACCCCCAAAATGAAAAATCAATTTAAAAATGGGCAGAAGACATGAATAGACATTTTTTTTTCCAAAGAAGACATCCATATGGCCAATAGACACATGAAAAGATACTCAACATCACTCATCATCAGGAAAATGCAACTAAAAACTACAATGAGATCACCACACACCTGTCAGAATGGCTAAAATCAACAATACAAGAAACAACAGGTTTTGGCAAGAATGTGGAGAAAGGGGAGTCCTCTTGCACTATTGGTGGGAATGTAAACTGGTGCAGCCACTGTGGAAAACAGTATGGAGATCCCTCAAAAAGTTAAAAATAGAACTACCCTGAAATCCAGCAATCACACAACTTGATATTTACCCAAATAATACAGAGATACTAATTCAAAGGGATACATGCACCCCTACATTTATAGAAGCATTATCTACAGTAGCCAAATAATGGAAACAGTCCAGGTGTTCATCCATTGACAAATGAATGCAAAGATGTGCTGTGTGTGTGTGTGTATATATATATATATACACACACACACACACACACACACACAATGGATTATTACTTAGCCATAATGAAATCTTGCCATTTGTAACAACATTGATGGAGTCAGAGAGTATTATGCTAAATTAAATAAGTCGGTCAGAGAAAGACAAGTACCATATGATTCCACTAATATGTGGAATTTAGGAAACAAAACAAATGAACATAGCCAGGAAATAAGAGAGAGAGGCAAATCAAGAGTCATACTTTTGACTATAGAGAACAAACTGGTGGCTATCCAAGGGGTGGTGGTGGAAGGATGGGTTCAATAGGTGATGGGGATTAAGAAGTGCCCTTGTTGTGATGAGTGCCAGGTGATGTATGGAAGAAGAATTACTATATTATACATCTGAAACAAATACTACCCTGTATGTTAACAACTGTAATTTGAATAAAAGCTTTAAAAAACAGAAAGCAGAGCACCTGGCTGGCTTAGTCAGTGAAGCATGTGACACTTGAACTCGAAGTTATAAATTTGAGCCCTATGTTGGATGTAGATTTTACTTAAAAAAAATAAAATCTTTTAAAATAAAATAAAAAGAAAGATAGGACCCCTATATCCCAGTTTCGGGGGGGGGAGGGGTCAGAGCCTAACTTCAGCTGATACTTCCTCCAAGTTACAAAACTACCTCTTATAAAGCGTAAGCAGCTAATTTTTTCCTTTGGGTAAAGCCAATTTGCTAAGGCAGATGGATATCCCAAACACCAAATTAATTTAGGACAAACTGTATGTGAAAAATGATATTGTTGAATCTTGTTACTTGAGACCTGATTTCATTTATATTGAGAAAATGTCTGGAATAAGTTGTATCTGCTTGGCAAGATGGATAAGATTTCTTTCTGTCCTGCAAACGTCCAGTTGATTGCCTGCCATGCACATCATTATTCTGTTTTAATGCTTTTTCAGCAAGAAGACATTACTTTATTTCTCTTCTATCTCTGTGGAGATGTTTTCTGCATTGGGAGGAACTTTTAATTCTATTTCCCCAAAAGTAATCACTTGATTTTTAAAATAAGAGAAAAAGAATTTCATAGTGCTAAGAATTACACCTGTCATTTATTGAGTAAATGCGTGTGAAGAAGTGTGTGACAGGAGGATGTATGTCCCTTATAATATAAACATCATGCCATGCTGGACATGATTTATTTAAAGAAACAACCTCCTCCTTTCCCAGTGACAATATAGCCCTAAATACAAGAAACTGAGTTCATCTGATGTTCCACCAAAGAAAAAAGCAATCTTTTCCAATGCTAAGGAAAATTTAGGGGTAATTTTGCCTTACATCCTGCCTTTAGAGTTTGAATGCATATCTGCACTGTAATCGCTCACAAGGAATGGCTCTTAAACTTTTGTGTATTATAATCCTCAATGATACTCTTCTGAAAATATGAACACTCAGGGTGCCTGGGTGGCTCAGTCAGTTCAGCTTCCAACTCTTGATTCCGGCTCAGATCATGATCTCATGGTTTGTGAGTTCAATTCTGCCATCAGGCTCAGTCTCTCCCTCTTCATCTGTTCTCTTTCTCTCTCTCTCTCTCTCTCTCTCTCTCTCTCTCTCTCTCTCTCAAAAATAAACTTAAAAGAAAGAGAATAATCTCCATGCACTTACAATTTAACAAAGCTACATAGTATTTCCAAGGGCACATGAACTCCTTGTAAGAAACGGACACTGATACCAGTGCAGACATATCACAAGCTGAAGTCTCCTTGTAGAGAAGGAAGGGCCATTTGGGATATTTGTTTTTTCAAAATTTGTTCTTAAAATCAGTGATGACTTAATTGGGGCAAAATGGTTTACAGATATTTTGTCAATGGGAGGTTCAGAAAAGTGCTCATATCTGCAGAGACTAGAAGTTTATGCTGTACAGGGAGAATGTATCCAAGGAGAAGACAGACTTTGTCCTAGATTGTTTGAATACACAGTGAAATGTAATGAAGTTCTTCCCTTTTCAGTGACCACGGTGAAAGAAGTTAACAGCTATCTAACTAGCCAGGAATGAAAAAAATAAAATAAAATAAATCAGCAGACGTTTAAGTACAGTTGCAATTCTAGCTTGCCTTTAAAGAGTCTGGAGTTATTTTATTTGATTCCGCTTCCCAAAAATATTAACATTACTTATTTATTCAAGCTAATTAAGAACAGTGCATGTGTGTGTGTGTGTGTGTGTGTGTGTGTGTATGCATGCGTGTGCACATGCACACGCATGTGTGTTCTTAACCAGTTTGAGAGCTAGGTCTGAAAATCAGAAGTGGCTAAAACATAGTTCCTGCCTTCATTGAGTTCTTAGGTTAGAATATGATAGGCACAAAAATATAATTGCAACAGTATATGATAAATTTATGCCAACAACATTTATTAAGTTCAGTGGTGAAGAGAGTGTGGGATACACTCTTAATGAATAATTCAGGTAGTAAAAATCCTTTGTGATTAAGGAAATCCTTACCACAGAATAGATAGCTAGACTACCTTCAAAAAGTGGGAAAAAAATTCAGAAGGGTTTGCTACAGCACGAGCATGGAATGTGAGATCATTAATCACAGAGAAAAAGAGCCCTGCCAATACACAATAAATGTGTTAAGTTTTTATTAACTTCATGTATCTGTATAGAAATACATTTCACTAGGAGTAGAGGAGTCCGCGGCTTTGCATTCTGTTTGATGCATGAAATGAATCTTGTCCTTGGCATCTCTGACTGATAGGAGTTATATTGATTTTGCAAGCTTCTTAGGCTGGGTGGTTTCAGATCCTGCCATTCTGCAAGTTGTGTGTAGTCAGACTCTACAGCAAGGTGAGGGGAGAAAGCTATAAGGCCTGCGTGATATCTGTGATTCTACAGAGGGAAAAGTCCAAAGGCATCTTTGCAATAATAAAATCACCACCTTTCATTTATATTAATCTCTTCCTTTCAGGAATGCACAGTGTTTCAGAAGCCTTACCCCACTGATTTTCACTTCCACTCTGGAGAGACCTATTAAAATGTCAAACGGTTCTGATCCCAGAAAATGATAATCACAGGTTACTAGGGGGCAAAAGGAAACACTCTCACCAGAGGCATGAATTTCTATACTTCCCAAGGTGGAAAGATATAGCAAGAGAAATGGATCCCGGCTCATGTTTACTCAAACTTCGCATGTTCTAAGGATCTGATAAACCGGCAGCTCAGACAGGCAGACACTACAGCAGCTATTTACTCCACAAGCTCCTCTCCATATACTCTGCTGGTGAAAAGACTATACATTCTTGCGATTCCTAGTTCCTGCCTTCTCAGTGCTTTTAAGGCCCACAGATAAGGCTACATCTGCAGAAAGAAAGACGGTGTAGTGGAAGGCCATGTGCGTTTCTACCAGTAATCAGCTGTACCGAAGATAGAGGATTCAGTGGGGCCCACCAGCAAAGGAAGCTTACACCTAGAGAGAGTTTTCCTAATCATGACTGAAATTTTTGAAAGAGAATCCTACGATCGTACCTTGAGATAAAACACAATTTTGTCTTAATAAGAATAGGTGTATGATAACTAAAAAATGTAGAGGCAATTGCATAAAAAAAAGTATGCTTACCTGTCTGCAGTTTCATTTCCCTAATAGTTTCCCTCTAGGTACTCTACATTCTAGTTAAAATACATTTTGTTCCATTTCCTGATACTCTGTACCCTTTCATAAACTATGTTCTTCCCTAAGAATGATGTTGAGACTCATTCTAACCAAATAAACTCTTCTTTTTACCCTTCTAGAATGTGCTAAGTATGGTTGCCTAGCCGTTAGTCATTTCCTTCTCTCTCTCTCTTACTGGCACAATCTACCCACATTAGAGGTCACGAATGCCACATATACAATTTCTCAGCCTCCTCTGCAACAAGAGATGGCCACGTCATGTGATAGATTTAGACAATAAGAGAGAAGAACGTCTCTTGGGTCTTCAGGATTTTTTTTTCTACTACAAACAGATTTAAAAAAGGGAAATATTTTCCTGCCTCGACAATCTTTGCCTCTCCTTCTCCCTTCCTACTTCTAGAGATGTGACAATCATTTGGGGGAACATGACACGTTATTCCCAAAGACAGATGACAAGCCAGCTTGCTGGATGGGGAATCTGAAGTATAAAAACAACATTGGTATTTAAGGATGTATTTAGGCTATAGTACTGACCCTACAAGCTCCAACATGCAGACTTTTTGTTATGTGATGCTATTAAACGTTCTTATTTCTAAGTCTCTGTCAGGCTTTCAGGTAAGTACACTTGAATTCATCCTGATTATTCATCACATATTCCTAGTTCCAGACTATCCGCATTGTCTAAGGATTCAGTAGAAGCGAAAATTATCAAATTCCATTCAGAGTTTCTGAATCAGAATCTCCCGCGGTGAGGTAGAACCCAGAAATCAGTTTTAACAGCTTAGCAGGTGATTTCCACAGGCCTGTGAGGAGGAGCAGCATTTCAAACTGTCAAAAATTAATACAGCTTCTTAACAATTGCTTTAAGTGAATCTCATGCACCTTCTTCTTAAGTCAATTACCCAAGATGTCCTGAAGGACCTGATTTGTTTCAGGCTACTAATGTTTTCGAAAATGATATGCACGGAGGGATAATATGAGGTAGAAATTTTTTTAGCAAAGGTGATAATTGCCTATTTCTCATAACTGTTCTCTCACCTCCTTCTATCCTTGTTATTTTCTACCTGCTTGATGACAAACTCAACTTCTCCCCTTTCATTCCTCCTCCCGCTAGGACTTGCTTCTAGGACATTCACCTGGTCACTCTGCTTCTTTTCTTGAAGAAATGGTCTTCTGCTATTTAGGATCCTGCAAAACCTATTAATACTCTGCTAACACAAATACTAACAGACTATACTGTATGGTGACAGATGGTCACCTTGTGGTGAGCATAGCATAACATGCAGGGTCATCAACTGACTGTGTTGTACATCTGATGCTAATGTAACATCGTGTATCAACTACGATAACAAATATAGTAACATGCTATAGAATTTATTACTCTGAAAACATGAACTTTTAGCTCTCAATTTCTCTGTTCTATTTTTATTCTCATGTTGAAATGTTCTTGTCTTCTTCAAGTTTCTGTATAAACGTCAGCTCCTTGTAAAACATCCTGGATGGCCTCCCAACTCAGGTAAAACGAATCTATTGTTATTATTTCCTGTTTCCACCCATCATCGTATGCATCTCCATCATAGTACTGATCACATTACAGCATAATGATCTCTGTAGAGTTGGTTTCTGATTATGAATACAATTCACAATTATTTTAGAGAATGTATAATCTACATTAAATATGAAAAAATAATACATGCTTTCGATTTCATAATTCAAATATAAACACAATTAACCAATTCTTTAATACTCAATTTTGTTTCTATAATAAATCAATAAAAGTGTAGATTTTTTTTTTAAGTTTATTTATTTATTTTGAGAGAGAGAAAGAGTGTGAGCAGGGCAGGAGCAGAGAGAAAGAATCCCAAGCAGGCTCCATACTGTCAGCATGGAGCCTTATGTGGGGCTCAATCCCAGGAACCGTGAGATCATGACCTGAGCCAAAATCAAGAGTTGGATGCTTAAGTGACTGAGCCACGCAGGCACCCCTGTAGATTTTTATACTTTATATAAAACAAAAACAAAAAAATTCTAAATTATAATATTGGTGTTTTTAACACCTGGCAGATAACAATCAGAGTGCTTATTAAAACTATAGATTCCTGGGCCCCACTACAGACCAACTGTATGAAAATTTCTAAGGGAAAGGTGTCAGGAGCGAAGTTTCTGGTTATTTCCTAAGAGACAGTCTAAAAGAATTATTTTATCCAATAGCATGATCTTAAAAACGAATGACTCGGATTATAAATAGCCAAAGACTTTCCATAAAATTTGTATACCTACCTACCATCTATGCATAAAAATGTCTACCATAGGTTTTGGGACTTTTACAAAACACCTAGAATTATTATTCTTAAAATAGATACAGGCAGAGTACTGGTTTCCTCGAAGTGTCATAACAAATTAACTACACATGAGTGATTGAAAAATTTATTCCAGTACAGCTGTGGAGGCCAGAAGTCTGAAATCAGGAAGTAGGCAAAAAGGCTCTAGAGAACAATCCTCCCATTCCTTTTCCAGTTTCCGGTGACTTTAGTGTCCCTTAGGTGGGGGCCGTGTGATTCTATCTGTGCTTTCATCTTTCCATGACCTTTCTCACTGTGTGTCTGAGTTTCAAATCTCCATGGGCCTTTCACTTACAAAGATAACTGTCATTGGATTTGGGACCCACCCGACCCCCAGGATGATCTTTAATTTAAATCTGCAAAAAAGTCCTTTTTTTTTTTTTTTTTTTTTTTTTTCAAAATAAATACATATTCACAGGTTCAGGAGGTTAGGGCATTGACATGTGTCTTTTCAGTACCACCATACAACCTACTACAGATGGAGACACATGAAAGATTTAAAATTACAAGTGATCCACAAAAAAATAGCATCTCTTCTTTTAATCTGGATCTGGTTTCTTATATAGTTGAGATTTCTCCTGCGGTATTGGCCATTGGCCATTGACCATTTGTGCTTTTTTTTTTTTTTTTTTCAAATAAATCAACCATTCATGAACTTTGACTATTTTTGACTATTTTGACTAACTGTGACTTTGACTATTGGTAAGACAGTGTCTTGTCATTATTTGTTATAAGACAAAGTCACTTATATTTGTCTGATGCCTTAAACATTCACTCATATCTTTAAATCTTCCCTCCTGCTTTCTCTTAATCAAGTAGGTACAGTGCTTCTGCACATTTCTGTTAAAAATGGGCTAGAAGCTAGAAATAGACAATTAAATCAACAATTTGTAAGTAGAGATACTCTATGGCCGCCTCATTTGGTACATTTGAAACATCCAAATGACAAACGATCTGGGGGAGATCAGGGATGGGCTCTGGACTTGGGTGGGTCTGTAAGAGTGTGCTTTGCCTCTGTGCTGCACTCTCTGTATTGTTATCATCCGCAGCCCGTAAACTGGGAAACTGAGCCCAGATTGAGCTGCCTGCTTTTCAAGGCCAGGTTTGCAATGGTGATAGTCAAAGGACATTTGTGGGACATGAGGACCAAAAGAAAGATAGTTAATGTGATACATAAAGAAATTTAGTAAATCTGAAAAATAGATACAAATCATGCTAATACTCAGAAAATTTTTAATTGTTCATCTAACAACATTTGAAAGCTCTTTTGTATTTTCTGATATTTTTAATAATGCTAGTTCTGCAAGGTGTATTTCATACAGGGTTTTTAAAATATTGTACACACCTATATGCAGACAGCATGCATACACACACACACGCACACACACAGAGCTCTGGTTTTACAGGCCAGTTTTAATATCAGCTCTGCCACATGCTACTTGTGTGAATTGGGCCACTTTGCTAATACCTTAGAGTCTTATTTTCCTACTTGAAAATTAGACATATTATACCCTTTCTTGAAGACTGTTGTGAATATTTTTGTAAAGGATAGCAGATTAGGAAAGAAAATGAATAAGTGACTTCGATTTCTTCCCTTTCTTCTTTTTCTTTTTCCTTTTTTAACAATATACTTTAACTATTTGTATGTGTAAAGATGGGCCCCAGACCACAGCATTAAATCAACAAATGGCTTATTTTGGGGGGGGAGGGGTACAAGTAAATTTTAATAAGTGAATTTGTAAATATGGAATCTGTGAATAATGAGGTTCAGTTATAAATACAAATGATTTCCACGATGAAGCAAAGGCTCCAAGAGGATAAATGATTTGCCTGCAGTCAACACCTAGTGGGTAATAGAACTGAAATATTCAAGCCAAGTTTAACTCCTGAGTTTGGCTCTTAAACACCTAGTACCAATTACTTATATCAGTCAAAGATCAACAGAGCAGTAGTGTATGTATTCTGGAGAATGCTCCATGTGTCTTCTGTTTTAGGGTGGAATATTCTAAATATATCTGTTAAGTCCACCTGGTCCAGTGTGTCATTTGAAGCCATCATTTCCTTTTTTATTTTCTGTTTAGATGATCTATCCATTGATATAAGTGGAGTGTCCAAGTTCATTACTACCATTGTATTGTTACCAATTAATTCCTTTATGTTTGTCATTGTTTTATATATTTGGGTGCTCCCATGTTGATGCATAAATATTCACAATTATTAGCTTTTCTAGTTGGATTGTCCACTTTATGATGATATAATGCCCTTCTTTGTCTCTTGTTGCAGTCTTTGTTTTAAAGTCTAGTGTGTGCTTTATTTTGAACATCCATTTATGTGATAAATGTTTCTCAATCTCCTCACTTTCAATTGCAGTGTCTTTAGGTCTAAAACGAGTCTCTTGTAGGCAGCATATACATGGGTCTTGTTTTTATTCATTCTAATACCCCATGTCTGTTGATAGGAACATTTAGGCCAACAAATGCTTTTTTGTTATTGTTGTGGTTTTTTTTTTTATTTTAGAGACAGAGAAAGATAGAGCAAGTGGGGGAGAGGGAGAGAGAGAGAGAGAGAGAGAGAGAGAGAGAATATTAAGCAGGCTCCATCCTCAGTATGGAGCCTGACTCGGGCTGAATCCCATGACTCTGGAATGACCTGAGCCGAAATCAAGAGTCAGACACTCAACCAGTTGAGCCACCCAGGTGCCCCATGGCTTATTTATATTAAAAAAAAAATCAGAAAGGGAAGAGAGAAGTACCCTGAAAGAGTTAGTATCGTGGAGAGGGGAGAAGTGAAGAGGGAATAATAAGTAAAGAGGTATAAAGGAGAGAAATTACTTAGAAAATGGTGGAAAACCAGGAACTAAGGAAAAGAAATGTGGTACACAGAAAATACCTCACAGCAGGTTAAGACAGAGACTTTTAAAAATAAGGCTGGCTTATAAAGTATTAAATATAATACAGGTTTCTGAGCTGTGCCTGGTATTCACTCCATCATTACAATTTTCAAGGTCCATCTCATGTTAGCTGTACTTTGGAACATATTAAAAGAAAGTGGTGCTGCCCCTTACTCAGTCCTCTTCTCATCACTACACACAAGAGATTCAAGACATAAGAGAAAGCAGCACTGAAAGAGAGAGGAGAGAAGGGCAGCAAGCAGTGTTTAGTGGAAGCAAGGAATCTCCGCAAACATTCCTAGAACAGACTGGAGACCTCAGAGTCCCGGTGTTACTAAAGACAGAGAGGAACTGCATTTTCCTCTTCCCACAGATGGAAAGGAGATTCAGTTTCTTTTTTAAATGCATATGAAAGAGGAGATCAGGAGCCTTGGCAACTCCCACATAGCTAGCCTTTCTGTTGTAACAAAATAAGTAACATGCTCCCAACATTCAATAATGGGGTTAACAAGTTTAGTACCTCCAGCCAACACGGCCCCAACACGGCCAACATACTAGTAAGAATGGTAGTTATCATCTTCATCCTCTTCTTTATACAAGATTCTAAAACAGGACATTGGCTGCCAGGCAATTTTCTGTACCTTAGAATAGGACTATCCCTCCCCTCATGTGGGGAAGAAGTGTCAAGTGCCAGTCATCACACAGCTCACAGTGAAACTTTTTCCAGTGGCCAAGGAGGTAGTCTCACCCTGGGGTTTACAAAGCCCAGTTTAAACCTTCACTCAGCACTTTCTAAAAAAGGCCATCAGCAGCTTTAGGATGTTTTTTTTCCCCCTACCAGCATTATGAGCACCTATTTCACATTTTGCATTTCTGGAATCTTGCATAGCAGGTTTGTCCTATTTCCAGTTTGCATGTGTCATTTTCATTTGAAATTAGGAGCATGCCCATTACAGATTATGAATCATTGCTTATACAGATTAAATTAATAAGCAAGCTTGAAAATGTAAAATGTCACTTTTCAATGACCCCAGTGTTGGAAGAGACATTCATTAATCTAGGTGAGCAGTGTCAGAGGCAACATTCCAACCCATGTGAGGTCAGTTGCAGCATTATAATTCCAAATGCCCAAATTCTTTCCCCAACTTTCTGTTCTCAAGCCTGGGTAATTCACATGTCATGCTGTTGTCACCAAGTTGCTATTTAAATTAGGTCTCAACAGGAACAGCTGTTTATTATCAATAAATATACAAAGGAAAGTCTAATTTCAATGGATATCAAATCCTTAATCTCCCAGTATTAGGTCTTAGAATGCGCCACTCTTTCTGTAGACAAGTGGTTTCATAACTTGTCTCTTAGTTTCACATCCGGATTGGTTTCATTTTCCACTAAATGACAAACAGGGTTGGGAAAAAATTAAGGGAAAATGAAATGTGACTTTGAAATGCACTGCTACGCATCTTCTTTCGTATTTCTTTCTCTTCTCTTTCCATGTCTCTTGCTCCTTCATACTTTTTTTTAAAGGGCAAAAACAACTTATTCTAAACACAAAAATTTTAAAGAGAACAAAAATAGTTGCAGTAAGGTTAAGGTTTTCAAATCTTTACTCTTCTTGATTTTATATTTTCTTTTTAAGGGGAAAATGAGTGAAGAAAACAGAAATGCCCTGGATATTCAGTAAGAACATTCAAGGTTTATAGATCAAGTAACTGTAAGCACATATATATTTCTGTGTTAGTGCATGTATATGGGTAGACAGATAGACAGATATGACTGCTCATTCAAAAAATGCGTAAGCTCAAGTCTCATAATTTGATAACCAAATTATGTGAGTAATACATCTTCTGCCTAAAGGTTTCTTTTCAAGGTTAAAATATCTGTAGAGATTCTGTGACTACAGAAAAAGTCATATTTGCCTTAAGTGTATTCCTTTTCTGTCACTTCTAATATGATTTTTCCTTAGGGAATTTAGGGAATTATATGATCCTTTTTGTCCTCTGTTCATTCTACATAAAACTAAATGGACTAAAATTCTGCATAATAATAATATTCTCTTTAGAAATGTAGTTGCTTGAAATATTAGCATATGTATGAATTTGAATATTAGTATGCAGCAATAATTATAATAATACCACAAAACACTTAAACTCTCATATATACTCATTCAATGCACTGACAGATATACATGACTCTAATGAAGGCAAATAAGTTAAAAATAATGAATGCCATCACAAAAACAAAGTTGAAATATGGTAGTCATTCATGAACTTGAATCTTATTCAATGATATTCATAATATTGTTTTCCATATTGTAAGAACATTTTCAAAATAATATATGAAAATTATAATTTCAGATTGTGTTTTTAACATATGACAATACAGCTAGAATCTAAAATAGAAATATTGCTGATTTGATCAATATTGTGTTGACCTTGGTCAGTTTTCATAGCAAGCAGGGGATAGTAAAAGTATTTTTTTATTGTTTTTAAGTTTATTTATTTACTTTTAGAGAGAGAGAGAGAGAGAACATGTGCACACAAGCAGGGGAGGGGTGGAGAGAGAGGAAGAGAGAGAACCCAGAGCATATATGTATTTTACTTGGGTCCTGAACTGAGGAACAGTGAGATCATGACCTGACCTAAAATCAGGAGTCAGATGCTTAGCCACCTGAACCACCCAGGCAGCCCAGTAACAGATTTTAAAGACTATTTGTGAGCAGCCTCAAAAGACTCTAAGATGTAAGGATTTTTCTCTCCATTCATGAAAAGCAAATCACTGAAGGAAGCTGTGGAGACCTATTTTGGGTAAACCACACAAACAGTATCTTTAAGGAGAGGAAAAAAAGAATAATCTCTTCAGTTGAAATCACACTGGAAACTGCTTGGTGGATTGAATGAGGAGCTAGGCAAGAGCTCCACCCATCCTGAGGAACAGAAAAGCTGTTCCATTCTCTTTCATTTTATTTTTTACTTATTTTTAAATTTACATCCAAATTAGTTAGCATATAGTGCAACAATGATTTCAGGAGTAGATTCCTTAGTGTCCCTTACCCATTTAGCCCATCCCCTCCTCCCACAACCCCTCCCATAACCCTCAGTTTGTTCCCCATATTTATGAGTCTCTTCTGTTTTGTCCCCCTCCCTGTTTTTATATTATTTTTGTTTCCTTCCCTTATGTTCATCTGTTTTGTCTCCTAAAGTCCTCATATGAGTGAAGTCATATGATTTTTGTCTATGTCTGCGTAACTAATTTCGCTTAGCATAATACCCTCTACTTCCGTCCACATAGTTGCAAATGGCAAGATTTCATTCTTTTTGATTGCCGAGTAATACTCCATTGCATATATATACCACTTCTTCTTTATCCATTCATCCATCGATGGACATTTGGGCTCTTTCCATACTCTGGCTATTGTCGATAGTGCTGCTATAAACATGGGGGTGCATGTGTCCCTTTGAAACAGCATACCTGAATCCTTTGGGTAAATGCCTAGTAGTGCAATTGCTGGGTCGTAGGGTAGTTCTACTTTTAGTTTTTTGAGGAATCTCCATACGGTTTTCCAGAGTGGCTGCACCAGCTTGCATTCCCACCAACAATGCAAAAGAGATCCTCTTTCTCCGCATCCTCGCCAACATCCGTTGTTGCCTGAGTTGTTCATGTTAGCCATTCTGACAGGTATAAAGTGGTATCTCATGGTGGTGTCTGTTCCACTCTCTTTAGATAATTTACTTTACAAACACCCCAGTTGGAACCATGGAACGTGCAGTGGTTTGGCAGGCGCAGGGGCTCACGGGAGCTCTCTGAGGCTCTAAGAGGCAAACTGCCACAGGACTATTTTTACTCTAGAGAGGCAAATCTCTCTCATGGTCATGAGAGAATTGATGAAAAAAAAAAGTCACTAGATCAGCTGGGATCTTCTTAAGGATAACAGAAATGTTTTTCATAAATAAAGAGCGTTGCTTATATTGCTTTTTTTAGCAAAGCATAGTTAAATACACATTCAACTTTTTGCAGCTTTTCCTAAAATAATTATAACTTGTTTGGTTCATACAGGCTCCCTTTTCTCTCTTAAGTGTCTAAATCATAGGGATTTCCTCCAGTGCCCATGTGCTTCTGTGTTAGCGCATATGTGTGTGTACGTGTGTATAGGTGTGTGTGTTGTGAGGTTGGTTAGACAGTTATTTAAGATCAATATTTATGCTCATTCCGATTACATTTTATATTTATATTTGTTCTAAACTATCAGTTAACTTAGAAAAACAAATAATATATTAAACCATACCTTGTATCTATGTGTCTGGAGTCCAGGCTTCACAGTTATGAGACTTAAAATATTTGGTGAATGATTCTTTACTCAAAGCCTGAAAACACCACTACCATGTCTATTTTAGTAACATTTGTTATCATTGTTCTGAATAAAGCTTTCTAAAATCAGGATATTCAGGCTTGAACGTCCCTGCAAAAAAACCCATGCCACTTTCTTTTTGTCCTCTGTATTAAACTGCCACATCTCTCAATATAACCTTCAGGAATAAGAGTCCACCAAGCAACCTATAATACATGCATGGATTTTTAAGATGTACTTAGTAACCACTGGTGGCCTGCCTGGTTAACTGCAGCCTATGAACTCATAATATGTTAACAGCTGGTCACGTACAGTCTTCATTTCTTCAACTGCTACTCATTCTTAAAACCATTCCCATCTTGCATCAAGACCCCTTAGTCCAGTAGATTTTTTCCACTAAATCCCAACATCAGTTATTATAATTTCTATTAAATTATAGAATAGTTTCTACATCATTCCACAAATTATTGGACACTGCCAATATATCCAATGTTGCTTTAAGTTCTGGAGTTATAGCAGTTTTTTTTTTAAATAAACAAAACAAAACCCCTTTATTGGGAAATATAGTCTAATGAGGGGAGATAATTTATAAGCAGTTGAATAAACTACATAATATGGTAGATGTTGGTAAGTGCTAGAAAGAGAAATAAAGCAGAAAAGTATAGGGAATGCCAGTATTGGGCATGGTCCATTTTAAGTTAGGTAACCCGAGAAAATGTGACTAAGATGTTGATAATTGAGGAAGCACTTGAAAGGGTGAAGAAAATGGCCATACATCAACCTGTAGAATAACTTTTTAGGTACTAGAAATGGCGAGTACAAATCCAGGAGGTACAATTATGACTGACACATTCTTTCTCCCTCGCTGACAATTCCACCATCTTTTTGTTGTTTTTGGCTTCTATTCCAACAAAAATCTATGCCGTGGTTCCTCAGTGCTCAAAATTCTGACAGTCTCTTTCATCTATATTCTCTCCATTAGTGGCCTCATCCATTCCATGATTTTAGGTGTCATCTCTCTTTTGATAGCTCCCAAATATTTATCTCTAGAAGGGTACTCTTCTGAGCTCGATATCTATAACCCATCTGCCCTCACATTTCCACCTGTATCTTAGACTTCTATCCTAGATAAAACTTTTCCCCATGTTTCCCCCAGCACAGCTAATCATAAAACACTTCCAATTCTCAACCAAAACACAGTCATATTCTATGTCTCTATTTTTCTACTTTTAGTAGTCAATCCATCAGTAATCTCTGTACATTTTAATTCCAGTATGCATTTCAAATATTAATGCATCTCTTACCTTGCCTGTCCATACTCTAATCTGCCTAAAGTAGATCCTCTGCTTACATAGATGATTCACCCTTCAATAAATTTTTCACAAGTAGCTAAAATAAGTCTTTTTCAAAATGTAAATCGTTTTTGTCCCCTGGTTAATGTTCTTAGTATCATAATCCACTTAGAAATCCAAAGTCCTTTTCATGATCTAAACAAACTTTAATCATCTCATATTTCATCCATACACTTCTCCTAGCTCACAAAACTCTAGTCACACTAATCCTAAAAAAAAAAAAATAATAATCAAGGTAACTCAGCTTTTTTCTGCATCACAAGGTCTTTGTACTCTTATTTATACATCTAGAGGTTCTTTTCTTCGTCTATGTATGGCTAAATTCTCTCATGTACTTAGGATAACAGTTTATATGTTACTTTATTAAAGAGGTCATATATAAATTAACCACTCGTATTTTTCTCTCACAAGATTCTGTTAATGTTTACAGAAATTCTTAAAATCTGAGACTTCTGGGGGAAGATGGCAGAGTACGAGGATCCTAAACTCACCTTGTCCTATGGATACAACTAGATAACAGGCATCATTGCAAATAATCCAGAAAATGAACCAAAGACTGGCAGAACAAAGTCTGCAAATAAATGTAGAGAAGAGGCCACATAGAAGAGGGTAGTAAAGACAGACACAGTGGGGAGTTAAACCCCCTGGGTGTGGGTGCTGGAGGGAGGTGGAGAGGTGAGAAATATTATCACACCAGGGAGCCTGCACAACAGAGAAGAATCCCCACAGCAGTTGGCTTTGAAAATCAGAAGGGCTAAGTTTCTTGGTTTCTTATAACCAGAGGAACTTAAGTCCTAGAAATTTAAATCAGCAGGCTCTGCTCTGGGAAAGCCTGGAAGGGGCAAGAAGAAGTCCCCACCCTTAAAGAGATAGCACAACAAACAGCCTAAAACAGCAGTTTGAAAGACACCTGGGGCATATTAGAGAGATAGTTACTAATCTCAGAGTTTGCTGAGGGATTTCTCCAGGAACAAAGGAGCTGGCAGGCATCTTTTCCCTCCTCTACCCCTCCAGCATAATCACAAATCAACCTGAGGTGCTGGCATTCATACCTAATTTGCTTACACTGCGTCCCACCCCCTCCAGACAGTCTTGCCTCAGTCCCAGCTCTGTGGGTCCACTACCCCAGAAGACCAGAGCAAAGTTTGCCATTTCCCATCCTCCCTGGATGATACACACACCTTGTGCAAGTGGACCAGCACCACCTTCTTAAAAGTGTGTACCCTACCAACTACTTTCAAGAGCAAGAGACCTAGCCGACTTTCCTAACACACAGAAACAGACACAGAGAGTTAGGCAGAATGAAGACACAGAGGAATATTTCTCAAGTGAAAGAACAGAACAAAATCACAGCAGGAGACCTAAGTTAAAGGGAGATAAGATATCTGATAGAGAATTTACTTCTTTTTAAATGTTTACTTATTTATTTTGAGAGAGAGAGAGAGAGAGAGAGAACAAGCAGAGGAGGGGCAGAGAGAATCCCAAACAGGCTCTGCACTGTCAGTGTGGAGCCCGATGTGGGGCTCGAACTCACAAACCCCGAGATCATGACCTGACTGGAAATCAAGAGTCAGACGCTTAATTGACTGAGCCACCCAGGTGCCCCTATCTGATAGAGAACTTAAAGTAAGGATCATAAAGATACTCACTAGACTTGAGAAGAGATTGGAGGATATCAATGAGGCCCTTAACACAGAGATAAAAAAGAACCAACCAGTGATGAAGAACATAATAATTGAAATTAAAAATATACTTGATGGAATAAATAGCAGGCTAGAGGAAGCAGAGAAAGAATTAATGACCTGGAAGACAGACTAATGAAAAGTAATCAAGTTGAATAAATCAGAGGAAAATAAATTAATGAAAATTGAGAATAGTCTTCTGGAACTCAGTGACTCCATCGAGTGTAATAACATTTGTATTATAGGCATCCCAGAAGAAGAGAGTGAAAAGAGGGCAATTTATTTGAAGAAACAATAGCTGAAGACTTCCTAAATCTGGGGAAGGAAATAGGTATCCAGACTCAGGAGACACAGAGGTCCTCCAAAAAAATCAACCCAAGGAGGTCTGAACCAAAACACACAATAATTAAAATGGCAAAAAGTAGCGATAAAGAAAAAAATTTTAAAGCAGCAAGAGAGAGGAAAGCAATTACATCCCAGAGAAACACCATACATAAGGTTATCAGCTGATTTTTCAGCAGAAACTTTGTAGGCCAGAAGGAAGTGGCATGATATATTCAAAGTGCTAAAAGGGAAAAATCTGTAGCCAGGAATACTCTATCCACCAAGACTATCATTCAGAATAGAAGGAAAGATAAAGAGTTTCCTAGACAACAAAAACCAGAGTTTGGGACCACTACACCGGTCCTACAAGAAAATTAAAGGAGATATTTTCAGTGAAAAGGAAAGACCATAAGTGAGAGTCTGAAAAATAAAAAACACAAAAGCAGTAAAAAATAAGTATTTCTGTAAAAATAAATCAAGGGATTCATAAAATAAAAGGATATAAAATATAATCCCATATACCTAAAATGTGGGGGATGGGGGAGGGAATGAGTTCAAACGTAAGTGACCACCAAGTTCACATAAACTGCTCTATGCTGAAGATGCCATATACAAACCTAATGGTAATGACACATCAAAACCAGTATTAGATATACAAAAATAAAGAGACAGTAATCCAAGTATACCACTAAAGAAAGCCAACAAACCATGAAAGTGAGCAAGAGAAGGATCAGAGAAAAACTACAAAAATAACCATAAAACAAGTAACAAAATGGCAACCAATACATATCTATCAATAATAAGTTCTTTGAATGTAAATGGACTAAATGCTCCAATCAAGAGACATCGGGTGACAGAGTGGATAAAAAAAGCAAGACCCATTTATATGTTGCCCACAAGAGACTCATTTCAGATTGAAGATACATGCAGACTGAAAGTGAGGGGATAGAGAAGCATTTAATGTGCAAATGGAGACAGATACCATATGTTTTCACTCTTATGTGGATCCTGAGAAACTTAACAGAAGACCATGGGGGAGGGGAAGGAAAAAAAAAAGTTAGAGAGGGAGGGAGCCAAACCATAAGAGACTTTTAAAAACTGAGAATAAATTGAGGGTTGATGGGGGGCTGGGGGAGAGGCAGGGGAGGGTGGGTGATGGGCATTGAGGAGGGCACCTGTTGGGATGAGCACTGGGTGTTGTATGGAAACCAATTTGACAATAAATTTCATATTAAAAAAATAATAAAAATTTTTTTTAAGAAAAGCAAAAAAACAAAACAGAGCTCGGATAGCAATACTTACTTTTGTCAGCCAAAACAGACTTTAAAACAGACTGTAATAAGAGACAAAGAAGGATACTACATAATAGTAAAGGAGACAATCCAATGACAGGATATCATTTCTGATATCATCATATGTGAGAATGTATAAATCCTCCACATTAGTTTAAATCTTGTATGATATTTCCTAGAATGAGCATAAACATGACTTATACTCTAAATTAGGATATCTCTGTTTTTTTATTACTAAGCAATGCTAAAATAGGGAACATTGTTTTGTACACAATGCTTCTATTCTAGAAATATTAAGATGAGTTCTAGACACTTGGGATAAATCACTGAAAAATAATAAAAAGGCTGCCATTGTGGAAAGGAAAGAGTAGGAAGGACATACAGTGCTGAGTAGGATAGCCAAGGTTAAGTATTAAGATGTGAGTAAAGGTCAAAGCAGGTAAAGAAACTGGTTGAACAGATATATGTGGGGAGAACATTCCAGATAGAGAAGTCAGAAAAAATCCTTAAGTTGAAACCAACCTAACATGGTGGAGGAATATCAAAGAGACCCATGGAGCTGTTACAGCAAGCAACAGATAGCTAGGAGGAGAAAAAGCCAGAGTTCAAAGAATGCAGGGCTTTCAGAATATCATAAAGTGTTTGCCATTTACTGTTGGTGAAATCTGAAACCACTGTAAGGTTTTGAAGAGAAATAAAAATAAGTAAAATTTCTCTATCGTATGGTATGACCACTTTAAGCTGTGCCAAATGGCCCTCTCTAAAATTTGCACCATTATACAAGCCTACCCATAATGTCTCTTCTAGCTCATCCTAAATATATTTGGGCTATTAGTTATCTTTTATTTTATTTTTCCAAACTGACTGCTTTCTACTGCATTTTCCTCCTAACTAGAGAAGGTAAACATGATTAGTTTTACATTTATTCACCATTGTACTCTATTTCTCACCTGAATCATTTATTTTATATTGGTAATATTCAGCTTTTAAACATATTCATATATAATCCCCCAACACATTTCTAAACATGCAGTACAGTGATTTTGTCCTTTGTCCTTGCTTTTCTCTGATAAATTCTAGATCCTACTAAAGTACAAGTAGCTTAAATACTATACAGCAGAAAGATTTTGTTCAAAGGAATAATAAATGAAATATGTAGTTCCTTTGTATGAAAAGCAAAGACATTTAGTTTCCATTGTAAAAATGCTCTATTATGCAGTTCTCATTGTACGAAAATAAGCTGCCTTGTTTATTTCCTTCTAATCAACTTAGAATTAATTATTTTCCATGCTCAGCAGTAATCATGTATTTTATTTAGGGTAAAATATATGTGGAAGAGTAATTTAAGCCCATGTAGTGTATATCAGTTCTCCTTAGCCTTCATATTTAAAACACTCTATCTTGGGGGTCCTGGGTGGCTCAGTCGTTTCAGCATCCAACTTTGGCTCAGGTCATGATCTCACAGTCCATGAGTTCAAGCCCCGTTTCGGGCTCTGTACTGACAGCTCGGAACCTGGAGCCTGCTTCGGATTCTGTGTCTCCCTCTCTCTCTGCCCCTCCCCCACTCATGCTCTGTCTCTCTCTGTCTGTCAAAAATAAAACATTAAAAAAATTTTTTTAAGTAAATAAATAAATAAGACACTCTCTCTTGCCAATTCTGAAGATGTATTACTTAGTCCTGGGTGAAGGGAGTCAACTGCCTTTATAATCAATTATGTTAAAATTCCCCCAAAATGTTGTCATTCTAGTGGTGTAATGGTGTAATAAATCGCCCAATGCTATAAGACCATATTACTTTTCTTTTCTTTTTAACAAAAGATATTTACCAAGCATAAAAGGGTGAGGTATAGAGAAGAATGAAATTAGAGAGTAAAATAAAACTATAAAAGTCAATGTACAAGACTATTAATCCTTAATCAGTTATTTCAATGGCAGCTAGTGTTACTCATAAAAATAGAATTTTACTAAGTTTTAGTGAGGAGCATATAATTTAGCCTCATTTTGTAAAATCCTGGAGAAACATAAAAAAAATAACTGTCACTCAAAAGTGAGTTAATGTCAATGAAAAAATGGAATAGCAGCTGTGGAAATCAAATAGACTCCCACATGTAGCTATTTTCAAGGAAAATACTCAGTGATTTTAACCTTAAGGGTATTTTCCTTGTTTTATGGATTAGAAAGTAATGCTTTAATGTTCTCCCAAATGAGAAGGGTAATACTTAATAAAAATTGAGTCAACTTCACCTATATAATAATGTACTAGTGTAAGAAAAAAAATCATACTGTTAAAAAAATTTTTTTTGGTAAAATGTAGCCAAATGACATTATGTATGCTTGGTAAAAATTATTGATTTTTCATCTAGGAACAGTGATGAAATTGTGCTAAATATGAAATAATGACATTAAATGTGTTTTGGAGCCTCAAGATACCAAGTTGTTTTCAACTGGGATATATACATAATATATACGTGTATATATATATATGCGTGTGTGTATATATATATGTATAAAAATATATGATATATAAATATACATGTATATTATATATGTATAAAAATATATGATATATAAATATACATATATATAATGAGTATTAAAAACATCGTGAGTGCATTTCTTGCTCATCTACATAGATACTGAAAAAGTTAATTTTATGGTAGAAAGAACCCCATATTCCTAGCATGGCTTTTACTACTTTTCTTATCTGTAGTTTTAGCGTCTTTATGTGATTTTTTTTTTTTTTTCTTTTCCCAGCACTTAGTATCCAGGTACAGCTGGGACAGCAGAATCCGCTGGGGCCATCTTTATGCTCCTGCTTTATCTCAAGTCACAAGACATTTTTATTAAAAATTTCCATTTGGCTCTCCACAGAGTGCCACTAGTGCAAGTAACATTGAGCAATATTCCAGGCCAGGCATAACACAGACAGGTAATTGTCTAAAGATGGATAAGTTCTCAAATAACAACTTATTAAGTCCCCTTTCACCAGCCCCACCTTTCTAATAGAGTGGTCATCTTTGCTTCCTTTTTCCTCATTCTTTTAAAAATACTCTTCTCATAACAAGACTTCATGTTCGATGCAATCCTGAAACATTCCAAATTCTAGATCTTAAATGCCAGAAGGAAAAACCTACTTTACCTTCCTATCCATTGTTTTTAGGAATAAATAGAGATTTCTGAGTCCTGAAACAGGGTTTCCACTAGAAAAAAAAAAAAAAGGGACAATATGGACATTAATTTGAACAAGAAAAAAATAATTCATAAGCTTAAAAAAGAAACCAATAAAAACCACATTTATAAACAGCATATTAAATACCTTGTTAATAAACTACCTGATATACTTTCTTCTGCAGTTAATAATTGACTTGTAGATGATCGCATAGAATTTTTTTTAAGAGGACACTTGTTTCTTTAGGCCATTTCTCTGCTTGGTTGGCAATTTTCATGTCACTTATTCTGGGAGCACCTTTCAAGATAAAAGATGTCAGATGCTATACAACATGCTCTTAAACACCAGACTGCTTAGAATATGTGTCATCACATTGATGTATTCATTGCACTTTTATGGGGTTTGGCCATATACAGAAATTCTGATAAATTCTATTTCCTAAGAGTCTCATCAAAAAGAAATATATACACTATATTATTGATAGATATTATATTATATTATACAAAATTATATAGTATAATATATATAGTATAGTATATGTATTAAATAAATTATAAATGGTGGGTGCTGCATCTTTTTTTCTTGTTTGGAGAGAGGAGAACCTCTGTGTTGATTAGATATCAGTGAGAATTGGAACCTCTTCTTACTATTTTCATTCTTAATAAACTGAAGTTTCCATTTACCATTGTCCACTTCTTTGTATTTCAAACCTTGTTTTTCTTCCACTACTGAGATATTTCAGCTCCTGAGGATTTAGAACATGCATACTTCTTGACTAGACCACTGACCTTCTATCTTCTTATCAGGACACTTGGAGGGTGGGTACAGTGGGTGATAGAAGTGTTATCATTCCACACCTTAGATGGTATAGAGCAACACAACTGACTTTTAATCATGTACATTTATCTCATTATACCCATGTTAAACATAGCTTCATCTCAACTTCTGGAGTTAAATGTATCACCAAAATTCTTCTAGACCAAAAAACACTATACACAAGAAAAAGGAACTCTGAAGAATATCAGAGTGGAAAGAAATCAGTCTTAACCAAATGAAGTTAAACTTTTTTTACTTTTGCAAATGTTGCAATATCCAAGACTGTGTTAACGTATTATTGGGAACCTTCTCAGGACCTTGAAAGGAGTTGGTGCAATGGAAGAATCCAGAGCTTCAGTTTCATTGGATTCATGGGAAATCAGCTACAAAGAGCCTTTGTAAAGTGGGACTAAAATAAAGTCCAAAATCTTGAAATAAAACATTCTTTAAAAGCAAATGAATGCCCTTATGCGAAGTCTATTCACTCAATGCTTTCTTACTTGAAGACCTAGAACAAGGTCCTGAAGAAGAGCAGTGTTTTAGAAAAAACAAACAAACTGGTTATCAGGCATTTAAATTAATATTAATAATTAATGTCATTATTAGTTTATTTCAACATGACCATCTAAGCACTACAGAACTGAAACATTAGCAAAAATAAACAAACTATTATCATAATGAAAATTCTTGATCCCAGATTTAAGAGAACGGCTGTCTGTTCCTATTTATTTCCTGAGTCAGACCAGTGTCATAGCATTCTTGCTAACAGTGGGGAAATATGTGCGTAATTAAAAAGGTCTACACTTTTTCTAGAACTTCTCAGATGTTTTCTACAAATCCTTACTGTATTTATTTTTTAATGTTTCTAAAACTCTGAGAAGTAAATTATTAAAGGAGTCAAAAAGTATGAATTTGCCTAAAAAAGGTACAGAAGGAGAGAGAAAAAAAAATCAGGTAAGAACGGAAGCATTAAGAAAAGAGAATGAAAACATAAAGAAGAACAATTTGGGGTCAGAAGTATAACCTAGTTCTGAAGAGTTACAGAGAAAAACATATCTATAGATGTAACAAAAATATATATACAGGTATATATAAATTAGCTAGAGATGGGGAAAAAAGAAGTTAGGATTCCTGTTGATTATAGTGAGACAAGGTAAGGAAGCAAGGGCTGGACTCTGTAACTAGATCTCCCAGCTGGGAAACAGAATAAATCTGGAAGTGACTTGGCAGAGACAACTGCAGGTTATGAATGGCCAACAAGCAGAGCATGGTACCCAACAGGTATTATGACATGTGAGAGAAAAAAACCCATAACACAACTGGCACTATAACTCTTGTGTTGCTACAGACTTCTTAATATATAACCACAGCAGGAAATCGGAGGTCAGTTATATGTAATGATCTAGTGATCTGCCCTGGCATTGGAGTCAAGAGTGGAATGCTGAATATTATGTGACAGGGGAGGTGGGAACAGGATTTTAAGAGATTCATCAAAAGCAAATAAAGGGACAAAAGAGTACCTCAGTCATCACCTGAGAATTGAGCAGTAACTGATTTTAAGATACATAAATGATCAGGATCAAGTTCTCAAAAGCAGGCATAAGGTGAAGACAAAAAACTCGAGTATCAAGTTGAAGTCCAGGTGTTAGACCTATGGAATAAGCACAGACTAACAAAAGGTCAGCCCTGACCTTCTCACAGTAGCAGTCGGTGCTTCCAAAACAGATTTCCTGAGATTAAATCTTCACTGTGCAATTCATTAGGTGAATGAAGATTCAACTTACAGAAGTTCATGAACAGGAAAAACTAAGCTATAGTGATAGAATCAGAAGAACGGTTATCCCTTGACAAGAGTGACTGGAAAAGGACCTTGGGGAGCTGTCTATGGTGCTATAAATACTCTATAGCATGATATTGGTTGTGGTTACTTGAGTATAAAAACTAACTAGTATTTAATATATGTATTCTTTATGGTGTGGAAGTTAAATCTCAAAGAAAAAAAAAAAACAATAGTCAACAGGAAAAAAAAGATGAGACTTGGGTAAGGCCTCCCTTTAAGAAGAATGATGATCCCTGGGGAGCCTGGGTGGCTCAGTTGGTTAAGCATCCGACTTCATCTCAGGTCATGATCTCACAGTCTGTGAGTTCAAGCCCCGCGTCGGGCTCTGTGCTGACAGCTCAGAGCCTGGAGCCTGCTTCGGATACCATGTCTCCCTTTCTCTAACCCTCCCCTGTTCATGCTCTGTCTCTCTCTGTCTCAAAAATACATAAGCATTAAAAAATTTTTTTTAATTAAAAAAAGAAAAATGATGATGTCTGTCAATTATATAGTGACTTCTCTGTATTAAGCGCTGACCTAATTGATTCAAATATATTTAACACTTCATATCAGCTGTGAGGGGAATACATTCAGATTTCACTGAGTCTGAGACAGAATTTGTGACTAGCATATAAATGAAAATTATGCTTGAGCATGATTAGGAGAGCACCTGCATGACGACATAAAGTGAGGCAATTCAAAATATTGTAGCATGCAAAGCATGTAAATAAGTTATTCTGTCTTTGGTAGCAGTTTAACCTATTGGTTATGGATACTGGATCCATAGTCAAACTCTACCAGGTCAAAGCCCATCCCTGCTTCCGAGCAGCTCTGTAACCTACAGCAAGCTATACAACCCCTCTGAGCCTCAGTGTGTTCATTGTAAAATGGGCTAATAAAGTTAACTATCTCACAGGTTTATTGTGAGGACTCAATTCATAGGTAAAATGATTGGGAGATGATATGGCATATAGTAAATTCTATATAATGTTAGATTGTACATTGTTTCTCAAGAGTGAGTATTGCCTATGACAATATTTTTTCTACTTTTTAAATTCAGGGACTGATAAAATTCCCCTTATGCATGTTTTTGGTGACTGACACAGATTTGATAAACTTTTATTTCACCTAACAAAGACATTTGAAAATGAACTACAACACTGTTATCAATGTCATGTTAGAAACCCAAAACCCACAATAAGAATGGGAATTATCTCTATATAAATATCATCATTTAAATGAACAAAATTTAGCTGCCTGGATAACTTCACAGTGCAATGTTTTTTATTTTCCTTCCTAGCTTCCCAGATAACTTGACAGAGCAATGCTTTTGTTTTCCTTTCCTAATTTTTATCTTGGAAACAGGAAACCTTCCTCATAGTCCAGTTTATTAATCACAAGCTATCTGGTCCCTTTGGCATTACAGGTGAATGCTAAATCTATGCTGAGACATTTCAAACCTCAGTTTCCATGTTGACTTAACAAGCAGCTCTAGGGAGGGCAAGGGAAAGAGCGTATTATGTGGAAAAGCTCCAGTTACGGGTGAGAAGGTTGAAACTCATTCCACAAGAATGATAAAGCATTCCCTAACAGCTGGTTTTTGGAAGTCACTATGCTCACAAGCACCACACAATCCCTACTGCCAACAAGACTATACACATGGAAACCAAACTCCTAGGAAGTGGTGGATATCCTGTTTCAAAGAACAGATGTGATTTACATGCATTACATGCAACACATTCAATGGCCAGTCAGATGCAGATGTAGCGTGGACAGTTGTACTTAAACACTCAGAACAGAGCACAGTGGGAAAGTTGAAGAGGGAAATACTTTCTTACATTTGACAACAGTTAACACAGCAAAATATGAGCGTGACAATCAAGTATGATGCCCTTCAATTCTAGTTCAACTAAATATGGAATAATCAAATATTTGCCTTAATTTTCCTCCAAAAATACTTCAGAGTAGCTCAAGGAAGCACATTAGCCCAGACTCACAATTAATGTATTTATTCAATAATTTGTTCATTCATTCAAGAAGCATTTGTTATTTACCTTACGTGCCAGAAGCCGCCCTTGTGGGAGAGTGATGGCACATCAGTGAACAAACCACAATCCCTGCCCTGAAAAATCTTTCAGTCTGTGACAGCTCATGGGGAAAAATGAAGCCTGACTAGGATGTTATAAAAGTAGAGTAGGGAGATACCCAAAACTGACTGTCTTGGGTGGGCAATTACAGAGCATTCTAGAAGGAGGATGATGTTTGATGTAACAGTGTGGGTAAGGAGGAAATGGATACACTGTCATAGCTAGATGACATAGCACATGCAAAAGCATGTGGGAAGAGGGAAGAATATGTGGTCCCACAGAAATGAGCTAATATTTCAACGTGTAGGTAAGGAGAGCACACACTGGGCAGAGTTAGGAGTTGAGAAGAAATGATAGGGAGGCAGATGCTAGAATATGCTGAGCTAAGGAATTTGAATTTTGCACTTGGAATGATAGGCACCTATTTGTCATGACCCTGGGATTCATCTGGGCATTGATGCCTTAGGTGCAAAACACTTTTCAAAAGAAATGAGAAAATTTTCTCAATGATAACCAAGGTTAGAAAGTTGGATTGAGATAAAAACATGTAAGGTTCAAGTAAGGATGGGCTATAGAAAAAGTGTCAAGAAGGCAGAGCTCTAGGAAAAACAAAAAACAAAAACAGGAAGGCATTCCTTTGTATCCAATTTAGTTTAGGGAATTATATGAAAATAAATATCTAACATATGTTGTGTACAGTGTTATGATGCTATGTATCATGTTACAATAATTCAAAATCCTCAGTAAAACCTCAGAGACATATAATCCTTTGTGGGGAATGGTATTTTATTTTAATGCCTATTTATTTATTTTGAGAGAGAAGGAGACAGAAGGAGAGAGACAGAAAGAGAGAGAGAATCCCAAGCAGGCTCTATGCTCAGTGCAGAGCCCAACACAGGGTTTGATCTCACAACCATGAGATCATGACCTGAGCCGAAATAAAAAGTTTGACATTTAACTGACTGAGCCACCCAGGTGCCTTGGGAATCATATTTTAAGGGAGTAAAGAGAATATAGAAAAATAAATAGATACAGTGTATGAATGGAAATTCAGGAAAAAAGGAAATTCTGAGCAAGGTATTATAACAAAAACATAAGCATTTAAGACCCCTAGACATATTAATGAGGACAGGGTAGTGCTAAATTCTATACATTTCTGAAATGGGAGCTTGAGTTAAGTTTTAAGATCTCTAAGATAAGATTAACTCCAAATAACAGAGGAAGAGGACTCAGGGTAGCAGGTATCTGAATAAACTGCATCACCAGATGGGGCTTAACTGTGTCTCTGAGACCTAGAACCAGAGATAGATTAGTGATCTAGGAGTTTGTGTATGATTTTGTTGTTCAGGGGTGGTGGTAATAATAATAATAATAATAATAATAATGGTAATATCAAGAAGATATTAAATAAGAGTAGTATCCAAAAGGCTGGTTGACAAGCACCTTAACAAGTCAATGGTCATGATTTTTTTTTTTACACTTATTTATTATTGAGAGACAGAGAGAGACAGAGCATGAGCATGGGAGGGGCCAAGAGATGGGCAGACACAGAATAGGAAGCAGGCTCCAGGCTCTGAGCTGTCAGCACAGAGCCCACACGGGGCTTGAACTCACAAACCTAGAGATCGTGACCTGAGCCGAAGTCGGACGCTTAACCGACTGAGCCACCCAGGCACCCCGGTCATGATTCTAAAGATAATAAAAAGATAATCTTGGTCCACATCTCAAATGGAAATTAGGTTTTCTAAAATTGAATAGGTGATTTCTTCCATTCATTGAAAGGAATAGGAAGAAAATAAGCACAGGAACATTTCTCTACAGTTGGAGAATAGGGGAATATAGAGGCAATACACAAACTTCACTTGCATAGGGACCCTAGTGCTGTTTGACAAGGATGTCTCTAATCCCACTGTATCCTGAGAATCTCCCCAAAGGAAAAATTTTGTGAATTAACATTTTCGTTTTGGATCTACTGAAATATTTACCTTAAACGATGACCCAAACAAACTGCTCTCTCATATAGGAAACACTTAGATAAATAAGTAGGACAAACAGACACAGGAAAAAAAAATTCACTAAATATATCACATAGTATGACAGAGGAATATGGGAAATAGAAAGTTAAAGGTAGCGTAACTCTTGCTTATCAAGAAATTTTATGAGGAAAGACAAAAACATATTTGTAAAATGAAGGAAGTGATGACTCTAACAGAGTAGAAAATGGTAGGAAGCATTCTCAGCTGCAGAATCAGGGAAGACAGAATGGGGGTGACTTTTAAGAATAACTATTAGGTTATCTCCAAAACTGGGATGTGTGTGCTAACAGTTTACTTGAGTGATCCCACGAAACCCTAGGTAAGGAATTAGGAAGTGAAATGGGAATGGAAGGACACTAGTAAATTTGACTTAAGGAATAGTTTGACACTGTGAGCAACTGGGAAAGGATATAGCTGGAGACCTCTTGGAGACAAAGAACACACCTTGTTTTCCTATCAGAAAAGATGGTTCCTGTGTCAACTTGATTGGGCAACTGGGTAACATTTGGCTAAACACTATTCTGGAAAAGCTCCTTGACACTGGTCTTGGCAATAGATTTTTGGAGATATTGAAAACATATGCAGCAAAATCAAACACAGACTAATGTGACTGATTACATCAAAATAAAAAGCTTCTCTACAGCAAAGGTAAGTCAACAAAATGAGAAGACCATCTACAAAATATTCATCTATAAACTGAATATCTGAGACATGGTTAATATCCCAAATATATATGAAACTCCTACAACTCTAGAGCAAAGAAAAAAGTTAGAAAAAAAGGACAAAATATCTACATAGACATTTATACAAGAAGTATATTTTGCTATTTATGACAACTTGGATGGACCTGGAAGACCATTTACATTATGTTCAATAAAAACAATCAGACACAGAAAGACAAATGCTGTATCATTCCACTCATATGTTGGAATCTAAAAAATATGAACTCACAGAGCCAGGAAATAGAATGTTGGTTACCAGGTCATGGGGGATGGAGCAAATGGGATGATGTTGGTCAAAGGGTACAAATTTTCAGTTGTAAAGTGATGAGTTCTGGGGGTTTATGTATAGCATGGTAATTATAGTTAATAAGACTGTACTACATACTTGAAATTTGCTGAGAGAGTGATCTTAATTGTTATCACCACACACACACACAATAGTAGCTATATGAGGTGATGGGTGTATTAATTAACTTGATTGTGGTAATCATCTCGCAGTGCATACATACATTAAATCGTCAAGATGTACAACCTAAATATACATAATTTTTGTTAATCATACCTCATTAAAGCTGGAAAAGATTTTAAAAATAAAAATATTTAAAAAACATTACTCTAGGTGTGTCTGTGAGGTTGTTTCTGTATGAGTCCCTACAATCTCTAGGGATTTGAATCCCTAGACTGAGTAAAGCAAATTGCCCTCTCCAGTGTAGATGGACATCATCCAACTCACTGAAGGCCCAAACAGAACAAAAAGTCAGGGCAAGAGAATTCTCTCTCTGCCTCTCTTTTTTTTTTTGAACTGAGTTGAATCCTCAGCAGCTTTTTTTTTTTTTAAGTTTATTTATTTTTGAGACAGAAAGAGAGAGACAGAGCATGAATAGGGGAGCGGCAGAGAGAGAGGGAGACACAGAATCGGAAGCAGGCTCCAGGCTCTGAGCCATCAGCCCAGAGCCCGACACAGGTCTCGAACTCACGGACTGCGAGATCGTGACCTGACCTGAAGTCTGACTCTTAACCGACTGAGTCACCCAGGCGCCCCTGGTGACTGGTGAGCTCTCTTTGAGCTCATTGGTCTTCTACTTTCAAACTCAGACTCAGATTGGAACTTACATCATTGGTTCTCCCGGTTGTCAAGCCTTTGGACTTGGACTATCCCACTGGCTCTCCTGGGTCTCAAGCTTGCTGACAATAGATCTGGGGACTCCTCAGACTTCATAATCATGTGAACCAAATCCTTATAGTGAAATATACATATATGGTTAATAATTTCACTACATATATATATGTATATATATATATTACACTATAAGGAAATAAGTGTAATATATATATACATATATATGTGTGTGTGTGTGTGTGTGTGTGTGTGTGTATATATATATATATATATACACACACATAAAATTTCTCCTACTGGTTCTGCTTCTCTGGAGAACTTAGATTAACCTAATATACCAGGATACCTCTTCTTCCAAATCCTATCTGAGTTGGCTAGGTGCTGCTCCTATGCTCTCAACTCCCTAGTGGTTCAGTGTGCACTGGAATCACAAGCATCCAGGCCACAGATATGTCAACAACCATGAACACTAGACTAGGCCTAAAAAAACTGGAGGGAGAAATTTGTGGGAAAGGGGGAACAGCATAAGCAGATGCACAAAGATGGGAAGGCTCAGGGGAAAAATAGGAACAATAGGCAAAGCAGTTCTGAAGTTTAAAGGGAGTGAAGAGAAATCAGGTGAAACAGGATCGGAAGAGAATAATCAAGGGATCTAGATTAACAGGTTTATCCCCCCCCCCCATGAAAAATTATAAGCAAAAAACACTTCTGAGCAGTAAAGTGATGCAAACAAAATGAACCTTCTGAAAGATTGGGTGGATAATCAGGTGGAGAATGCAACAAAAGGGGGACAAAGTATTGATTTGGGAAGCCAGTTAGAAGGCTATTGAAAACATTCTGGAGTGAAGTTTTGAGACTTTGGCTTGAGAAAGATGAAGTGGAGATTGAGAGAAGAGGAAGAAAGCAGAGCTATTATGGAAGCAGACTTTCTAAGATTTGGCTAGTGTTTTGATGTAGAACATAAGGAAAAAAAAAATGTTTGCTTCCCCTGAGATTAAGAACTTAGGGACAGAATCCTGCCTGCTAAATGGTGGTAATGATAAAGGGATAATACGTCCTCTTTTGGATCTTCTGCCTTTGCCTGAACTTGACATGAACCGGGATCGACCACGTTAGACCTATTAAAAGAAGACAGCAGAATTAGCTTACGTATGGTGCTAAGTACAAGAGGCTCTGCTGGAGGGCAGGCCATGTGCGGTGCCAAAGCGGAGAAATAAAGGAGACGTATCTGAGAACAGAGAAAGCGAGTGTCACCAGTTAAAGGCAAGGGACCAGTTCAGCAGTGCTAAAACAGGAGGCAACATTCCTTGGAAATACACTGCCCATCTACAAAGAGATGCTGGTAGGAATCTGACAAGGGTGATTAACATTTCCATTCTTTGCATACCCTGGCACCACCAGGACCTACAAACAGTAGATGATCAATTCATACTGCTCCATGGTAGTGGGGAGGGGGGCAAGAATAAAAGGGGGAAAGGTAAAAAAGGGAAAAAAAAGAGAGAAAATAAAATACAAGGAGAAGAATAGTATCCATAGTAAATTCTCCTCTCCAGGCACACAAAAAGGAAGGCATAGCCTCGCTAACACCCTTCTTGCAAAAGAGAAGCAGTCTCATTATTTTTACACTTTCTAAAGTTGCCTTCTGCTTGGTGCTGCTTCTGTAGCAGCACTAGATTTGCTTAGATGGCGAACATGTCAGAAGGCTTTTAAATCTTTTTAAAAGATTGCCCCAGGGCCTCTCTGTCACTAGCAGGATTAACAGTGCCCTGAAGGTGCTTCTCAGTAGGAATGCAGATCTCCTCTAACTTCTCCGTGTCTGGTCCTTCTTTAACCACTTCATTTCCTACAAGGCGGAAAAACAGCACACCAAAAGCAGGTCCCAAGGTCAGACAAGGAGTGAGACTGTAGAGGAAGGTCTTTATCGCCTTCTCAATTTTCTATTTTAGTTTTGCCGGACTAAATTTCTTGAGGTTATTAGCTGGAGGTTATTAACTTTGAGGTTATTAACTGGAAAAGTTTTGCTCTTCAAACAATGATCGTAGACCTCAACACAATCATAATGACTGGCAAAGACCTTTATACAAACTGGCGAAGAATATACACCTATATTCACCAAACCCTTGTAAAAGACATTATTGTCTTTATTTTTCAGGTAAGGGAATTATGGCTCAGAATCTAAATGTAGTTGACTTGTCCAAGGTCGCAAAACTAACAATAGTGTAACATGAGAATGAACCCAGCTTGCCTGACTCCAAAGTCAACACTCTTTCTAACACCCAGAAATTGCTTCTTAAACTTTGGACTACTGTAACACCTACTGTCCTGTAGAAATAAAGTGGTGAACATTCTGAATAAATCTGTGATTTCCTTAATTGCTCCAAAAGACCATGTTTCTTAGATTCTGTTGGCACTCAGACTTCTCAAACATTTATTCATAGAGAAGTTCTAAGGTATTTTACTTGCTTATAAAACAGAAAGACTTAAGAGATTAATAAGCACGTAAATTAAGAACTAAGAAAACAAGCATTTTTTTGGAGCTTCCTGATTCTTTTTTTTTTTTAATTTTTTTTTCAACATTTATTTATTTTTGGGACAGAGAGAGACAGAGCATGAACGGGCGAGGGGCAGAGAGAGAGGGAGACACAGAATCGGAAACAGGCTCCAGGCTCTGAGCCATCAGCCCAGAGCCTGACGCGGGGCTCGAACTCCCGGACCGCGAGATCGTGACCTGGCTGAAGTCGGACGCTTAACCGACTGCGCCACCCAGGCGCCCCGAGAGCTTCCTGATTCTTAAAAGAATTTTCACTCTCTTATGACCCCTATAATTTCTATTTAAATGTCCCTTCTTTTACTACTTCAGGTATAGGAGACCGTGGTAGGAATGCAATAGATACTAGATTCTCAGTACATCTTGTTGGTGAATTATTTAGCCTATCTGGTCTAATTATAGTCTTAAATATGTTTTGGCCTTATTCATTTCTTTCTTCATCAGATAGAGATGATCTACACAGAAGAATTAGCCTCATTTTTAACACCTCTTGAATTAATAGACTGGATATGTGTAACGTTTATATTAATATAAAATGCTTTAACCTTCACTTTACTCTCCCCAAAATTCGTGGACTGCTTTAAGTTTTGTATACCGCACATTATCTACACCCACTTACCAAGTACTACAAAGTTAATTCATTGTGATTTGATGGTGTTTTTCCAGGGATGAATTGCATTCTTGAAATAAGAAGACATCACCCTGAGCTAATAGTTACTTTGGTGAAAATGCAAAACATCTAAATGCATATTGAAACATTTGTAATTTTCTGTAGCCAGAAAGAAGAATTTTCTACCAGCACAAATTATTTCCATTGATTTTCCTTATCTTCCTCATAGTTCAAGAAGTCCTTCTCTGAGTAAGCAGACAGTCTTGAGTTAATGACAACAGGTCGTATTTCCAGGATATCCCATATTCACCAGCTTTTACTGCAAATGTAGTAATGGCTGTATGAATAATGCATTATATGTTAAAAGGGAGCAAAAATGCAAACTTAATAAGGTTCGATCTATGTTTATATCTTTTTATCCAAATTAAGGGAGGTACACTATGGCTATGAAAGGCAGCAATTATGAAAAAGCCAAGCACATCCTCTCATTTAATATTATACCAGCTCTTAACAATTCAAGACATGATATATGAAAGAAAATTCATCTAAGCTTTTTAAATTTTCTTCTTTTGGTTCTGTAACCAGTATTTACACAATTGTTTTTCCTTGTTAGAAGGCAGGCTGTCATGCCAGACAAAGAGAAGTGTTGAAACCCGTAGTGCTCCATTTCACTCCATTTTCTTTTCGTCAGATTTCTAAACTTCTGGAGCAAAGACTAAATTAAAGACTGGGAATACTTAGAGGATTATTTTGGAGTTGAATTAACCTCATTATCCCTGTCACACATCAGTAGGTATTACGGGCGGTCAGCTTTGCTGATTGAGGGGCTTGTTTATTTAGGAGTCTTGATTTCCTAAAAATCCTTGATAATCTGACAATTTACTGCAAACATGTCAGGCTAATTGCACTGTACTTTTCAACATTCTACTCATTTGCAGTGAAAGTAATTTTAAAATGCTATTAATGTTGATCCTTCAATTTGCAGAATTTATTTTTCTTTTCCTTTTTACATCAGTGTTTCAAAATAGGGTGGTAACTTCCAGCATGTGTTAATCACACGTACTTCACACAGCATGAATAATCACGGAAAATACTCATCAATTAATTCAATCAACAGTTTCCAGGAAGTGCGTATTATGTATATATATATAATAGCAAATAAAGCAGTCACAATTCCTATAGCTAAGAGCTTATATTCTGCCAAAGGAGACAATTAAACTAGTGATGGTAATCTGAGTAGATAAAGGTTGTAATAAATAATCACGGGTCACCACATGGACACATTGCAGAAACACCTATGTGTTACCTCCATATCCCATGAGTGTCCTAAAGGTCGAGGGCAATTCCAAAGGTTGTGCCACTTTAAAAAGAGTTAAGACTGGGACATTGCAACATTAATCCCACCATACTTTTTAAAAATAAAACATCATTCAAACTAGATATATATTTTTTTAAATTGGTAAAACAAAAATAATAAAAAGTAAAGTATATTTCCATGAGAGAAGACATCACGGGGGCTTTATGCAACAATTCATATATAACTTAGTGTCTGTAATCTAGTACGGGCTAGTCAATATTTTTGACATAATGAGTACATAAAATAACTAGTGATACATACTGAAATTTCTCTATTTCCATGTCTCAGCTCTGTGGTGTTTTATGAAATGTAACTTGTGTGCATTATTATTACTGTTGCTTCAAGTTACCATGTGTTGAATACTTAAAGTGACATTAAAATTTTTAGTACCCTTAGGAGGAAGTAATAAAATATGTGTAAACAGGCTTATAGAGGTTAAATAACTTGCTAAAGGTCACAGATGCAATAAAGGTCAAATCTGAGATACAGATTCTCATCTGTCTGACTCATCACATCTGACATGACCCACTCTCTTCCCATGACAAAAAGTTCCTTCAACTAAGGCAATAACTGAATTATTTCCACTCATATGTTATTTTATGACCCAGTGAAAATAAACCTGCTTAGCAGCAGCTGTCTCCGTATAAGCTTACTGAAAATGTTACTATGATCAGAAGTTAGAAATGAAAAATACCTCTCACAACTCATTTCCTAGCTAGAGGACATAACACTTAGTCTAAATGCCACGGACTGTTCCCTTGCAGAGCAGGCTGATGCCTGGATGCAGCACTATATCTTATTTTGCAGAAAATAACCTTTCAAGGAAGAATAAATGCTTCTCAATGATGATATGAACTCTCTTACAAATAAATTCACCCCTCATTTGTCAAGCTTAAATTAACATTGGGAGATATACTGTGCTTTCCAGAGGGACTGAAAGTCCTGCCTTTGAGACAACCTTGTTCTTTTCTGGTACATTTTAAAGTTAATAAGCATATATTAAAAGAAGAATCTACCTAAGGACCTGTATTATGTTAGAACTTTAGATTATTTTCCCCACAAGGAAATAACGCCTAACACTTGGAATTCACTACTGAGTAGCTGAGTAATAGTTCAGGATATATAACACAAGTTGCAATTAGAGTGTTTAATAAAATATCTGATTTTAGGATAATTATAATAAACACACTGGGGATACAATAAAAGGAGAAAGTAAGAAAAAGTCACGTATTGGAGATGGACATTCTTCTGTGGTTTCAGATCCAACCTGGCATAGTAGAAAAAGTTTTAGACTAAAATTCCTAAGATGTGGTTCACAACCATTCAGCTATATGAACTTCCATATTCACCCTTTTATTCATTCTTTTTATTCATTACTTCATGGATGATATAAAAATTTACTGAATACTTACTATGGACCATGCATTACCCTAGGTACCGGAAATATTTTAGTGAATAAAGTATGTATGGTCCTTGCCTTTATGGAGTTATCAGTGGTCAAATAAACAAATGAAAAACAATAATCCACCTATCTACTAATCCCCCCAATTACTTCCTCCCTCCTTCACTCCCTAGATAGACGGATAGATAGATACACACAGCGGTTTATGCATGTGTATGTGTGTATAAAATGTATCTGTTTTAATTCACATTTTAAATCTGTGGTAATGTACAGAAAATGAACATGAAACAAGGAAAAGAATACAGGTAAATCTACCTAGATTGAATGGTCAGGAAAGATGTTGCTGAAAAATGTCATGACGAGTTTTGAAGAATGTATTACTGCTGTGCAAAGAGCAGGGGCTGTAGAATTCCAGAGAGAAGGAAGAGCATGTGTGAAGGCTCTGAGATGAAAGCAATCTTGGCGTGTTCAAGGACATTAAAGGGTCTACTGTAGCTGGAAAAAAGGAGAAGGTAGCCCAAGACAAGTTAAATACACGGTCAGGCAAAGAAAGAATCTTAATGGATTTACAAGACCTAGAAAAGTATTGGTGCATTATTCTAAGTGCAAAAAGAAGTGATTTTTTTTTTATTTTTTTTCAACGTTTTTATTTATTTTTGGGACAGAGAGAGACAGAACATGAACGGGGGAGGGGCAGAGAGAGAGGGAGACACAGAATCGGAAACAGGCTCCAGGCTCTGAGCCATCAGCCCAGAGCCCGACGCGGGGCTCGAACTCACGGACCGCGAGATCGTGACCTGGCTGAAGTCGGACGCTTAACCGACTGCGCCACCCAGGCGCCCCAAGAAGTGATTTTAGAGAGTAATTTTTTATATCAAAGATTTTGATGGTTTGTAAATGGAGAATAGATTGGAGGGAGTTTATATAGTACAAGGAAGAAGGAAGATCTTGAAGTGGTGCAAATCAGCTAAGAATGGAGGCTTAAGTTAAAATGACGTCAGTGAAAATAGGCAAAAATGAATACAGCTAATATATATTTGAAAGCAGAAAAGTAGAACAATATACTTGATACTTGTTGCTTATATTCTCTGTGAAAATTTTCAAGTCCGCTGTTTGTAATAGTTTCTTGTAACTTTTACAATAACTGTAAGAGAATTTATTAAGGAAAATGGGAACATCAGATATCACGAGAATAGTGTCGGTGCTCCTTCTTCATCAAATAAAATGTGTCTGATCCTAACTAGATTAGCCAGTTTTATTCACTTTCCTCACCGGTTCACTAGAGTTAATAAGTATCATTTTTGAATTTGCTATATTTGAATCCCTGAACTGCTACATATTAATGATAATCTAAATAGCTTTTCTTAAAAGTGTTTGGGTTAAGGGTGCCTGGGTGGCTCAGTAGGTTAAGTGCCCAACTTCAGGTCATGATCTCAGCTTTGAGCCCCACATCAGGCTCTCAGCTGTCAGCGCCGAGCCTGCTTTGGATGCTCTGTCCCCCTTCTTCTATGCCCCTCTCCCTTTTGCATGTGAGCACACATTCTCTCTCTCAAAAACAAATACATATTTTAAAAAATGAATAAATAAATAAAAGTATTTGGGTTATATTGTAATGCTTTGAGGCTTGACGGAAATTTTTGCAAAAAGCCCACTTAAAGAGTGTTTATCTTCAATAGACACCCTGTATATTATTTACGTGATTTTTCAGAAACTCATCATAAAATTATTCGGGCTTCATAGAAAAAATGCAGCCTATAAAAAGTACCTCTCTTTAAAACCTCTTTCATGATCCAATATTTCACTTATTGTTAATCTTATAATTCTGCCACATAAAAAAATACTAATAGCAGATTTTACTTTTATTTGTCTGCTTTGAAATATATATAAAGAAAATTGGAATTTTTAGGAGATACTAATAATAACTTTAAAATAGCCAGTTGTTTCGTGAAAGCATTTTTTCTAAAATTGTAGTTGATATACAATGTTATATTAATTTCAAGTGTATAACATAGTGATTCAACAATTCCATACATTGCATAATTCCTACCATGATATGTGAAGTAACTATCTGTCACCAAAGCTATTACAATATTATTGACTGTATTACCTATGTTGTACTTTTCATCCTCACATCTTATTTCATAACTGGAAGTTTGTACTACCAACTCCCCTTCACCTATTTCACTCATTCTCTGACACCCTCATCTCTGGCAATGACCAGTTTGTTGTATTTATGTGTTTCTATTTTTTTTTTTTTTGCTCTTTTTGATTTTTTAGTTTCTGCATACAAGTAAGATCATATAATAATTTATTAGTACAGTGAAAGATGATTATTATATGATCTCACTTGATCATATAATCATTTCACTCATACAACAAACAAATAAATTATTTCTCCTAGCATAATATTTTCTAGGTCCATCTATGCTGTTGCAAATGGCAAGATCTCATTCTTTTTATGGCTAAGTAATATTCCATCACACACACACACACACACACACACACACACACACACACACACATCCCACACCTTCTTTCTCCATTCATCTATCCATGAATACTTGGGTTGCTTCCATATCTTGGCTATTGTAAATAATGTTGCAATAAACACAGAGATACATATATCTTTTTGAATTAGTATTTTCATTTTCTTCAGGTAAATGCCCAGTTGTAGAACTACTAGATCATATGGTACTTCTATTTTTATTTTATTGAGGGACCTCCATACTATTTTCTATAGTGACTGCACAATTTACATTCCCACCAACATTTGATGAGAGTTCTCTTTTCTCCTCATCTTCACCACATTCATTATTTCTTATCTCTTTGATACTGGACATTCTGACTGGTATAAGATGATATCTCATTGTGGCTGTGACTTGAATTCTCCTTATGATTAGTGATGTTGGGCATCTTTTCAAGTGTCTATTGGCCATCTGTATGTCTTCTTTGGAAAAATGTCTGCTGAGGTCCTCTGCTCAAATTAAAAGGATTTTTTTCATATTGTGTCCATTAATAGTGACCACATATTAACAACAATTAATACAGTATTAATAAGCAGTTTTTATTCAAAAGCTCATGTATTATATGTTGTGTAAAGAGATAATATTAAGTTTTCAATCATTATGGTTCTATTTTGAAAATCCTCTATGGTGAACCAATTTTTATTGAACAATTCAACATTTGCAATACTCTATGCATAATGTTAAAATTCTGTAACAAGTGAGCAAAAATTTGGCCCTATGGAAATTACTTCATAATTTATAACAATAATCCAAAATCATCTATAGTCCCTAGATTTTCCATAAAAATTCTCAGGAAAATTAAGATATTTTCTATTCTCTTAATAGCAAGCATATTTTGAAAACCTCAGAGTATAGAGTTCAGAAATGCCAAACATGTTTCTTTTCATAAATCTGTTAGAAAAAGCAGGATCTGTATTTCACGTAGGCATTGGTTCATGGTATAAAATTATTGTTCAGATAATCCAATCCTACTCTAAAGGGCTTATTGATTTACCTTATACCTGAACTACAACCCAATTTTCTTAAAGTGATTACAGAATAAAAAAAAAACAAACATCAAGGTCATGTCTACAGTGAAGATGAGACTGTATCACAGTTTCTAACCTCAAGAAGGAGGTAGGTTTTAAAAGCTTGGCTCACTTCCTAGAAACCAGCTAAAAATTCCACTCAGGCTGTAATATATATGATATATGAACAATATTTCTAGGTAAAAACAGTTTAGATTTTTAACTTGAGATTGCAGCATTGTATTTTCCTTGCTCTATGAAAAGAGGAAAGACCAAAATATCTGAAATGCCTGTTAATTGATTCCACTCTTGTGGCAGTGGAAGAAAGGTAAATCTCATTGAATCTTGCATATGAAATTGTTAAATGATATAGACATAGGAAAACTAACTCTGTTTATAATACTTTTTTTTCTGTATATGCCCGAATGCAGTAGCATTTATTGTTAAGGAATATTTGAAAATAAATGTGAACTCACTGAATTATACACTAAATAAAACAATGAAGGGATATAAATGTCCCTTTGCACATGTTAAATTAGTAAAAAATAATCACAGTAATTATTTCTCATTTACATAGCATTTTACCATTGAAATGAGGACCAGGAACACAAAAATTATGCACATTAATATGAACATCATTTTCACGAAAGAATGCTATCCAATTGTTTTTCTTTGAGGAAGGGAGATGCTCAAGGAAATCAAATCTCTTGAGAAACAGTCCCTGAGACCACCTGGCAGCTGTCACCTGCAATCTGTCCTTCAACCACAGTCAGAGAGAAATGAAATGGACATTTATTTATTGTGTCTGAAGGAATTATAAATTGCAAGGCACATCCCACAATATTTAGAGCTCTAAAAACTGGGTTCCTTTTCACTTTTTTTTTTCATTTTGTTTTTGTTTTGTTGTTGCTGTTCTCCTGCTGAAGTCATCCAGTGACATTCACCAAATGACAAGGCTGGCACACCAGGCTATGGGAACATCAAAGAAGGAGCAGAGGAGGAAACCATGGTTCATTTTGCCGCCACAGTACAGGGGAAATAAAGTATTTAAAGGAAGAAGGAGGCTTGCTAGCTGATAAAAAGAAATAAAAGAAAACCAGAGTCAGGACACATGGCAAGTCCTTGGGACTGAGAGAAAGCCAAGTAGGTTCCAGAGGACAATGGTCAACAGTACCAAGTGTGCCCAATAATTCTTAGTCTATTTATTGTGAGACTAAAAAACATGTAGAACAAACAGAACATAATACATACTGAGTTAATAATAAATGGTAATTCTCATTTCTTAGCAGATTATTTTTTTTTTGAAAATGATCCTATATATAAAGTAGTTTTATTAAGTGGAGGGTGACTGGGAATGTCAAATATTTCAGAATTCAAAAGAAAGACTGAAGCATTCAAATGATTTAGCTATTGGAAATTTTATGGCCATGTTAATGAGAAATTTCAGTACCAAGGTAGTCTTTTTTTTTTAATGTTTATTCATTTTTGAGAGAGAGAAACAGACCTTGAGAGGGGTGGGGTGGGGAATGTAGAGAGACAGGGAAACACAGAATCTGAAGCAGGCTCCAGGATCCATGCTGTCAGCACAGAGCCTGACGTGGGGCTCAAACTCATGAATGGCGAGATCATGACTTGACCCAAAGTGGAATGCTTAACTGACTAAGCCACCCAGGTGACCCTGTCTTTTTCTCTTTTTAAGTTTATTTATTTTGAGAGAGAGAGAGAGAAAGTGCACATGTGCATGTGGAGGAGGGGCAGATGGAGAGGGAGAGAGAGAATCCCAAGCAGGCTCCACACTGTCAGTGCAGAGCCCAGCATGGGGCTCCATCTCATGAAATGTGAGATCATGACCTGAGCCAAAATCAAGAGTCGGATGCTTAACTGACTGAGCCACCCAGGTGGCCCAGTACCAATATAGTTTTAGAAGCCAAATTGAGATATACTGAGGAATGAATGTGTGGTAAGGATACTAGAAATGTAAAAGAATTCTGAAACTGTAAAACATCAAGAAGGAAACATAGGGAAAAGGCATCATGGAACAGAGGCCTTGACAAGAATTTCTTGGATAGGATACTAGAGAAACAGGACTACATCAAATAGAAACTTCTGCACAAGAAGAGAAATAATAAACCAAGTTAAAAGGCAACCTATACAGTGGAAGAAAATAACTTAAAACCATGTATTTGATAAAAGGTTAATACTTAATATATATAAGGAACTTATATATATATAATATATATAATATATATATTATATATATAATACTTAATATATATAAGGAACTTATATATATAATATACATATAAGGAACTTATATATATAATCTATATATATAAGGAACTTATATATATAATCTATATATATAAGGAACTTATATATATAATCTATATATATAAGGAACTTATATATAATATATATAAGGAACTTATATAT
>NW_024412418.1:26350906-26369530 GCF_014898765.1 Herpailurus yagouaroundi
TTATATATAATATATATAAGGAACTTATATATAATATATATAAGGAATAATATATATAAGGAATGTAAATTGGTACAGCCATTATGGAAAACAGAGATTCGTCAAAATAATTTATGCGTAGAACCAGCATATGACCTAGCAATCCCACGTCATGTATATACCCGGAAGAATTGAAATCAGGAGCTTGAAGAGATACCTACACTCTCATGTTCACTGCAGCATTTTTTATAATAGCAAACACATGGAATAACCTACATGCCCATAAACAGATGAATGGATAAAGAAAGTATGGTACGTGCATAAAATGGAATACTACTAAGCTGAAAAAAATCCATGCCATCTGCACCACGTGATAGAACTTGGAGGACACCATGCTAAGTGAAATAAGCCAGAGATAGAACAAATACTGTAGGATCACACTTAATATATAAGAAATCTAAAATAAACTCATGGAAGCAGAAATAGAAGGTAGTTGCCAGGGGCTGGGGGGAAGGGGAAATCAGGGAGGTATTGGTGTAAGGGTACAAAGTTTCAGTTATGAAAGACCAATGCATTTTAGAAATTTACTGTACATGTAATTAAAAATACTGTGCTGTATACTTAAATATTTGTAAGCTGATAGGCCTTATGTTAAGTGTTCTTATCACACACATACACAAAGAAGGAGATAGGAAAATTTTACAGGAGATGGTTTTATTCATGACATTGTTTATGGTGTGGCTCCACAGGTATATACTTCTCTTCAAACTCACCAAGATGTATAAATATGGACAGTTTTTTTTTTCTTTAAATCATACCTCAACAACAAAAAACAGGAAAACAAATCATAAATTCCAAGAACTTCTGTTTTTTTAGAGGAGGAGCTAACACAGTGCTGCTCACCTGGAGGCAATTTTGCCCCCCACCTCACCCCGTGGAACATTCAGTCATGCCTAGGGACATTTTAGTTGATACAACTTAAGGTGTATGTGTCACATCTGCTAAACATCCTCAAATGCACTGGACAGGACCTCATGACAAAACATTAGCTGACCCAAAATGTCAATATTGCCGAGTTTGGGAACCCTGGGCCAAAAGTTTCAAGAGAAAGTTTGTTAATTTTAGGATAAAAAAAAAATGAAGTGTTCACACAAATAAAATATATGGGAGACATATAATTCATATAATCCAGCTGAAGAAACAAGACCTCTAAGAAAACAGAATTTGTAAATTAAAAAAAAAAAAAAAAAAAAAGAAAGAAAAAAAAATCTCTTCCCACCCCTAATCCCTCCTAGGGAGACAGGATTCCTCTTGAACCAAGTGGAAAGACTAAGGCTGGGGTAGAGATTAAACACTAGATACCTTCTTTAGACACACTAGTCTTTGTAGAGACAAAAACAGAAATAGTCTCATAGACACAGAGAGCAAAGATGTAGATGTTTTTAAATGGTATCTGGTAGGCATTTGGACATGACCATAGTGGCCTTTCCTTCAGGAAGAAAGATTGAGATACACAGTTTTCATTTGAGGCTACTGCTCAAAGGGTTAATGAAAAAGATATTTAACAGGTTTTAAAATTGAAAGGGATTGTTTATATTGGATATGCCCTCTAGAATATGAGCCTTCATTGTATTGTTTGGTAAGGATTTTTCCCTTTGCTTATTAAGTTATAACTGATGAAGTGGTAAATCAGAAATTTTGAAGAGGGAAGTCTGACACTTAATCATAACCCCTTTAATTACATGCTATGTGATATTGGAAAACTCATTTAACCTTAAGGGGCCTTATCCCAAACAACTCTTTTAAAGCTATTGACTTAATTAAATTAAATATAATAAATTAAATACAATGAGATATGCTAATGTATACAATAACTGCATAACAACTATAATTCTTCTTGCCAGAAGATAAAAATTAATGAATTCATTGTGGCTTCCCCAAAATAATAAATTGCACAAACAAAAATTGTAATTTTAATTCTATTTTCATTTAGTACTTTCTTGTGCTCAGGGAGACTAATTTTGCCATCCTGGTAAATGTGCAACTACTTCGAAAGGGACTAAAGGCTTAAGTAGAATATTTGCCTAGTAGGCAAGAAAAAGTTGGGCTCACTGCACAATTCAGAATAGTTAACAATGTAATTCTTTGTCAGCACTGTGTAAGTGGGTTCAATATTTGTATAGAGCTATATTGCATAATATTTAATAAATCACACACTATGAGAGATAACTCTCAATAAAAATGCAACTGTTTCAGAATATATTTTGCTGAAATCCCATTCCTTCACAACATTTGTTGTCAGTCTGTTAATAAGTTCTATGCATGCCAAACAGAGTGTCCTTTTTCCCTGCTAAGAGCAAGTGAAAAAGAAAAAGAAAAAGAAATGTCCCTTACTATTGCTTTGAAAGCTAAATTAAACTACTTCCTCCTCACTTATTTAGCCTATTGACTCTATCAGTTAGCTTTGTGTCTTACAATCATTAGTAAGCCCTAGTGTTCTGGAAAATTCAGTACACATATATCAACTAGTTTAGGGTGATGTTCAGAAAATGGGAATCTACTTACACCCCCTGCATAAAATACCATCTGTCCAGTGTGTCCATTATAATCACCTCCACATTGAAAATGACATCCAAGAGAAAACATTAGAGTCTTGTGTATTAAGTATCTTAAATTTACTTCAAAAATGTGTGTGTGTGTGTGTGTGTGTGTGTGTGTGTGTGTGTGTGTGATGACTAGATGAAACACTACTTTGGTCAAGGAAGAAAAATCCTTAGTACTTTAGCATGTAGTATTTTGTTATATATGAATATCAGTGATTTCAAAATCAAATTTTCATATGCAGATATATTCACAGCAGTGTTATTTATAAGAACAGATGTGAGAAGTAACCTAATTCATCAATAAAAATATATCTATGAGAATTAACAGTGTTGCACAAGGAAAATATCTACAATCCAAGGAGAAAAATGTTCAATACAATGTGTAAAGAAAATATACTAAAGCCACTAGGAATATGTTAAACAATAAATAGACAAAATCTACAGAAAGAAATTATTAGTATTTTTTTAAGTATTTGCTTATTTTTGAGAGACAGATAGAACACAAGCAGGAGAGGGAGACACAGATTCCAAAGCAGGCTCCAGGCTCTGAGCTGTCAATACAGAGCCCGACTCAGGGCTTGAACTCATGAACTGCAAGATCACGACCTGAGCTGAAGTCGGATGCTTAACCCACTGAGCCACCCAGGCACCCCTGTAGAAAGAAATTATTAAAAATCTACACAGATACAAAAGAGGACTTGGGTTCAAATATATATTATTTTGTTGAAATGGAAAATTCACAGTACTAAATATGTCAATTATATCAATTACTCTAAATTATATTAATTGAATCCATACTAAATACATATGGACAGGATTTCACAAAATATTTTTTAATTATTCAAAAATTACTTAGGATAAAAATATAAAAAATAACCTTGGACATTTTTGAGAAGGAAAAATAATGAGGGAGAGCTAACTTTCGTGGAAAACAGAAATTCATTATAAAAATTCAGTAATTCAGATTGACACTGGCTTAATTACAGAGAGACAGCTACCCAGAAGCCAGCATACTCAAAATCAGTTCAGGAATCTGGAAGCTGGATTATTTAATCAGGAGTCAGGTGACAAATGCTTAGGCTTTTTGAGAAAAATATAAATTCTAATTTTACATAAACCAGAATGAATACCTGATTGGTTAATTTTCTTAAATGAAATGAAATAAAAATCTAAACCTGTTGGAAACATTTAATTTTTAAGTGAAGGCTGTTTTCTATACATAATTAAAAGCCCTAGAAGTCAAATAGGTTTACAAATTTATCAATACAAATATAAAATATTTTATATTTTATAAAATATAGCCTGAAATAAATAAATGTATGTGTGCATGTGTGTGTGTGTGTGTGTGTGTGTGTGTGTGTGTGCATGCTTTCAAATGGCAGCAAAACTAGGAAGAATTCTAAGGCAGCAATTTGACAGGTAGTCTACTGGAATGGTGGGCATTTGATATGATAAGTGAGATAGATTCAGGGCTCACACACTGGAGTCAGCTGGGCCTGGGTTCATATGCTGATATGACTGATCTTAAATATATAACTATTTGAAGCTTCAGCCCATACATAAAATGGGTGAGATAACATCATAGAGTTAACTTTTGATGTCTATAAGGTCATTGAAACCATAATAATCCTCACATAATAAAATAATTCCTATTTTTAAAAAAATGCGCTTAAGGTTAATAGCAGCGAAACTCTATGACTTCTGTGGTACCAGAGTTACAACCCCCATCCAGTGGTTTAACTTGAAGCCTAGTGTTGCCTGTATAAACACTATTTTTAACCACGAAAATGAAAATGCAAGACCTTATCAAGCAACTTTCCTAAGGAACATTAACTAGACTACATTTTACTTTTTCATATTAAATTTATACCATCTTTTTAATATAGTCATTTACTGGAGATAAACTGCTGTAATGAAACACATTTTAGTTGTCTTTTAAATTATTATTATTTCAGACTATAGGCAGATAAACACATAATCGATTGTTATTTCTCCATATGATTAGTATTCTACCATTAGATATTTTAAGTGAAAAGTTCATGGCCAAAAGATAGGAAATATGATCAGTAAGTAAGGTATACAAGTGAAATTCATTTTCTCCTCCTTTTTCTTTATTTAGAACAAGATTTTTCAAGATTCATGACTTAAGTCAAAAGAATCTTTATTTGAAGCCTAGGAAGAGACCAGGTGCCTCTTTACTAACTAGTAAACTAGTTACTTTACTAGTCCTTTAATAGGACTTTAATAGTCTTTACTTTACTAGTCCTTTACTAGTCCTTTAATAGTCTTTACTGTTCTAGTCCTTTAATAGGACTGACACAACATGATTCCTCAAATTCTGAACAGGACCATCATACCAATAAAACTAATGAGGTATAGCTATTAGCTGTTACTACAAAATGTGCCTGCTTCAAATAAACCAAAATATCCTATCCTACTCACAAATCTAAATACATTTAGGTATCTGAGGGTGTCCATTTTCATAACACAGACTGGAAAAAAAAAAAAAAAAGAAGAAGATTCATGGGCAGTTTCCTCTAACAATTTAAAACAATGTTAGCTTGATTGTAATCCCCAAAGGTGAGCTCTATAAAAATGTATGGCTCATTTAAAAGTAAATGATTGGGGTGCCTGGGTGGCTCAGTTGGTTAAGCGCCTGGCTTCTGATTTCAGCTCAGGTCATGATCTCACTGGTTGGAGAGTTCCAGCCCTGCATCAAGCTCTGTGCTGACAGTGCAGAGTCTGCTTGGGATTCTCTGTCTCCCTCTTTCTCTGCCCTTCCCCTGCTCATTCCCTATCTCTCTCTCTAAAAATAAATAAATAAGCATTAAAAAACATTTTAAAAATAAAATAAAAGTATATCATTAATACCAATCAGAAAAGCAGTATGAGTCCAGACAGATTTAATTCTTTACTCCAGGGACAGGATTGAAAAGGACTGGGTGCTAAAATATACTTGAATCCAACTGAAAACAATGGGGCACAAGAATAATAAATGGCTAATTTGGAAGAGGGTTAAAATTAGTGCATGAGTGGAACAAACTGAACTCCTTTTTTGTTTTGTTTTATTTTTAATTTTCTTTGCTTCCGGATAAACCTGCACACAAGTAGCATTTGACCTGAACCCCTTGTTCTCCTGATGAGAAAGCTGAAGTCAAAAAGAACATATTTCAAGGCCACTAAGCAGCTACTGTCAGAGCTGGGTCTCAGACTCAGTTCTTCTCATTGCCCTTTTTAGTGCTGCACCTTACTGCTTGCCAATAGCAGGTCAATAAGATTCTATCTCACTAGGTACTTGAACCCAGCCTTTCCGCCTAAAGGGAAAAGAGTTTAATGAAAAAAAACTCGTTTGACTACATTTTCTGAGCATTTTGAAACCTCTGGTTGGAAAATGGGACATAATGAACACCTGACTCTCCAGGAAAATATGCTATATACTCAAGTTCTAACCATGCCACGTTAGACGTTAACCTTTCCCCTCCCCATTCTTCTCATTTATATTTCTGTCCTTTTCATGTCTCATGAGGAAAGCTGAGATTTTCAGTTAAGCTGTCTATTGATAATAGCAGAGGATCTGCAGGATAATAGACATTTGTGGTTTTGCTGCCCCACCTCTATTTTCCCTCCTAGAAAAAAACATATTACTTTATTTATTTAGGGGAATCACTCTTGTATGACTTTCTGTCACATGGAAAGCTGATCAGTCAGAGAATTCCATACCTTTGGTTATGGAAATTCATTTAGTAATGAGTACATGGGCCCAATCTTTCAGAGCATATCCCAAAGTTTTTCAAGGAGTGGTGGAAAACAGGATATTCTCTTGTGACAGGTGTTGCTAACTTTCAGAGATAGGTTTCTGGACCTTCGGGCATGTCATTATTCTCCACATAGAGAGAGACAACTTGAGAATAAAAGTATAAGGGGAGAGGCGCCTGGGTGGCTCAGTCAGTTAAGGGTCTTGATTTCAGCTCAGGTCATGATGTCACAGTTCATGTGTTGGAGCCCTGAGTCAGGCTCTGCACTGACAGCATAGAGCCTGCTTGGGCTTTTATCTTTCCCTTTCTGTCCCTCCTCCCCTCAAAATAAATTAATAAACTTAAAAGAAAAAAATATATACTACCAGGGGAAAGGCTAAAGAAATACCCACCAAATCCTGAGGATACTCTTTGTTCCTATAGCCAGCCATGCCTGAGGCCCAGAAAATGTACTCTGGACTGCAGTGAGATCAATAAAATCCCTTTTTATGGTGACGCGTTGGGAGTTGAGTTCCTATTACTTTCAAGCAAAAAAATTCCAGACAAGTACCAGCAGTGAAACCAATGATTACAAAGCTGAGAAAACCACAGTGGTTTCCCTGAACTAAATTGATCAAACTTGCACTATCAACTCTTTGAAGGCAGGATGTACTTGACCCCTCCAGTACTCAATACAGTTTGCCATGCTGACATCGTATTACTTATTGCCAGTTTTGCTGCTTTCCAGTTCTCATTTCCATAAAGATTACTTAATAAACTCATAGAGAAAAGTATTCATCCCATGAATTTTCTCCATTCTTTTGCACTGGAGAGTTTACTGCTCTGAAAGAAGTCAGAAGATTTGAGTTTTAGGGTGCACAGATTGCTAAGAGGTCAATTCTGTCCAGCTAATGCAAACAGCAGTCTTTTCAAAGCCATTGCTGAAGTCTAAGAGTACATCTGGCTCTTTAGATGGTACATTTTATATTTTGACTAAGCCTATTTATCACTTGGTGTGTTTGCTCAGGCCTTTGGGTTACTCAGAGTTAAGTGTTCTTAGAAACCCTGAGGCACCTAGGGGGCTCAGTAGATTGAACATTCGACTCTTGATTTCTGCTCAGGTCATGATCTCGGTGCCATGGGACTGAGCCCTGCACCATGCTCTGTGCTGAGCTCAGTAGCTCAGCTGTGTGGCTCAGAGCTCCCTCTGCCCCTTTGCCCGACTTGTGTGCACTCTTTCTCTCTAAAATAAATAAAATATTAAAAAAAGAAAAAAAAAGTAATCTGGACAACAAGCCAGAAATTTTAGCTATGAAAATCATCCCTTTGAATGTACAAACTCTGTGTCCTCCCTACCAGGATCCCCATTCTACACAGTGCATAGTCTAATTCCTTTACCACAGTATGCATTAAAATTGCATGTTTAAATTTATATATTCAAAAACACTTAAATTTGGGGAGCTGAAATACTTTGTACTTTGAATATGCAGATGAATAATTACAAGATCCTCATGGTCGATATTAATAATGCTATTTAACATGTATATAGCATTTTGCTGTTATTAAGAATGCTTCTATGTTATCTCATTTCCAAAAAAAAAAAATGTGCAAGAAGAGTGATGATAGATCTGAAAAGGTTAAGTGACTTGTAGAAAGCCATAGAGTAAGTAAATAATGGGACTGGAGACTAGAAAAAACAGAAGTGTAAGTCAGTTCATGGATTCTTTCCACTATGCCTTCCTCCTTCCTCAATTTTTTCAGTAAGATACTGGCTTTTGTTTAGTTTTGTTTTTTTAGCTAAAACAATCCTTCACCACCTATGTAGTAGTAATAACACTAAAAAAAAGTCTTGACTTCCAAACTTTGAGGACAAGAACTTCATTAACGATTCATTCTATGGGAAATGCCCTTTCCATGATTCAAATCTGAATCTGTCTCTGAGGGAGACCTTTCCTCTCAGTCAGGGAAAAAGATTCAATAATAAAATCTCCCCTTAATTTCACGGCTTTTATATTCAGTGCTGGAAATTAAATCGCCTCAAAACGGCACCTGCATTCATTTTAAGTTCGTGTTTCAATGTTAGCATCGTACTCTGCTCAATGGAAGTCTCATCTCATACTGTCTTTCCTTCTTCTCCAGTCCTTGAGAAGTTCTTTAGAAACTTCCACCCCTCTGGTATAAAGGCTTTGGTAATATTTCGTCTGCAAACTCTATCTGTGCTTTCGGATATTGCTCAGGAGATTCTTCCTTGACTCTGGGCTGCACAGGAAGGAGTTCCCTGCAGGCACAGAGAGTGTGGCCCAGTAGTGTGCCACCACTACTCAGGAAGAAGACCTGTTTCCCTGAAGTTCTCCATCTCCATCTATAGGTCCTAGTTCTTAATATAACCTACTGATTTGTTCTTGTGCTCTTAAATCTGCACCCTCACACCCACCCCCACATCCACCTACACCTGATTTTTCAAATAGCTCTTGTTCACCCACAGATCTTCAGGTTTAGAAACTGTAGAGACTTCACACCCATTGTGCATGCAATTAATACAAATCTCCTAGGAAATAAGTTTTTGCATTTTTAAAATGGTGAATGATCAGACTGCCTACATCAGAAAAAATTACACTTAGAGCAATTCTTATCAAAATAACACCAGCATGCTTCACAGAGCTAGAACAAACAATCCTAAAATTTGTATAGAACAAAAAAAGACCCCAAATAGCCAAAGCAATCTTGAAAAAGAAAACCAAAGCTGGAGGCATCACAATCCCAGACTTCAAGACATATTACAAACCTGTAATCATCAAGACAGTATGGCACACAAACAGACACTGAGATCAATGGAACAGAATAGAGAACCCAGAAATGGACCCACAAACGTACGGCCAACTAATCTTTGACAAAGCAGGAAATAATATCCAATGGAATAAAGACAGTCTCCTCAGAAAACAGTGCTGGGAAAACTGGACAGCGACATGTAGAAAAATGGACTTGGACCACTTTCTTACATCAAACACAAAAATAAATTGAAAATCGTGGAAGAGAAAGCAGGCAAAAACCTCTTTGACCTCAGCCACAGCAACTTCTTACTCAACACGTCTCTGGAGGCAAGGGAAACAAAAGCAAAAATTAACTACTGGGACCTCATCAAAATAAAAAGCTTCTGAAGGAAACAATCAGCAAAACTAAAAGGCAATCTATAGAATGGGAGAAGATATCTGCAAATGACATATCAGTTAAAGGGTTAGTATCCAAAATCTATAAAGAATATATCAAAATCAACACCCAAAAAAACAAAAGTCCAGTGAAGAAATGGGCAAAAGACATGAATAGACCCTTCTCCAAAGAAGACATCCAGATGGCAAATGACACATGAAAAAAATGTTCAATATCACTCTTCATCAGGAAATACAAATCAAAACCACAATGAGATACCACGTGACACCTGTGTCAGAATGGCTAACATGAACAACTCAGGCAACAACAGATGTTGGCGAGGATGCTGAGAAAGAGGATCTCTTTTGCACTGCTGGTGGGAATGAAAACTGGCGCAGCCACTCTGGAAAACAGTATGGAGGTTCCTCAAAAAAATTAAAAATAGAACTACCCTATGAGTCAGCAAGTGCACTACTAGGTATGTTTCCAAGGGATATAGGTATGCTGTTTTGAAGGGACACAAGCACTTCAATGTTTATAGCAGTGCTACTGACAATAGCCAAAGTAAGGAAAGAGCCTAAATATCCATCAATGGATGAATGGATAAAGAAGATGTGGTGTGTATGTGTGTGTGTGTGTGTGTGTGTGTGTGTGTGTGTATATGTGTGTGTGTGTATACATATATACATATGTATATGTATATGTGTATGTGTATATATATGTATATACACACACATATATATATACACACACACATCTTCTTTATATATATATATATACATATATATATACATATATATACAATATATACCTATTCCACATCTTCTTTATATATATATACACATATACATATATATACAATGGCCTATTACTAGACAATCAAAAAGAATGAAATCTTGCCATTTGCAACTACATGGATGGAACTGGAGGGTAATTATTTTAAGCAGAATTAGTCAGAGAAAGAAAAATATCATATGACTTCATTCATATGAGGACTTTAAGATGCAAAACAGATGAACACAGGGGAAGGGAAGTAAAAATAATATAAAAACAGGAAGGGGAACAAAACATAAGAGACTCTTAGATATAGAGAACAAACAGAGGGTTGCTGGAGGGGTCATGGGAAGGGAGGATTGGCTAAATGGGTAAGGGGCATTAAGGAATCTACTCCTGAAATCATTGTTGCACTATATGCTAACTAACTTGGATGTAAGTTAAACAATAAATAAATAAGTAAATTGATTAATTAAAAAAGAAAAAAGAAAATAAATAAAATAAAATTCCCCATCAGAAAAAAAAAGGCAAGTAGTAGATGAAAAGACAAATTAAAAACCACTGTCAACATTATCTCAGTTTACATCAAATCCCAAGGAAACTAATTTAATTTTATGCTCTTACTATCCTAAAGCTCTTTCACTCAGTAGGTTACTGCTACTATAAAAATGACATTATTTATACCTTCTTCAGTCAACGAAAAAAATGGAGGCAAGAAAAAAAAAGAAAAATCACACTTAGAAATAAACAAAACCAAAAAGAAATCCCTGAAACATAGAAAACAACATATTATAAAGATGATCATCACAATATATGTGATAGTAAAAAAAGAAAAAAAAACATCCAATAAGATTATAAGTGAGTTGGTACATAACTACTTAGTGGAAACAACTTAGACATTAAACAGATATTTGTAAAGTACTTTTACTATGGGACAAATTATAATATTAAGGGGAAATTATTTATAAAACCTAATAAGCAATATTGTATTTTTTGGACAATTTTTAATTTAACTTTCAGAGTATGTGGTGTGAAGTTTTGCTGATTCCAGAAACTTATTCCAGTTCTAAATGGAATTTTGGTGTAAACTTATCCTATTGCTCAAACTCTTTTTTTTTAATATGAAATTTATTGTCAAATTGGTTTCCATACAACACCCAGTGCTCATCCCAACTGGTGCCCTCCTCAATGCCCATCACCCACTTTCCCCTCCCTCCCACCCCCTATGAAACCTCAGTTTATTCTCAGTTTTTAAGAATCTCTTATATAAGCAATATTCTAAATATGTAACTGGAAAAGGATGACATGGAATACATCAAAATGTTAAAAGTAATTACCTTTGAAGTGCAAGATTTTTTTTAATTTTAGAACATTTTATCTTCCTAATTCTTTTTCAAATAATTCATTTATTTTTAGTGAATTTTTCATTTATTTAAAGTCTTAATTGTCCCTTACAAGCGTAACTTAATTTGGTTGCGGGGTTTTAAATCAAAAGCAATTTTTGTTTTCTACCTCTGACAAGATTCTGCCATTTTGATGAATGATTATAATCCAATTCTTTTCTGAAGATAACCTTGGTTGGGTTTTTTTTCCCCCAGAAATTTTTAAGATTTTGTAAAATTTTATTTTCTTAAATGTTATAAGTTATCTACAAATGAGTTTTATAATTGTTATTTTTTTTTATCAATGCATGATCTCCTATGAAGATCTGGATTTTTCAACATAATTGGTAAATTTTTTGAAACAATTCTATTCCTTTGAACATTTTATTTCCTCTAGTATCTCAGTTTTTATCTAAAAAACTTTTAGAGCTATATTGAAATTTCATTCTCCTTTTTTGCTAATTGTTAGTAGATTTTAATCTACATATTTTATAATCTATGTTCCAACTTAATTCCTTCTGCTATTTAGGAATCGATTTTACAATAGATTTTAAAATCTAGATGTTTAAGCATATGCCCTTTAACTATCCCTTTAGGTACTTAAAAAAATTATATAAGAAATCTCCATGATCTACAATTGGTGATTTCTCATGGTAAACTGTTTTGTTTTATGAATGTGAGATTTTCCCTAATCTCTAAAGCTAAAGTCTCATTTGCAACTTAACTTTTTTTAGTACTGTTTGATATAGTTTTGATCATAGTGCTTCTCATCTTCTGGTCAAATGTTTTTATTAGTATTATTATTTTAGAACTTTTTGGTAACCATTGATTTGATGCTTACTTAGCCTTAGAAATTTTCTGTTGGGTGGCTGTGGACATGGCTTCAGTTCACTATAATTTGCATCTGCAGATAGTGAGAAAAGTGCCAAAATTACTGTGGAAAGTGGAGAAAGAGGTATCCCCTGGATTAAAGTTTTCTCTTGGGAATAGGCTATCTCCTCTTCCGTTTCTGGTACAAGCCTACTTCAGACACACTTCTCTTTTCAAGCATTATTGTTAGTTTTTGGTTTCTTAACCAATTAAAAAAAAAGGCAAAAGAAATATATAATGAATCTATAAATGTCCTTTACTTAGGTTCACAAATGGTTAACTTTCATCACAAAATTTTGTTTTGTTTCATTTTGTTTTTGTTTTTTTAATATAACTTATTGTCAAATTGGTTTACATACAACACCCAGTGCTCATCCCACAAGTGCTCTCCTCAATGTCCATCACCCACTTTCCCCTCTCCCCCAACCTCCATCAACCCTCAGTGTGTCCTCTGTATTTGAGTCTCTTACGGTCTGCCTCCCTTCCTCTCTGTTCACCACAAAATTTTTTAACTTATTTTTTTTAAGGATACTCTATGCCCAAGATGGGGCTCAAACTCAAGACCCCAAGATCAAGAGTCATATACTTTACTGACTGAGCCTGAGCCAGGTAGGCACCCTAAATTTCACATTTGTAAAAGCATTATTTTAAAATGCAATATCCAAATAATGAATCTTAGGGAAATGTGAGCCTACATCTCAGGGCCTCAAGAAATAGTCTAATGGACATCTATAATAGGATGGATTTTCAACACAAAGGAAAACTGAGCCTCTAGTGTTCCAGCAACACTCATATCCAATGCACAGAAACACACAGCTGTGCCGATCAGGAGACCAGAGTAGAACACATAGGTACATGCGAACTTGGCAGCTTCAGCTGTGCAAGGTGACATCTAATCCAAGCATCTGTCTGCTGTCCATTGAGCAGAACCCACAGACTCTAGCAAGGATGATAATTGTTTCAAAAAGGCACCAGGTGTTGAGTGTGTTTCTAGTTGGCACAGTCCTCAAAGTCTCGTTCAACTTCACGTACCAACAATGGATTTATCTTCCAATTAGCAATCACATCTCAACGAAGCAAAGTAGAGCAAGCCGCAATTCTCTTGGGAGTTAAAACTTTACTATTGCCTGAGGATCAGGGAGAGCACAGAAACAAAGGAAAAAACATAATATATTGTGCTTTGGATTGTTAGTGCATTAAATTTCAGAAAATGTGAAAAGAATGATGTGAAATATTTCTGTTTTATAACACCTATACATTTAACTTGGCTAAAATTAAGTTGTGTCTAAAGTGAATCTCCTCTGAAAGGTGTGACTTCAATGTTGATGATAGAGTGAAATTACTGAGCAGTGTGTGACTATCATTCATGCAGAAAATGTACTTCTTTACTCGAAGAAACAAAAATATAGATATTAAAATGTCTAGATTTCTGATAAAAGCTATCTCTCCCATCTCCCAAACATATGAATCAATTTATGTCTTTCATCCAAAGATGCCCACACGGTTTTTGAAAGTAGTCTAATTAAAAAGAATAGAGCTTAGAAATATTACCAAACTGTTCCTTTATTTGCATTCACTGACATAAAAAAACACATTAACTGAAAGGACACATCTGCTTAATTCAATGTTTCTGGGTAACTGAAGATTACGGTGCATGTATTTTCTGTTACAATATAGGTCTTTCTAAAGTCTTTCTAAAGAGACTCAGGGCACATTCTTACTTAGAAAGAAACTTTATAAACAGAATTTTTCACCTGAGTCCATCCCTCTGCCAAAGCAATTCACATAAAATTGAGGGAACCTGTGAACTTGGTTGAGGAAAAAAATATACATTTTTACTAACCTGTAGCTAAAATTAAGTATTTCTTTCCATTATGAATTCCAGCAACAGCAGTTCCTGTAATTTATCACAAGTAGAAAAGCAGATACTTCCATATCACATTATGGTTGTGACAGATAACCTGCGTATGTAGCTTATGCTCATTAGTACATTAAAATCACAGACTTTATTACACTCATTGCTAGATCCCCTTCCGTGACTTGCTGTTTACTGCTTTATAGCAAACTTAGCACGAACTTAGCCATTAAAACTATACGGGTCAAGTGTCCAGGCACAGTTTAACTGGTCCTGTGCTCAGGGTCTGAGAGATGGAAATCAAGCCGTGTTTGTGATCTCATCTGAGGCTCAAGGTCTTGTTCCAAGCTCACACAGGTGTCTGTAAAAAGAATACATAGTGGCTTGCTTCTTCAAGGCTAGCAAAAAGTTCTCTGCTGCTTCCAGTCTCCAACCTTAGACTTTGTTTCAAAGGGTTCACCCGATTAGGTCAAGCCGGCTCAGGTTAATTGTCCTTCTTCTTTCTCAAGTGGACTGATTGTGGACCTAACTACATCTGCAAAAGTCTCTTTACCTTTGCCATGCACCATGATCACAGAAACAACCTTCATCATATTCAGGCATTCTACTCATATCCATGGAGAAGGGGGTTAAACGAAAGGAGAAAGGAATCTTGGGATCATCCTAGAATCCTTCCTACCACATTATGAAATACACTTAACGAAGAAGCATGCACGTTGCAGTATCACAAATTTTTATAATATTTCAATATTATAACTATTTTGATGAGTTAGTTGTCTTTTTAGCCTGTACATTTTATTCTATAAATTTAAAAACATTATTCTGAGAACCATTCGACCACTAGATTTTACTGCCGTCAAAATGATTTATGGAACAACAAAAAAAGATGAAAAATCCTAAGTCTAAAAGCATAACATTTACAAAATGCAAAATTTAGAAGTTGTCTTGCTTCTACTTTTGCTGATAATCTATATTCAACATATCAGTTTGTCCTGTCAGCTTTCCCCTCCAAACATTTCAAATTTAACCACTTCTATCATCATTCCACTATTTCCCCAAATTATGCTTAAATTGTCTCTCACTTTGACTATTGCAATGGCCTTCTAAATAGCCTTTTTTGCTTTTGTTGTTTTCTCCACCTATCATTATCTTTTTGAAGAATATTAATTAAATCAGCTCCCACATCTGTCAGAAGATTCCACTAAGTTTACCATTATAGTAAGAAAAAGACGCCTAGGTGAATCAGTCAGTTAAGTGTCCGACTCTTGATTCTGACTCAGGTCTCTGCTGACAGCACAGAGCCTGCTTGGGATTCTCTCTCTCTCTCTCTCTCTCTCTCTCTCTCTCTCTCTTTCTCAAAATAAATAAACGCTTTAAAAAACAACTTCTTATTTAAAAACAAGGAAACATTATTTAATTTTTAAAAATTTTTTTTAATGTTTATTTCTGAGACAGAGAGAGACAGAGCATGAGAGGGGGAGGGACAGAGAGAGAGGGAGGCACAGAATCAAGCAGGCTCCAGGCTCTGAGCTGTCAGCACAGAGTCCGACGTGGGGCTCAAACTCACAAACTGTGAGATCATGACCTGAGCCGAAGTTGGTCGCTCAACCGACTGAGCCACCCAGGCGCCCCAGAAACATTTTTTTGCATTTTTCCCAGCTTTATTAAGGAATGGCTTGCAAATATAATTGTGTATATTTAAGTTTAAAATGTGGTGATTTGAAATACATTATGAAATAATGCCAGGATCAAGATAATTAAATCATCAATCACCTCACATAGTTTCGTATGTGTATTCGTGGTAAAAATGCTTAATATCTACCCTCAGCAAATCTCAAGTACACAATACTCTATTCTCCTCAAAACTCTCTTCACTTGACTTTCAGAACCCGATCACCTTTGTTTTTAATTCTGCCTCAATATGCATTACTTTCCAGCTTTTCATGTATTTCCTTCTCATATATACAACACCAAACAAGGGCAGTGGTAATGTCCAGGTATTAGTTAGAGGACTTCTCTCCTCTGTTTATTCTCACTCTCTAGATAACTTCGGTTATCTTATGGGCTGCAAATGTCATAGCAATACTGAAGACTCCCAAATTAATATATGTAGAAACTCTTCCTTGAATTCAGACTTACGTAGGGAAGTGACTATTGCCATCTTCATTTGGATACGTAATGGGAAATGCCCTGCATAGCTCAAAATGATCGGCTTCTCCCTCAATATCCCCTACCCCTTTTGACTGTAATACCAACTCCTTTAATTTACTCAGGCCAAAAAAAAAAAAAAAAAAAAAAAGTTTCTCTTGACCCATCCCTCTCACATTCAATATTCAGTTAACTCCCTGAACATCATAAAAGCCATTTGAAAATATATCCAGAACCTAGTAACATGTAGCCACTGTTACCATCATGGTCCAAACTACCATCATCTTTTCTTACCTATTCTATTATTCTAGCCTCCTAACTGGTCTCCATGCTTCTTCTCTTGACCCACCTACAGTCTGTGTTCAGAACAGCAGCCAGAGTGATTTCTGAATCTCTGTCACACCCCATTTCTTCTCTGATCAAAATTCCTTGTCTCTAAAGCCCCAAATAATCTGCTCCCCACTATCATCCTTTTCTGGCTTGGATTTTTAATTCCAATTTGATACAATTCCAACTCTTCCACAACAGACGTATATTGCTATTATAGAAAATTTTTCAATAAAAGTTTTAAGATGTTAACACTATTGCCCTTTTGCCATCAAGTGGCTTGCCCTCTAGTAACTATGTGACATGACATCATTTGCTACATATCAAGAAATGAGGCAGGCCGAACAAGGGTCAAAATGCATAGAGCAACATTTAAAACATAATATTATGTAAAACCAAATTTGAAGATTTTTTTTAAATATTTGAAGCTCTGTCATGAAAATTCAATCCCTTCAACCCTGCTTCATTAAATCATTATGCGTCTTTAAAAAAAAATTTTTTTTAATCTTTATTTTTGAGAGACAGAGAGATAGAGCATGACCATGGGAGGAACAGAGAGAGAAGGAGACACAGAATCTGAAGCAGGCTCTAGGCTCTGAGCTGTCAGCACAGAGCCCGATGTAGGGCTCGAACCCACAAACTGGGGGTTCATGACCTGAGCCGAAGTCAGATGCTTAACCGACTGAGCCACCCAGGTGCCCCTCATGATGCATCTTTAAGATTAAGCTTCAGCCACTGTTCACCTAGAATATTGAGTATGATTCATGCTTCACTTCCATCTAATGCAAACTATCTTCATTTATCTTTCACTTTAGCATGAGAACATATGCAGTTTCTTAAATATTACCTATGGATCTACATATTTGATCTTTTCTATTTTCCTACAAATGGAGTCTTATTTCCTTCCTTCTACATGGGGTGTGTAAACCCTAACTATTTTTCACAGTCCACAATGATAGCTCTTCCACTAAATTCTCTCCTTTTGAATTACCTTTCCTCTTAGGATCCACTTATTAAAACTGTTAAGTACCTTACCATATTCCTCCTTGAATTATTTTGTATTTCCCCAATTTAGTAAGATGCTTTAAAGGAATCTCTGTGACAGATGATATAATACAATGAACATGGACACTGGGTTCATATCAAAAAATATAGTTTCAGTTATGCAAGATGATTAAGTCCTAAAGAGATGTTCAGTACAGTGTCAACAGTTAACAATACTATATTATATACTTAAAATTTTGCTCAGTGGGTAAGACTTATATTAACTGTTCTTAGGGGCGCCTGGGTGGCGCAGTCGGTTAAGCGTCCGACTTCAGCCAGGTCACGATCTCGCGGTCCGTGAGTTCGAGCCCCGCGTCGGGCTCTGGGCTGACGGCTCGGAGCCTGGAGCCTGTTTCCGATTCTGTGTCTTCCTCTCTCTCTGCCCCTCCCTCGTTCATGCTCTGTCTCTCTCTGTCCCAAAAATAAAATAAACGTTGAAAAAAATTTAAAAAAAAAACAAAAAAAAAAACAAAAAAAAAAAAAACTGTTCTTATCACAATAAATAAATAAAAAGGCCAGAGGGAAACTTCCAGAGGTGATGGATATGTTTACGGCACAGATTGTGTTGATGGTTACATAGGTGTAGGCTTATCTCCAAACTCATATATTAAATATGTACAACACTTTTATATGTCAGTCATATCTCAATAAAGTAGTTTAGAAGGCTTTTGTTTAAATCTCCTCTGTTCAGGGGCGCCTGGGTGGCGCAGTCGGTTAAGCGTCCGACTTCAACCAGGTCACGATCTCACGGTCCGTGAGTT
>NW_024412418.1:26369930-26560745 GCF_014898765.1 Herpailurus yagouaroundi
GGGAGGAACAGAGAGAGAAGGAGACACAGAATCTGAAGCAGGCTCTAGGCTCTGAGCTGTCAGCACAGAGCCCGATGTAGGGCTCGAACCCACAAACTGGGGGTTCCTGACCTGAGCCGAAGTCAGATGCTTAACCGACTGAGCCACCCAGGTGCCCCTCATGATGCATCTTTAAGATTAAGCTTCAGCCACTGTTCACCTAGAATATTGAGTATGATTCATGCTTCACTTCCATCTAATGCAAACTATCTTCATTTATCTTTCACTTTAGCATGAGAACATATGCAGTTTCTTAAATATTACCTATGGATCTACATATTTGATCTTTTCTATTTTCCTACAAATGGAGTCTTATTTCCTTCCTTCTACATGGGGTGTGTAAACCCTAACTATTTTTCACAGTCCACAATGATAGCTCTTCCACTAAATTCTCTCCTTTTGAATTACCTTTCCTCTTAGGATCCACTTATTAAAACTGTTAAGTACCTTACCATATTCCTCCTTGAATTATTTTGTATTTCCCCAATTTAGTAAGATGCTTTAAAGGAATCTCTGTGACAGATGATATAATACAATGAACATGGACACTGGGTTCATATCAAAAAATATAGTTTCAGTTATGCAAGATGATTAAGTCCTAAAGAGATGTTCAGTACAGTGTCAACAGTTAACAATACTATATTATATACTTAAAATTTTGCTCAGTGGGTAAGACTTATATTAACTGTTCTTATCACAATAAATAAATAAAAAGGCCAGAGGGAAACTTCCAGAGGTGATGGATATGTTTACGGCACAGATTGTGTTGATGGTTACATAGGTGTAGGCTTATCTCCAAACTCATATATTAAATATGTACAACACTTTTATATGTCAGTCATATCTCAATAAAGTAGTTTAGAAGGCTTTTGTTTAAATCTCCTCTGTTCAGGGGCGCCTGGGTGGCGCAGTCGGTTAAGCGTCCGACTTCAACCAGGTCACGATCTCACGGTCCGTGAGTTTGAGCCCCGCGTCGGGCTCTGGGCTGATGGCTCAGAGCCTGGAGCCTGTTTCCGATTCTGTGTCTCCCTCTCCCTCTGCCCCTCCCCCGTTCATGCTCTGTCTCTCTCTGTCCCAAAAATAAATAAACGCTGAAAAAAAAAATTAAAAAAAAAATCTCCTCTGTTCATATGAAATTCTCTATTAGAACTAACAAGATGTGTATATGTGTACTTCTATATTAGACAGAGAGATTAATTTTTTAACATTTATTTACTTTTGAGAGACAGAGAAAAAACATGAGGGGGGAGGGGCAGAGAGAGGTGACACAGAATCCAAAGCATGCTCCAGGCTCTGAGCTGTCAGCACAGAGCTGGACATGGGGCTGGAACCCAGGAAGCGTGAGCTCAAAAGTCTGATGTTTAACCAACTGAGCCACCCAGGTGCCCGGAAATTAATTTTCTTTAAGGAATTAGCTTATGGTACTGTGGAGGCTTGGCAAGTCCAAAATCTGCAGGGTAGGCCAGCAGACTGGAAACCTAGTGAAGAGTTGCAGTTGGAGTCTATACAATCCCTTCTTGCTTGGGAGGAGAGCTTATTTCTAGTCGGGTCTCCAACTCACTGGATGCAGCCCATTCACATTATGGAGAGCAAGCTACTTTACTCAAATACCACCTATTGAAACATCAATCTCAACTAAAACATATCTTCACAGAAACATCTATAATAATGCTTTATCAAATATCTTGCTAACAGGGCCTAGCCAAGTTGACACATAAAATTAGCCATTATAAACACTATGAGAGTTTAGGTAAATTAATTAAAATATTTAATTTTCAGCTTCTCCATTTTCAGAATGAGAACAATAAAAATATTTTACCTGGTTATTGTGTATACTTGAATACATAGCATATGCAAACTGGCCCAGTAACAGAGCAACTAAACAGCAAACATCACTTGATCCCTCCCTCCCTCCCTGACTTTGGCAATAGTCTTTTAAATTGAAAACAACCATCAAGTATTCTTTTGTGTGTGTGTGTGTGTGTGTGTGTGTGTGTGTGTGTGTGTTTAAGTACTTGCCAGCTAAATGTGAGGCCCTGTGCTAGGCACTTTATCAAATGGAACAGATGACATAATTCCTACTCTCAAAAAGCTAATGAGCTCCCACAGAGTGAAATAATATGCTGCTAATAGAAAACAGAGAAAAACAATGTATCAAAAGGTGCCAGGTTGAAAATAATCGCCTATTATTTCAGAATATAGTTTATGGTCTAGTTGATTAGTGTAATAGCTGGGTAATGCTACTGAAGCATAGTTTACAAGATAAATGAAACAAAACAGAGTTGGACTTAAAAACTTTGAATTGGATGGCACGAAGGGCCAGGAAGACATTAAAAGGAAGGAGAGAAGGGCAAAGGCATGGAGAAGGGAATGGCTGTGATGTGTGAGAAAAGAGGGAAAGAACTGACAGTTGCTAAGGGCCTATGGAGTCTGTGCTGGGCACTTCACTCGTTTTACGTTTATAAGAAATAAGGAATTGAGACTTATAGAAGTTAAGAAATTTGCCCAAGGTAACAATGTTAAGAAGCCCATGGACAGTTTATCATGCATATGAATCCAAAAGTAGTCAGACTTCAGCTTATGAAAACACAATCCCTTACCTAGGCAGTTAAACACAGATTTCACTAGATCTAAATCCCACATGTTTACGTGGAAATTCCAGTGCTTTGCGAAGCACTTTCAAGTACTTCTTAAGTCTCTAAGAGAAAATTTGGTGGGTATTCATTAATCATTTGGGGATGCATTGTTTCTGGCCTCATAAATCTGGCTTCTCCCATTGCTGGTTTCTGCCTCTTCAATTTTATGTCATATAAGATCTCCCGCCTGCTAGTTCTATGATGGCTCCTCAGAATCTTTTAATATGTGTGAAACAGTTACAGTAGCCCTCTTTACCTTGTTCATTTCTAGTGTGTGTGTGTGTGTGTGTGTGTGTGTGCGCGCGCGCACACATGTATGAGTGCACAAACGTGCATCCCCCACATATGGGAAATGTGTGTAGTTACTTTACTAGTATTTTTGTGTAATGTACTAAAGTACTGGATGATGAATTTAAGGTGATTTAAATAAAGTACAAATATAAATATCTTAGTTCACCTGATATTTTTGACTCACACTTCCGTTTCACGAAGAGGCTGAGTAAGAATCTGCGGGCAGGACGTGCCTTCTGTGGAGACGTTACCACATCTAGCTAATTCATTTTGAGAAAAAGGCCATGACCCTGATGGAAATGTGTTTGCAGAAGTGAGACCAGTACAATTTGGCAACTAACGAAAGACTGTGAATGGATGCATTTCACGTTGTTTTCCAGAAGGCCTTAATAGCCCTCACCAGATATAGGATGGTCAGCAGAAGTAAGAAAGTAGCAAAATGCAATCTCAGTACTTGCTGCAAAGATTAATTTATCTTTGATCTCCAAGAAGATACAAATGCAGAAAACAGATAGAGGTGATTTTTAAGAATCTGTTCAACTCTATAGATTCCCGATAATTGGGTAAACTTAGGAGGACACACAATGGCTCAAGTTTCCAGCGGCCTAGGAAATATGATAATCCTATTACCCCAAGCCTGGAAATACCCCCTGTGACTTGAGATTTTATATTGAAACAGACTGTGAGAAAGGTTTTTTGCCTCTAGTAAAAATGATCTTTTATCAGACCTGTAGTCCTACCACTGGGTCTCCAGAAATGAAATTCCTGATTTAGGGGATGATGCATCTGATTATTACCGAAGATGCAGTAACAAACAGAACAGAGATGGAAATTACCAAAATCCAAAATATGATAGTGACTCTCTGACCACTTGAAAAGTCCGGACTTAAAAGTCATTAAGACCTTTTTCCAATTAGTGCATCAGTGACAATAACTTTATGAAAAAGAAGATATCTCCAAAGATGAGAATTGTGGTTTGCACATAAGATCACTTGAAATTGGAAATTGAATACTCACGTGGACTCCATTAAACCAAAACCTTCCACACTCATCCAGAACCAAGAGATGCTCCAAGCGAGGTAGAGTTGTGCCAATACTTATAGAAATTATCCTCATCAAGGAAAACTGTCTCTTAGAGAGCAGGTAAGGAAGACAGCTAATACCCAAACTGTTCCTCCAGAGCTCTTTGGGATCCCTAGAAAAATATCACCTACTTAGCCAGGCATGTTTATGTTGTGGGAAGCCTCAGAATGGCCATCCCACCAAAGTCTCTATTTCCTGGCAAGGAATAATGTCCAAAGAATGAACATTTATTTTTTTTGAAAAGTTTTATAAGAGGGAAGAACATGCGAAAATATTGTTACGTCTGTTCTTTCCTCAATTTCAGCAGATGTTCTGGCTATGCTTGTGACAGGATGGAGAGTACATTCTCTAAAAATCCCCTTATTGGAACAAGAAAACTCCAATAATGTCTGAAAATTAATTTCACTTTGGTTTTTTGGAAGGTATCTGGGGATAATTCATTAACAAAAATAAGTTGGGGGATATTTCTTTCTCACCTGACTTTGTAGAGTAGGATAATTTAATAAGTCATTTTACTTTATTCATACAGCCCTTATAGTTTCCATTTCTAGTATCTGCACTATTCCCAGCATCATTACTCAGTTAGGCTTCATAGCCTCCATCATAGACTGGCACTTTTTCACCTGACTCATTGGTCATGGTGCAGTCACTTCCAGGGGCTCACAGTTCCACTTGCTCCCTAGCTTCTGGAAGTAACCTCCCAGCCATCTCAGGTTGACCACAGATGTTCATATAAATCAGAATCTATGTGTTCTTTAGATTCTGTATTAATTTCACAGAATGCTAAAGATTGTTCACATAAATTAGATGTGTAGTAAGGACAGAAACCATTGGCTACACACACCAGCTCAGCTGAAAATTTTTACAACTAATCCCTTAAATGTGTAATATGTATTAGAAAGAGAGAAAGTAGGGATGGGGGATTTCAGAGCTAAGAGGCTGAGGAATTAGATTTTTAATCTAAAAACAAACAAACATCTATGTGTTTGCTGGTGCTACCCACTCATAGAGAGCCATGAGTGGGTTAGATTAAAGGATAATATTAACAAGAGACAATTTGCAAACGCAGTGAATAAAAGGGAGGAAATAATTGTAACTACCAGGTTCCATGCTGGATAAGCACATGAATATATGTGCAGTCCACAGAAATTTAAAAAGTGGAGAAGCATCTTGGCTTATAAAAACAAGGTAAGACCAGCTTTGGGAAAATGGAATTAAAGACAATATATGGATTTAAACAGCAAAATGTTTTTGTGTCAGTGGTGCACACTAATCTGGCACTTAGATCGAATTTAGGTTACAGAATTAAAAGCCCTACCAGAGAAGATAAGGAAACCATGGGAATGGTTCACAGGGAGGCTGGTATGGTGAAGAATGGATTCTCAGAAGAAAAAATGGATTGGCAGAACAGGGGGAGGAAGGAGGTTCAAAAGGTAAGGGCAATGATGGAAATGAAGACAGATGGTTTGGCAAGATCATTAGTTTCTTCCAGACACCTTGCCTTGTTAAAATGACTGGTGGTGGGCCGAAGTTTCTATTTTGATTAAGTCCCAATAGTTTAATTTTGCTTTTGTTTCCCTTGTCTCAGGAAATGTATTTAGAAAGAAGTTGCTGTGGCCAGTGTCAAAGAGGTGACTGCTTGTGTTCTCCTCTAGATTTTTATATCTCATGTCTCACCTCTAGTTCTTTAATCCATCTTGAATTTATTTTTGTGTACGGTGTAAGAAAGTGGTCCAGTCTCATTCTTTTGCATGCTTTGGTCCAGTTCTCCCAGCACCAATTGCTGAAGAGATGGTCTTTTTCACATTGGATATTCTTTACTGCTTTATCAAAAATTAATGGACCATAATGTTGTGGGTTCATTTCTGGGTTTTCTATTCTGTTACACTGATCTATGCCTATTTTTGTGGCAGTATCAGACTGTTTTGATCACTACAGCTTTGTAATATAACTTGAAGTCCAGAATTGTGATGCCTCCAGCCTTTTCTTTTTCTAGGTTGCTTTCAAATTTTAGGACTCTTTGTTCTAGGTCTATGGAAAATGCTTTGGCATTTTGATAGAGATTGCATTAAATGTGTATATTGCTTTCATAGTATAGACATTTTAACAGTATTTGTTCTTCCCATCCATGAGTACAGAATGTCTTACCATTTCTTTGTGTCATCTTCAATTTCTTTCATCAGTGTTTAATACTTTTCAGACTTTTCTCACCCCTTTGCTTAGGTTTATTCTTGAGTATCTTATTGACAAAATAAAAAGCTTCTGCACAACAAAAGAAACACTCAGAGAAACTGAAAGACAAATTAGAGAATGGGAGGAGATATTTGCAAATAACATTTGTGATAAAGTTAGTATCCAAAATATACACAGAACTTACAGAACTCACCACCCCCCAAAATGAATAATCCAATTAAAAATGGGCAAAAAACATGAAGAGACATTTTTCTAAAGAAGACACTCAGGTAACCAACAGACATATTAAAAGATGCTCAATATCACTCATCATCAGGGAAATGAAAATCAAAACTACAATGAGATATTACCTCACACCTGTCAGAATGGCTAAAACCAACAACACAAGAAACAACAGGTGTTCATGAGAATGCAGAGAAAGGGAAACCCTTTTGCAGTATTGGTGGAAATGCAAACTGGTACAGCCACTCTGGAAAACAGTATGGAGACTCCTCAAAAAGTGAAAAATAGAAGTAGCCTACGACCCAGCAATTTCACTACTAGGTACTTACTCAAAGAATACAAAAATACTAATTCAAAGGGATACATGCATCTCTATGTTTATAGTAGCATTATTTATATTAGCCAAATTATGGAAGCAGCAATAGATGGATGGATAAAGATGTGAGATACATATATATTATATATATATGTATAATGTATATGTATAATTTTATACATATATATATTATCCAGCCATAAAAAATAATTAAATCTTGTCACTTACAATGACATGTATGGAGCTACAGAGTATTCCTCTAAGCAAAACAAGTCAGTCAGAGAAAGAAAAATACTGAATGATTTCACTCATATGTGAAATTTAAGAAACAAAACAAATTAGCAAAGGGAAAAAAAGAGGCAAACCAAGACAGACTCTTCTTTTTTAATGCTTATTTACTTATTTTGAGAGAGAGAGAGACAGACAGACAGAAAGCATGCACTCACATGAGCAGGAGAGAGACAGAGGAGAGGGAGAAAGAGAGAATCCAGGCAGGCTCCCCACTGTCAGTGCAGAGCCTTAACCAGAGCTTGCTCTCACAAACTTTTAGGTCCATGACCTGAGCTGAAATCAAGAGTCGGACGCTTAATCCACTGAGCCACCCACGTGTCTAAGAAACAGACTCTTAACTGTAGAGAACAAACTGATGGTTACCAGAAGGGAGGTGTGTTGAACAGGGGATCGGGATTAAGGAGGACACTCGTGATGAGCACTGGGGATTGCATGGAAGCACTGAAATCACTACATGGTACACCCGAAACTAATATTGCATTATATGTTAACTAACTTTAATTAAAATAAATTCTTAAAAAAATGAACACACACACACACATACACAAATAGATAAGATGACTGGTGGTGGGCACGAGGGGTACTATCACTCTTGAATACCAGGTTACTCAGGGGGAAAAGGAAATATTAAAATACATATAACTGTTTGATTTGACTAAAATAAGGAGGAAAATAATGGAAACAGTTAAAGAAATTACAAAAAGGACAACAAATTATCTCAAATATGAGACAATCTTGAGAAAAATAAACAAGAAAAGGAGATTAAAACTTGAGAAATTTATAATAGCATAAGCCATATACCCAAAGTATTGGCTTTGTTTCTGTGTGTGTGATTCACAAAGGGTAAAATGTTCAGTACATAATTACATCTCAATTTATTTCATCAAGTTGAAAATACTCTACTTCTTCCATGAAAGAAAATCATTTCCAGAACTTCCCTAGGATTGTCATGGATTGGTTAGGAACATTCTTTGGAAAAACACCATTAGTTTTCTGAATTTTTATTCAATTGGAGTTTTCTTTTTCTTTTCTTTTCTTTTATGACTGGCTACATTGAGTCCTCATAATTTTCTCTATAAATTTGACTTCTTTTTTTTTACCAATAAAAACAGCCCTCAGTGATTGAAGGCAGAAAAGTAAAATAAGGTGCTGAAATTAAGGAAGTGCTAAATTAAGTAAATGTAAGGGATGAAGGAGAAATTCTCAGACTGACAAGGCAGCTGCAAACCTCACTGAGTGAGGATGAGCTTGGTGTATGTGAAAAACAGAAGGTCACATGAGCCCAGGAGAATGGCGCAATGAAATGCGATGGGAGATAATTCCTCAAGTGGCATTTTTCCCACCTACTATTGATATCTTGAGGCAAAAAAGAAGCTCACACATGCTGCACACCCCTCATAAAAATTTCAACTGCAGGGGCACATGGGTGGCTCAGTAGGTTAAGCGTCTGACCCTTGGTTTTGGCTCAGGTCATGATCTAGAGGCTTCGTGGGTTTGAGCCCCACATGAAGCTCTGTGCTGACAGCATGGAGCTTGTTTGGGATTCTCTCTCTGCCTCTCCCCCACTTGCACTGTCTGTCTTTCTCAAAATAAATTAATAAACTTAAAAAAAAATGTCAACTGCAGAATAAATAACCCCTTCTACTAGAGCTGAATTAAAATCTCAAAGGTCCCAAGTAATTAAGAGCTAATGGCTCCTTCCTCATATCCATTTAAAACAATGCTAAACTATGGGATGAGAGTATGGAAGTCTAAGAAAGCACAGTGGTTTCCTGTGATGATTACTTGCATCCACTGATGTAGTTTATCTGCTGCTCACTCCTCCACTTCTTTCCTGCTTACACAGACAGAGCAGTGTTGGGAACACAACCTTCCACTAAATACTTGCTTTCCCAGCTACCATGCACCTTGAAGAAACCACTGGACACAGAGATGGCCAATAAGACATCAGCAAAAGCTTTTTGAGGGGTTGTAGGAAGTCACATGCTTTCCTGATGAAAGAGGAACAGAAATGATTGGTATCCTACACATTCAATTTCCTTCATGGATGTAGTGATTTCAGCAGAAGCAGTCTTCTGATGGCCATGAGATATGAAGCAGAAGAGCAGGGGTCCAGATCTTAACATGGTGAAACCAAGACAGAAAACCCTGATGGCATCACTGAGCAAATGCCAGTAATAATACACCTCCTGACTGCTTGCTTAGATGAGGAAATTAAACGCAACCTGTTAAGACCTTGATAATTGGGCTTCCTGCCATGTAAAATTAAGTAACACTAACATATATTTTAAAACACTAATATAATAAGTTGTTGTAAATATTTGACTTTTGTTTTGAAAATCAAATGTCAAATATCCAATTCTGCTTTCTCATTTTTAAACGCACACTTTCATTACTACTATGAGCTCAATGAATATAAATGCAGAGAGCAGTCTCCACTGAACTCTTAGGGAGGTCAGCCTAAGTTCTTAAAGCTGGATCAATATAATCACCTCAGCAACACTGTGAGGTTGGTACTTTTACAATTCACATTTTACAGATGACAAACCAGAAGCTGAGCAGTGTAACCAGCCCAAGGCCACACAACTCATGAGTGACAGAGTTCGGTTTGAACCCGTTTGTTTCCCCCAGGGAGCCTGCTTTTAATCACTGTTCAGTACAGCCTTCACCTCCTAAAATGAATGAGCCATTTGATTACACAAGGTTTAATGGACCAAGTTAATGAGATTTTATGTATGCTTTTTTTTTCTTGGAAAAAGAAAAGAATAACTGATACCCATACACACAAAATATAGATCTTCAAAGTAAGTGTTTCTTGCTTACTTTTTGCAGATGTCTACATAATGATTAATACTCCCTCAAGAAATGAACTATAACAGCATAACAAAGCGTCAAACATTAGCACTGCTGCAATTGAAAATAGTCAAGTAATATACATGTTTTTATTTTCATGAAAGCTATTTTAAGGAAAAAAAATACTGACAGATTGTTAATAGATCAAACTAGCAGGTATTCTGCTAATTAGATAAATTGGACAGTATGCTTCTCTTTCATTCAGAACCTGGTGGCAGAAACCTTTGAACACAAGGATGACTGCTGTCAAATGCTCTTGAGTTAATTCCACTGCCCTGTTTACACAAGAAACTCCTAGCAATCTACATTTTAAAGAAACATAGTCCTGTATGTTCAACAGCCTATGATCATGAAAATGAATAATTTGATAGGAAGGGGGCCTTTAAACAAATGAGATAATTGCCTTGCAATATATTTAAGAAGTATCTAATATATATTTTTCACCAGTGGAAAGGGAGGTGGAGATTGTTGAATATCTGATTGTATCACTGTCTATACTCACTCTTTCCTTTTTCTCTCAAAAAAATCTTTTTTTAATTTTATTAATATTTTATTTTTAAGAGAGAGAGAGAGCGAGTGGGCAAGGGGCAGAGAGAGAGGGAGGCACAGAATCTGAAGCAGGCTCCAGGCTCTGAGCTGTCAGCACAGAGTCCAACGCGGGGCTTGAACTCCCAAACTGTGAGATCATTACCTGAGCTGAAGCTGGACGTTTAAACGATTGGGCCACCCAGATGCCCCTGTCTCAAATTTTTAACAAGCAGAAATAATCTGGTGTTAAGCAAAGAATGCCAATCACCATTGGACACAATGCCAGCAGGCTACACAGTAGCTAATATTATATATAAACAGAATGGGTATTTAGAAGTAAAAAATAGAATTAGAAAAATGACAGACACAGGCAAGGAAAGATAACAAGATGGGCATTAGAATCAGGGGTCTATGAAGTGATTTCCATTAGTCACGGAGTCTTCAGCCGAGTGAAAATAAACATATGCTGTATTTCTTCAACAGGTTTTTTTTTTTTAATGCTTTGCCAGCAACTCTGGATTTCACTTTTGTGGTTTTATTTGTACTCAGTTCTAGCAAAATTTCACTGAAGTGACAAAAACGAAATAAAACAGGGACCCAAACCAAACTGATAAGAAAGAACGAAGGAGAAATTTATATGCTGACGCAGTCAAGAAATCCACCTGCCTTTGTTCTGATTTAGTTTCCTGTGACCTAGTACATGTTGATTTGGCTGACTTGAACACTGGTATCACTGTTGATGTTGCAGGTCTATCCCTGTTTGAATCTTCCATTTGATTGCTCTTTCATTTGCTTTGTGATCTACATGTAGGGCAAAAAAAAAAAAAAAATGTGCATGAAAGAAATGATCCACTGCAAATCAACGTGTTATCATTTTAGCCATCCATTCTAGCTGCATCCATATGGTTTCGGGAAGCTGAGCAAAAAAAAAAGAGGGGCGGATTGGAAAAAGGGAAAGTATGTGTGGCATTCTGCTTGATGCAGCATGAACAGGAGGAGGATAGCAGATGAAGTTTCACCCTTCATTGCACAGTTGTAAACAGCATCTGAGGGGGTTGTATTGAAGACCCTAGGCAGAGCAGACTGTGAAGGACTCACCATCATGCTGTTCAGCCCTTAGCTGAAAGTTGCACTCGGTAGTGTGTAATCAGGCACAGCCTCCAGCAATCAACATTACAGAAACACAAAAAGGAGCCAAAACTTCATTCCATCCAGACAATGGGAGCGTTGGCTAGAAAGTACGGAAGGCTAGGGGTTTGCATGTTTTCCGAGGAAAATAGCAGGGGGTGAAATTATTTTGCCTGAAAAGTTGGTCCTGGGATGGAAGTTATTGAATCTATAGAAATGATTTCTAGGGGCGCCTGGGTGGCGCAGTCGGTTAAGCGTCCGACTTCAGCCAGGTCACGATCTCGCGGTCCGTGAGTTCGAGCCCCGCGTCAGGCTCTGGGCTGATGGCTCAGAGCCTGGAGCCTGTTTCCAATTCTGTGTCTCCCTCTCTCTCTGCCCCTCCCCCGTTCATGCTCTGTCTCTCTCTGTCCCAAAAATAAATAAACGTTGAAAAAAAAAATTAAAAAAAAAAAAAAAAGATACTGGTAATCAGGCCCCACCTCCAGAGATTAAATTGATCTGAGTACATTCTGGGCACTGGTATTTAAAAAAAAAAAAAAAAAAGAAATGATTTCTAGTCATGAAGGGTAAACATGTATATTATCTACATATTTGGAAACAATATTATATGGAAGAGGAAACATAATTTGTTCTTTATGTCCTAGAATTTAGGTTGACCTGGTACCAACTGTATAAATGGAGGACAGCTACAATATGAATGTAATAAGAATACTCTTTTCATTACAGTGTATCACTGGAAGTATCCAACAAGAAGCTCCAGCAAAAACGGTATACGGAATATTCCATCTTAGATATGTCTCTTCCAGTAATTACTAATTTGTGTGTTAAATATAAATTAAGGATAATATAACTAATCTACCTGCTTCCTCTTCCCTTACAAAACAAATGCCCAGAAGGCGTTCAGGATCATTTGACCCATGTTGTAATTATGCACTGGCTCTGAAGGTCCATGAGTAAGTCCCATGCAAGAGACAGGAAGAAGTTTTAAGGGGGAACCAAACTCTGCACTCTGCATTGGCAAGCAAATTAACACTTCCCTAGTAATAGCCACATGGGGCAAGATCTTTGTTTTGTGCTCTAGTGGAAATGTCTTGTTCTTAATTCTGGTTCTACCAGTAATTCTTATGGAACACTATTTTCCTGTCTTTGGTACTCATCACTTATCAGATCATCTTGGTTGTAATTGTGAAGTATTTCTGAATTCCTCCATGTCTTTAATTTTTTTTTCAATCTGTATTTTTAATTCTAATAATTTAGGCTGTCATCACATTTTGTCTAGACTTCAGCTGTTCAAAATTCTCTCTACCTTCCCACTGTGCAAGATATTTAAATTCAAATATGAGCATATTTTCCTCTCCCGTAAAATTATTTAATGGTTTCTCATTTTCCATAAAAGTGGTTTTCAACATTCACAGAGGTGGAATCATACATTCAAATAAAATTGGATGTAAGAAATTTCAGTGTATTTGAGGAAGATTTGAATAGGTGAAGCAGAGAGGATTTTTTTAGGATAGGGAAATTATTCTGTATGATAATGATACTATAACTGTGGACACATGATACTACAAATTTGTCAAAACCCATGGAATTTACTGTGCAGGGAGTTAACAATGTGTGAAACTTAAAAAAATCAGGAGATACCAAAATGGAATATAGAATGTGTAACAACAACCTAATTGTACTACAATTATGCCAGGTGAAGGTGTATGTTTAACTAAAAATCATATATCTTAAAAATACTCTACCTTTTATAAAGCTAATGAATAATCTATTTGAGAACCATTTGATTTCACCAATATTTTAAAATTGGCTATTCTAGATAATAATTGCAATGTTACACATTTGTTTCTGCTTTTTAATTTGTATATTCAGTCATCAAGAAAACTCTGATTTTCAAAGATAAATCATTGTGAATAATAACATGTATGGTGTTAGTGAACTAGAAATAGCAACATGGCACCCAACTATACTGATCTGGAAATTCTTTAAAACATGTCTTTGTGTGTCAGTGTTGAACCACTCACTAAATATGCCCTACTCGCTTTCTTTAAAAATTCCATCTTAAGGGAGATGATGAACGGTTGGTTCTTCAGCCAGTTCAGTTCTGCCCTTCCTGCCCCCAAAAGATGAGCATATTTTTTCAAATGCATTTAAAACATATCGAGATGTCTGGCAAAGACATTTTTAAAATTTCAGAAAGTATATGTTTTTTGTTTTTGTTGTTTTTTTTTTTCATAAATCCACTCCGAGTTATAAAAGTCAATTCCTTCTTGAGACCATATGTTCTTTCAATTCCCTTAATAAATTGTGTACTAAGCAAGGGGGTAGCTCTGTAAGCATCAATCTTTAAATTGAGCTCATTAGATTGTTAAAAATAATCATCACTTCCTGCAAGTTGAGAAATCACAGAACCACCTGAGTAACAGATTTCTTTTAATTAGGAAAAATGGTGATTTTTTTTTTTTGTCTCATTGGCAAAATCTGTGTCACCACCTCGTCTTAGAAGAGGCGAGGCACTTCAGTATAAAAAGGACATTCTGTAAATCGTGTTGTAAATCATTAAAGATAAAGTCAGAAAGTCAGAAATTTAAAAAATTTAAAAGTTCATAATTTGTTAGTCTAACATTTTATTAATAACATCTTCATATCTATTAATGTTTATCTACACAACATTCCATGACTGTTAAGTATTTTTCAATAACAACTTTAATAAGACCTGACACTCTTAAATTTTCTAACACTGCTTTTACACCCTTGATACAAGTTGTATTTTTCACAACTTGACTAATAGGCTAAAAATTCAACTAAATAAGTGCAAATACTTTATCTTTTGGATGTCATGTTTTATGGACAGACATAAATCATGTAAACTCTTATTCAGATTTTTTTCAATCTCCGTGTTCAAACCAAATCATCAGATATGTTGGATATACAACTTAATCCAATTCTCTGCTCATTATCTCCATTTATATAAGAAGCTCCCTTATGTAAAACAATAACTACCCCAAAACAGCCACCCAAGTCCCCTGTCTCTTGTAATTCATAATACCATGTATGTATTTGTTTATATGTCATTAGTGACTAAGGCAGCCTTAACTTTTCTGTCAATTTCATTAAACTTTCTGTAGAGTTCTTCCTGACTCCAGCCTTTGACCTCCCTTCTCTTAGAGCATTTACTTTAGAAACTTTCCTTTGTAAATTCTTTCTGAGCTTCTCAGAAAGATGTAAAACTTTCACAATCCAGAAAAGTCTTTCTAGGACCTGGGAGTCACCCTTTTGAAATGCAGCCATCAAAGGTGACAATGCACAATGCCCAACCTCTGTTACCTGTGGGAGGATAGTAGCCTAAGTGCAATAAAGCAGTAATTATCAAACACAATGGATAACTTTTTATTAAGACATTTAACAGCGGATTCAGGAAAACAGGAAGTATTCCCTTAAACAAAGGATTCACAAAACTTGAACTGAATTATTCCTCCCTCTGGTTGTACTGAGGTAGGAAGAAAGGACATACAGACGGTAATAGAGAGACGGCGGCAAGGAGGTTCCAGATAAAATGGAACTGCAATGATTGAGAACGTACACACGTTGCAGAACAGGTAGTTAATAGATTGTCCAGAGCTACCCATGGTAAACAAAACAAAAACCAGGAAAATGAACAAATAAAAAACAGATTAGAAAAAAAAACACAAAACATAGGGGAAACAAAATAAAGAGAACATATCATATATGCCGAAAAGAGTTAAAAAATTGAGGCTAAAAAAATATGGAACTCAAGGAAATTTATAATTTATTATAAAGTGTTGCTGTAAATATTTAATAAAATTAATTCAGTACAATGGATCACAAAGATGTGAAGATAAAAAGGAAAGGTGAGTATGGATACTGCAGAATCAAGAAAACAGATAAGCAAAAGGATCCCATTTTAGAAAAAAATTAGAATCGACAACTAATGGCATGATCCAGCCTTAAGTTACTGCCATGGGGGGAGAGTCTGTCATTGCGAAGACATGACAAAAAGGCTGAAGCAGTGCAGAGAAGGGAGGCATCTAGTGCTTTTGGATAAGTTTTAAAAATCCTCCTTTTTCCCTCTGGTGTGGTTAAGATTCTTAAAATTCTCTAGGCTGATTTTTTAATTTTTTTTCCTGGAAAAATCATCCATTTTGCATAAAATTAAGTTTAAAAATCCCTTTAATTTGCAAGTATTTAAGAGGGTTGTCTTGTGATTGTTGGCCCATATTCTTTCCTTATTTTTGTATTTTTTTTTTCCAGCCTTCCCTTCCCTATGATTCCAGAGTCACCAAGCATTGGGGAATCTTACAATAACTGTCTGCACCTCTGGCCTTGAATTCCAGGCACAGGATTGCTGGGTGGCCCTCAGGGCACTGAGATCCACTTTTGGTCAGTGCTGTCTGTGTGCCTCAAATGTCCTTCCTAGCACCCCAACTTGATTTGTCCTAAGTTTCACAGTGCCTGACAGTCTCTCTTCCCTCCATTTTCATTAAAGATTAACTTTCTCCTTTTATTAAGTCTCCTTTCATTTGTTTTATAGAAGACAAAAATACCCCTGGGTGGTATTTAAGAAAATACATATGGTGTCATTCTTTTTTATTCAGAGAAGACAATGAGATAGAAATCTCTATATTCTGACATCTTTAACCAAAGTAGCATTAGTTTTATTTAAACTTTTAACATTTCTTTATTATTGAGAAACAGAAAGAGACAGAGCATGAGCATGGGAGGGGCAGAGAGAAGGGGAGACACAGAATCTGAAGCAGACTCCAGGCTCTGAGCTGCCAGCACAGAGCCTGACTCGGGGCTTGAACTCACAAACTGCAAGATCATGATCTGAGCCGAAGTCGGACGCTCAACCGACTGAGCCACCCAGGTGCCCCTGGGTGGTATTTAAGAAAATACATATAGTGTCATTCTTTTTTATTCACAGAAATAAAAAGTCAAATTGATAGAATGCTATTTCAGTCTTTGGATAATTTTTTAAGTAACAAGAATAACTGTTATGTTTAAAGATACTATGGTGAGTAACAGAGATCAAATGACTCATCTACTGAGACTGTCACAATGTGTACATCTAATCCCCAGTGCATATTGTTCATCCTTACTAGATTCAAAGTAAGAATTTCTTGACTGTTCAAAATTAAAGTAAGGCTATTATTCCATTTATCTATTTGATTTTTAAATAAGGTAAGAACAAAGGTAATGACATATTTAATTTTGGGAACACAGGTCCCTACCGCTTCTGGTTTGCAAAGTCAACTGCCTCCAGGGGCCAGGCAGGTGGGTAATGCAAATATGTGAACCTAACGGCTGGGATAGAGAGTGGGAAAACAGATCTCTGGTCAGGAATCCGAAAAGCAGCATTTAATTGAAAAAAGGAATTCTGTAAAACAGTAAGAAAACTTAAAGATACTGGGTCCCAATATGAGGGAAATAATAGGGAATGGGAACTTGAAAAAATAGAAAGCAAACACTTTATCTAAAATATATTCCTGATACTTGGTATATATTCTGATACAAAAGCATTAGTGACTACCTCAATTAAAAAAAGTTATGTGGACTGGAGCACCGAGGTGACTCAGTTGGTTAAGGGTCCTACTCTTGATTTTACCTCAGGTCATGATCTCGAGGTTGTGGGATCGAGCTCCATTGGGGCTCTGTGCTGACAGCTCGGAGGCTGCTTGGAATTCTGTCTTTCCCTCCACCTCCCACAAAATAATTAAACATACATAGAAAAAGTTATGCAGACCAGTTCTGGGACAGACAAACAAAGCACGTGCAGACCATGCACTGCCAGTTCATGACCTCTACCATAATGTTTACTTCTCACCCTTATGGTCTAAAATACAATTTTCAGGGGCGCCTGGGTGGCGCAGTCGGTTAAGCTTCCGACTTCGGCCAGGTCACGATCTCGCGGTCCGTGAGTTCGAGCCCCGCGTCGGGCTCTGGGCTGATGGCTCAGAGCCTGGAGCCTGTTTCCGATTCTGTGTCTCCCTCTCTCTCTGCCCCTGCCCCGTTCATGCTCTGTCTCTGTCTATCCCAAAAATAAATAAACGTTGAAAAAAAAAATTTAAAATACAATTTTCAGGATCTCTGCATCACATTTTGTGAATGACCTTGTTTTTATTGCCATGTTAAATTTTATCCAAATTTTGGCTTCATTTTCTTAGACTTTGTTCTAAATTTTTAATAACCCACATAGAAATAATTTATGTATAACTTGAAGCACAAAACATTAATTTGTTCAAGATAATGCTTCTAGTAAATTTTGAGCCTTGCTATATAAAATCCAGGTAGTCTGTCTCAAGTCTGTGATCTTAATTTCTTTAATTTTGTAGTAAAACTAGTTTAGACTTTATCATCTTTTAATATACAGATGCAAATGTTTTATGTTATTTTTTATGTTTCCTTCAAAAGTTGAAAGATATCAAAAATGATTGTTCAAAGTGAATAATGGTAACTACTGTATATGTCATTTACAAAAACAAATTAATGGTTCATTTTATTAGAGAAAATAAAATCCACATTGTTGCTACATAAATGTATAAATACTAGTATTTACATTTTGGGACATGTATTAATTCATTTTGAGATAGAAACTGTGCTGCTTTAATATGTGAAATAGGTAAAAATTGACAACATGCATTTTCCCATTTATTTATTTTTTTCATTTTTCTATTTAAAACTTGACAAAGGTAAATTGATATTTTAAAATATATTTTGATCTAAATTATCTCATTGAAAACTTTAATTTATATGCATAAGGATTTCTTTTGTAATGATATACAAAATACAACTTAGAAAACCATACAACACATATTTTCCCACTATTTTTTTCCTCACTATTATCTTATGACTTTTGAATTCTGATTGATTGATGTTTTTAATATGGTGGCTATATCATTAAAATGGAAACATGACCCTTCAAAAAGTTATTTTTAAATTTTGGGGTGGCATTACTTGTATACTCTGCTAAGAATAAAGTGACAACTAAAGTCAACCTTAATATATTTGAGTTTGCCTTGAGGTAACCTATATATCCTAGTTTATTTTTAAATGTTTAAAAGCATTGTGGTGGCTCTATTTTATTGTTTTTGAGAGAATGTTTTTATATGTCCTCTACTCCTGAATGCCTTTAAATGTCAGCACAAAATGTTTAAATAAAACTGCAAAAATGCTACATAAACATAAAGGTAACTTCACATGTGGCTTGTGTGAAGGAGACAAGACAATGAACTAGGACTGAGAAAGTCATTCACATGAAAACAACATAACAGGGGCACCCATAACTGGGTGGTGCAGTGGGTTAACTGTCGGACTCTTGATCTTGGCTCAAGTCATGATCTCACAGTTTGTGAGTTTGAGCCCTACATTGGGTTCTGCACTGATGGCGGGGAGGCTGCTTGAAATTCTGTCTCTCCTCCTTTCTGCCCCTCCCCACTACTTGTGAGCGTTCGCTCGTGCTCTCTCTCTCTCGTGCTCTCTCTCTCTCTCTCAAGATATAAACTTAATGGGAAGATGGTGGCGTAGGAGGACGCTGGGCTCAACGCGTCTTGCGGATCACTTAGATTCCACCCACACCTGCCTAAATAACACAGAAAACCGCCAGAAGACTAGCAGAACAGAGTCTCCGGAGCCAAGCGTAGGTGAGAAGTCCACGGAAGAGGGTAGGAAGGGCGGAGAGGGGGTATGCGCTACACAGACTGGCAGGAGGGAGCCAGGGCGGAGGGGCAGCCCGCCAGCAAGGTAGAGCCCCCGAGTCTGGCTTGCAAAAACCGAGGGGCCGGACGGAGTGTGTTCTGACAGCAAGAGGGACTTGACATCTGGAAGGTTATAAGTTAACAGCTCTGCTAGGAGAGCGGGAGGGCTGGAGGACTGGAGGACAACGGGAAGGAGAGCTGTTGAGCCCCGAACGACAGAGTGCAGCTTGGCGGGGAACAAAGGCGCTCACCAGCGCCATCTCCCTCGCCCATCCCCCAGCCAAATCCCAAAGGGAACCAGTTCCTGTCAGGGAACTTACTTGCACCTCACAAACACCCAATGCTGAGCTTCTGAGGATCCATCCCTCCGGTGGGTCTGACTCCCTCCCGGTGCCGCAGGGCCCCTCCTGAAGCAGATCTCCCAAGGAAAAGCGAGCTGAGCCTGCCCCTCCCACCCCTGTGCACCTTGCCCATTCACCCCAGCTAATACGCCAGATCCCCAGCACCACAAGCCTGGCAGTGTGCAAGTAGCCCAGACAGGCCACGCCACCCCACAGTGAATCCCGCATCTAGGAGAGGGAAAGAGAAGACACATACCAGTCTGACTGTGGCCCCAGTGGTGGGCTGGGGGAAGACATCAGGTCTGACTGTGGCCCCGCCCACCAACGCAAGTTATTCAAGACAGCACAGGGGAAGTGCCCTGCAGTCCCGCACCACTCCAGGGACTATCCAAAATGACAAAATGGAAGGATTTCCCTCAAAAAAACCTCCAGGAAATAACGACAACTAATGAACTGATCAAAAACGATTTAAACAATATAACAGAAAGTGAATTTAGAATAATAGTCATAAAATTAATCGCTGGGCTTGAAAACAGTATAAAGGACAGCAGAAAATCTCTTGCTACAGAGATCAAGGGACTAAGGAACAGCCAGGAGGAGCTAAAAAATGCTATCAATGAGCTGCAAAATAAAATGGAGACGACCACAGCTCGGACTGAAGAGGCAGAGGAGAGAATAGGTGAACTAGAAGATAAAATTATGGAAAAAGAAGAAGCTGAGAAAAAGAGAGATAAAAAAAATCCAGGAGTATGAGCGGAAAATTAGAGAACTAAGTAATGCACTAAAGAGAAATAATATACGCATAATTGGTATTCCAGAGGAGGAAGAGAGAGGGAAAGGTGCTGAAGATGTACTTGAAGAAATAATAGCTGAGAACTTCCCTGATCTGGGGAAGGAAAAAGCCATTGAAATCCAAGAGGCACAGAGAACTCCTTTCAGATGTAACTTGAATCGATCTTCTGCATGACATATCATAGTGAAACTGGCAAAATACAAGGATAAAGAGAAAATTCTGAAAGCAGCTAGGGGTAAACGTGCTCTAACATATAAAGGGAGACCGGTAAGACTCGTGACGGATATCTCTACTGAAACTTGGCAGGCCAGAAAGGAATGGCAGGAAATCTTCAATGTGATGAACAGAAAAAATATGCAGCCAAGAATCCTCTATCCAGCAAATTTGTCATTTAGAACAGAAGGAGAGATAAAGGTCTTCCCAAACAAAAACTGAAGGAATTCATCACCACTAAAGCAGCCCTATAAGAGATCCTAAGGGGGACCCTGTGAGACAAAGTACCAGAGACATCGCTATAAGCATGAAACCTACAGACATCACAATGACTCTAAACCCATATCTTTCAATAATAACACTGAATGTAAATGGACTAAATGAGCCAACCAAAAGACATAGGGTATCAGAATGGATAAAAAAACAAGACCCATCTATTTGCTGTCTACAAGAGACTCATTTTAGACCTGAGGACACCTTTAGATTGAGAGTGAGGGGATGGAGAACTATTTATCATGCTACTGGAAGCCAAAAGAAAGCTGGAGTAGCCATACTTATATCAGACAAACTAGACTTTAAATTAAAGGCTGTAACAAGAGATGAAGAAGGGCATTATATAATAATTACAGGGTCTATCCATCAAGAACTAACAATTATAAATGTCTATGCGCCGAATACGGGAGCCCCCAAATATATAAAACAATTACTCGCAAACATAAGCAACCTTATTGACAAGAATGTGGTAACTGCAGGGGACTTTAATACCCCACTTACAACAATGGATACATCATCTAGACACACTGTCAATAAAGAAACAAGGGCCCTGAATGATACATTGGATCAGATGGACTTGACAGATCTATTTAGAACTCTGCATCCCAAAGCAACAGAATATACTTTCTTCTTGAGTGCACATGGAACATTCTCCAAGATAGATCACATACTGGGTCACAAAACAGCCTTTCATAAGTATACAAAAATTGAGATCATACCATGCATACTTTCAGACCACAATGCTATGAAGCTTGAAATCAACCACAGGAAAAAGTCTGGAAAACCTCCAAAAGCATGGAGGTTAAAGAACACCCTGCTAACGAATGAGTGGGTCAACCAGGCAATTAGAGAAGAAATTAAAAAATATATGGAAACAAACGAAAATGAAAATACAACAATCCAAACACTTTGGGATGCAGCGAAGGCAGTCCTGAGAGGAAAATACATTGCAATCCAGGCCAATCTCAAGAAACAAGAAAAATCTCAAATACAAAATCTAACAGCACACCTAAAAGAAATAGAAGCAGCACAGCAAAGACACCCCATACCCAGCAGAAGAAGAGAAATAATAAAGATCAGAGCAGAAATAAACTATATACAATCTAAAAAAAAAAACTGTAGAGCAGATCAACGAAACCAAGAGTTGATTTTTTGAAAAAATAAACAAAATTGATAACCATGCTTCTCAAAAGGAAAAGGGAGATGACCCAAATAGATAAAATCATGAATGAAAATGGAATTATTACAACCAATCCCTCAGAGATACAAGCAATTATCAGGGAATACTATGAAAAATTATATGCCAACAAACTGGACAACCTGGAAGAAATAGACAAATCCTAAACACCAAAACACTTCCAAAACTCAAACAGGAGGAAATAGAAATCTTGAACAGACCCATAACCAGCGAAGAAATTGAGTCAGTTATCAAAAATCTCCCAACAAATAAGAGTCCAGGACCAGATGGTTTGCCTGGGGAATTCTACCAGACATTTAAAGCAGAGATAATACCTATCCTTCTCAAGCTATTCCAAAAAATAGAAAGAGAAGGAAAACTTCTAGACTCATTCTATGAAGCCAGTATTACTTTGATTCCTAAACCAGACAGAGACCCAGTAAAAAAAGAGAACTACAGGCCAATATCCCTGATGAATATGGACGCAAAAATTCTCAATAAGATACTAGCAAATCGAATTCAACAGCTTATAAAAAGAATTATTCACCATGATCAAGTGGGATTCATTCCTGGGAGGCCAGGCTGGTTCAACATTCGCAAATCAATCAACGTGATACATCACATTAAGAAAAGATAAGAACCATAAGATCCTGTCAATTGATGCAGGCAAAGCATTTGACAAAATTCAGCATCCTTTCTTACTAAAAACCCTCAAGAAAGTCAGGATAGAGGGAACATACTTAAACATCATAAAAGCCACTTATGAAAAGCCCACAGCTAATATCATCCTCAATGGGGAAAAACTGAGAGCTTTCCCCCTGAGATCAGGAACACGACAGGGATGCCCACTCTCACCGCTGTTGTTTAACATAGTGTTGGAAGTGCTAGCATCAGCAATCAGACAACAAAAGGAAATCAAAGGCATCAAAAATGGCAAAGATGAAGTCAAGCTTTCACTTTTTGCAGATGACATGATATTATACATGGAAAATCCAACAGACTCCACCAAAAGTCTGCTAGAACTGAAACATGAATTCAGCAAAGTTGCAGGATACAAAATCAATGTACAGAAATCAGTTGCATTCTTATACACTAAGAATGAAGCAACAGAAAGACAAATAAAGAAACTGATCCCATTCACAACTGCACCAAGAAGCATAAAATACCTAGGAATAAATCTAACCAAAGATGTACAAGATCTGTATGCTGAAAACTATAGAAAGCTTATGAAGGACATTGAAGAAGATATAAAGAAACGGAAAAACATCCTGTGCTCATGGGTTGGAAGAATAAATATTGTCAATAGTTAAATATTGTTAATAGTACCCAAAGCTATATACACATTCAATGCAATTCCAATCAAAATTGCACCAGCATTCTTTTCGAAGCTAGAACAAGCAATCCTAAAATTCATATGGAACCACAAAAGGCCCCGAATAGCCAAAGTAATTTTGAAGAAGAAGACCAAAGCAGGAGGCATCACAATCCCAGATTTTAGCCTCTACTACAAAGCTGTAATCATCAAGCCAGCATGGTATTGGCATGAAAACAGACACATAGACCAATGGAATAGAATAGAAACCCCAGAACTAGACCCACAAAAGTATGGCCAACTCATCTTTGACAAAGCAGGAAAGAACATCCAATGGAAAAAAGACAGTCTCTTTAACAAATGGTGCTGGGAGAACTGGACAGCAACATGCAGAAGAATGAAACTAGAACACTTTCTTACACCATTCACAAAAATAAACTCAAAATGGATAAAGGACCTGAATGTGAGGCAGGAAACCATCAAAACCCTAGAGGAGAAAGCAGGAAAAGACCTCTCTGACCTCAGCCATAGCAATTTCTTACTTGACACATCCCCAAAGGCAAGGGATTAAAAGCAAAAATGAACTATTAAGACCTCATGAAGATAAAAAGCTTCTGCACAGCAAAGGAAACAATCAACAAAACTAAAAGGCAACCAACGGAATGGGAAAAAATATTTGCAAATGACATATCGGACAAAGAGCTAGTATCCAAAATCTATAAAGAGCTCACCAAACTCCACACCCGAAAAACAAATAATCCAGTGAAGAAATGGGCAGAAAACATGCATAGACACTTCTCTAAAGAAGACATCCGGATGGCCAACAGGCACATGAAAAGATGTTCAACATCACTCCTCATCAGGGAAATACAAATCAAAACCACACTCAGATACCACCTCACACCAGTCAGAGAGGCCAAAATGAACAAATCAGGAGACTATAGATGCTGGAGAGGATGTGGAGAAACGGGAACCCTCTTGCACTGTTGGTGGGAATGCAAACTGGTGCAGCCACTCTGGAAAACAGTGTGGAGTTTCCTCAAAAAATTAAAAATAGACCTACCCTATGACCCAGCAGTAGCACTGCTAGGAATTTACCCAAGGGATACAGGAGTGCTGATGCACAGGGGCACTTGTACCCCAATGTTCATAGCAGCACTCTCAACAATAGCCAAATTGTGGAAAGAGCCTAAATGTCCATCAACTGATGAATGGATAAAGAAATTGTGGTTTATATACACAATGGAGTACTACATGGCAATGAGAAAGAAATATGGCCCTTTGTAGCAACGTGGATGGAACTGGAGAGTGTTATGCTAAGTGAAATAAGCCATACAGAGAAAGACATATACCATATGTTTTCACTTTTATGTGAATCCTGAGAAGTTTAACAGAAACCCATGGAGGAGGGGAAGGAAAAAAAAAAGAGGTTAGAGTGGGAGAGAGAGCCAAAGCATGGGAGACTCTTAAAAACTGAGAACAACCTGAGGATTGATGGGGGATGGGAGGGAGGGGAGGGTGGGTGATGGGCGTTGAAGAGGGCATTGGGATGAGCACTGGGTGTTGTATGGAAACCAATTTGACAATAAATTTCATATATTAAAAAAAGATATAAACTTAAAAACAATAACAACATAACATTAACACTTGTTAGCTCAGGTTTTTTTCTGGACCCCATCATTCTTCAAGGTTCCACCTTTCCTTTCTAAATAAGAGCTCAACAATCTTTCACTCCTTTATCATCTATTGGTTCTAGCCCATATCACTTTTTAGTACACCACTTTGTTGAAAGAGTTTAAAATTGTGTACTCTCAGACAAGATTGGATGAATCCTAATATCCCACAATGTCTGAAAGGTAAATGTATCTGAATATTTCAGGCTATGTCACCAGCTTGGTTTATATTCTGTGTGATATTTTGCATTTCCTTAGATGTTGGAGAGTCTCTTTGTGTGTGATTAAGGCTAGTACATTGTAATCATTTACCTTCTCTGCAGATGCTAGGTAGGATTTGTGAGATATTGGAATACACCTGTTTTTGATGCATGAGTGTGGTTTGTTGGAGATGATATCAGGATTGCCCTGTTGAGTAGACAGGGATTTTCAAGGACTGTTAGCACAGATTCACACGAGGATTCTGTGATTCCTACATGAATTCCTGCAGACATCCATCAAGTATACTTGTCCTACCTATACTGATAAGAGAACAATTGAAATAGTGTGGAGGAGGCTAGTTAAATATCAGTCATCTTTTCTCATACATGCAAGCTTCATGACATCTAAAGTTTTAGAAGACAGTGTATCCAGAGTTATTTCAAATTATTTGTATAAACAATACTTCTTATAGGATGAGAAAATGACATGCTCCTTCACAACATTACCAAATGCTTCATCTTTCCTATATCCATCACAGTACCTGAATATGTGGATGAGTATTCTCCTTTGATTTGACATAATAGCCTCTTGGTAGTGAAACGAGTTCTTGCAGGTATATATGTGCATGTGTGAGTGTGACAATTTTACAAGAATTAACTTTGCTCCAAGATTTGAGAGCATGAAAATAAAAAGTGCACCAAATACCCTTGCTCCTTATTCTGGAGTATACTTTATCATTTCTTCAACATAGATGAACTGTCACCAATTCAACATAATGCCAAGAACTGAAAGTACCCCAGACTGGAAACACTTCAGGGTCTAATTTGTTTGACTAGTTTGATTATGATTAGCCTATTTTGAATATGTAATAATAGTTGATAAAATTCAGTTAAGTGCCCACACACATATTGGGGAAGGGGTTGTGGTCTCCCGCATTACATTTAGAGAGGAGTGAGCCATTTGGCATGCTATGCATATTGACAAGAAACAGCCACAATCTGGCCTCCAAGAGGCCTCATGGGTAGCATCAATACTGTAAGGGTACCTCAGCCAACTAGGGTCTGGCTCTCACCTGGGCAGGCTCAAACATCTCAAATTGCCAATACTACAAAGAGGTACCATTTTGTAAGGAGGATCCATGTTAAGCCATCTCTCAGAAATAGTGTCTAAACTAGAACATTTGTTAACTATCTACTACAAGAGAACATCTGGCTTTCGTATTCTGCCTCTGCATGGCAAAGCAAATTGCCAGGAGAATGTTTGTAGCCAGCGTGGGATCAGAGCAAAGTAAGTCAGTTATAACAGTCACATACCTATTTTTAAAAAAAAAAACAGATTTATATCCACACTTTTGCTCTACCGATACACTTGCCACCCTGTGGAGATAGGCTAACACTAAAGAGAGAGCTGTATCTTCCTTGACAGAACCTGGATGAAGACTGTCAACTCAGGAAGTCAAGAAGTTCTTTTTTCCAAGGCCGGAAAACCTCCTTTGCACAGTCATATTTTTCTGATATTCAGTCATCTGACGATGGTCAAATCCCTCTGGCCTAAGAGCCATTTAACGTGCATCTGCCTCTCTGCTTGGGGGTGTTAAATATGGATTTAAAATTTCAATTTTCAGAGAATAACATCTCACATATTTTCCTGCACTATGGAAGCATCTCTCTGTAGTACCTGTGTGCTCATATCTTTATTAAAAGAGGCTGATGTACTTTGGTCTTTCCTTAACGAAAAGTGTAAGTTTATTAACTTTTCCCCTTTAATTCGTTAAATAAAGACTAAAGGCATTCCCAGTCAGACTTGTGTGACTCAAGCATGTTTTGGGAATCCCTCCACATAAAAGTAATAATAATGATGACAAATTATACCTAACAATAGGAAATTTCAGTGTTCAAGTAAAGTGAAATGCTCATTGGTATGTTTAAGATGTAGAACATAGAATTTAATATCCATGCAATAGAGAACAATGTATCACCTATGTGGACTGGTAAACCAATTCTTGCCTTAATAAAGTAGTAAAAAATAGAATACCTTAATATTCCTGAAAGCTTATTGCATGGAGCAGGAATTGAATTTTGTGTTATTGTTGTTCTGTAAAGGACCAGACAGTAAATATTTTAGGTTTGGGGAGCCATATCATATTTGACACAACTACTCAATTTAGCATGAAATTAGCCAAATGTAATATATAAACAAGTTAATGTACTTCTATCCCAATACAATTTTATATACAGAAATCAGCAGCAAGCCACATTTGGCCTGTGGGCTGGAGTTAGCAGATCCCTAACATAAAGAAACCCAAGACAGGTCATTCCATATGACACATGAAACATCGTGGTACTGTCTGTGGTCTTTTGTCACAACCAACTCAGAATTCGAATCAAAGCTTGATTTCTCTAACCATATAAAGTGGAAACATGTACTCAACTTCATCATGTCTATTAATTAATTTAATGTTGATCAGAGTTCAGGAACAAGATGCCATCTTCTACTGATTTGAATAGTCATTTTGATATTGACCACCCTTCATCATTATATTAGCTGGTACAGTGAATTCACAATGGTCTTTTCTTTATAAATAATTGGCTAAAGTTCAGTACAGGTTAGATGGAAATTATCAAACAGCCTGTGTCATTTACAAAGTCTGTGTGATTCATTGATTGTGGTCTCCCACTTCATCCTTATAACTGGCTGAAAGGTTATCTTCTCATCGATGAAAGTCTACCAGAGACAACGCAATGGGACTTATTGATGGCATGTCTAAAGGGGAAAAAACACAGTTGTAACTCATGATGCAATTACACTTGGGAATGTATTTTAAGACTTCATAGTTGAGAAGTAGTTTAATTTGTTTACTCCTAATTGTAAGTCAGTATTTTAAAACCTGCTGATCACTGGAGGATGCAGCAATGATAGTCTCTCAATTTCTTTGTGGATGATAGAATGACACAATTTAGACAATACAGGCTCTTTTCTGACTTACTGTATATATATATGTATATATATATATATATATACATATATATATACACACACACAATCATATAATATATATGATTTACATATTTTATAACATATAATTCTATATAATTTACATATTATAAATACATTTATATTAATATCATAATCAATATAATATATATATAATTATTATGATTGTCTTCAGTGAAAAGCACTCTCCTTGTCCAGCTTTTAGAAGTGGAGGATAATACAGATAGCTGCCATTTGTTGAAAAATTACTATCAGCCACTCCTCTATGCAGCATTTCATAGATATTGCCTCATTTAGGAGGACAATAACCATATGAGGTTGGCGCTTTATGACAGAAACAGCTGAGCCTCTGAAGACTCTTCGGAAATTACTCAAAGTTAGAAAGCTAGAATGTGGAGACCTTTGCATTCTCAAGCTCTGTCTCTTAAATACTTATTTTCCTACTCCCCATGTACCCAAAGGCCAGTGGACTACAAACACTGGCCTTCCTCAAGATACTTTCACTGCTTGCTGCTCATTATACCTCCATCTTCATTTATAAATATGCTCTCAAGTCTCATGGCACCCAGCTAATCTACTCTGTAGACCTTTTCATCAATACCATGTGTGGGTCTGGTTATTTCTCTCCTTCATTTGAGGGCTCTGGTGCTGGAGTTAGTCTATTTTAATATCTGTGTGGATAACAAGTTATTTTTTGACCTACTGTTTCTTAATCTTTTCTCCAAGAACTTTCACCTAAACTTCAACAAATGGAAGATGCATTTGGACGGTGTCATATCCCTCAAATGTTCCACCTATGAAATCTGAATCTCAGCATCTCATGTTCACCACGAGTATTCGTTGCTTCTGCTCTCCCCTCCCTTTCCTCATTAATTAACTACTCTTCTTTACCTATCCCTTGATATCTTCATTTTACCATAATTAGTCTACCTACCTATTTCACTTCTCAAATATAGCCTAATGATAATTATAATAACAATGGTAATGAGGGTGATGTTTTAAAAAAACTAAGAACATTATATTATTACAACTGGGGTTCAGAGAAATGAAGCAAATCATTCATGACAACACAGATAATCATGACATCATTTTTAAATTTTTTAAATATGTATTTATTTTTCAGAAAGAGCCAGAGACAGAGCATGAGTAGGGGAGGGGCAGAGAGAGATGGAGACATGGAATCTGAGGTAGGCTCTGAGCTGGCATCACAGAACCTGATGTGGGGCTTGAACTCACAGACCTTGAGATCATCACCTGAGCAAAAGTCGGACACTCAACTGACTGAGCCACCCAGGCACCCTCCAGATGATTTTGTTTTAAATGAGAAGAGATTTACCTGTTCCTACAAATGCAATGTGATATCACTATACAAGGTATGGATTTAAAGTCAAACAGACTCCAGTTCAAATCCACAAAATGTTGCTAATCTTGATTAGGTTAGTATCTTTTTCAGAATCCCCATTTTCTTATCTTTTAATAACAGTAATTAACCAAGATAAAATTGTAAGAGTCTAGCACTGAAACTGTTATAAGCTAAACTTCAATATAATGAGTTTACTTCTGTATTCATTCATGACACCATGTAGGAAGCTCTTGAAAGCATAGTTCCTACCCTAAAAAAGATGAAGTCTAGAGGGAGAGACATAAGTAATGCAGTCATTACATGTAGAGGGATATGTTCTATAAAAGGATAAGTAAATGTGCTGTGAGAACACACAGGAGTACTACTCAGCTCTGTGTGAAGTCTCAGTAAGACTTCCAGGCAAAGACACTGTGTAGCTGGATAAAGGATCAATACAAATTAGTGAGAACTAAGAAAAACACTGTCAGCCAGAGAATAGATCCAGTGTCAAAGCATATTGTGGCACCCCAATAGGTCAGTCTCCAAATGCAGATACCGAAGCTGAGACATGTGAAAGCCAGAGGTAAAACAAAAGTCAACTTGGGAACTGCAGCCCATTTCTGTCCCTTTCCTCAATATGACCCAGCAACTTTAACCTAACAAAAAATCGAATCCAGTATCTTATCATTTGTCTTCAAAAAGAGTTAAGAAAGAGTGGGCACCAAAAATAGTGAAAGTAACAACCAGTCAGATAGCTTCTTTAGCACTGGAGCAGAATCATGGATATTCTTGCTGATACATGTGTTACCCTTTGGAGGGTCCTAAGCATAAGAGTTCCAGGGAAGAAGTAAAGGTGAACAGTGGGGTTGGACATTTAGCAGGCTACTTCCTACTGGTGTGGACATTTTTCAATATTTAGCAAGAAAAGCATGGTCATGTTTTCTGTACTCACTCAAAATCAGATCTATAATTAGGGTAAATTTCTGGTGAATCAATATGTCTGGGTGGCTCAGTTGGTTAAGTGCCTGACTGAAGCTCAGGCCATGATCTTCTGGTTCATGGGTTTGAGCCCCACATCAGGCTCTGTGCTGACATGGTGGAGCCCAGAGCCTGTTTCATATTCTGTCTCCCTCTCTCTGCCCCTCCCATGCTTGCATTCTGTCTCTCTCTCTCTCAAAAATAAACTTAAAAAAAATTCTGGCAAATCAAATCATGACTTAATTGATTTTTGCCTTGACTTAATCGGTTGTTACTTAATATTCCCACTTCCATTTTGAGTGTGTAGTGTGTGTGTGTGTGTGTGTGTGTGTGTGTGTGTGTGCATTACCCATAGAACTTATCTGATATCAATAGATGGGTCAAATACTCAAACAATGTATAAGATATGATGAAATTAACTTTTCAAAGTTTGGTGATTCTGGTACAATATTCTGCTACCATATTTGGCACCATGTCATCTAAAATGGACCACTCTTCAGAGATGGTAACATACTTTAAGGTTTTGACATTTTCAAAATACTTTCACATTATTCAATTCACATAACTACATAGGGGTAGGCTGTGCCAGAATCCAATAACTTACAAATTCTTTTCTTTTTTTTTTAATTTTTTTAATGTTTATTTATTTTTGAGACAGAGAGAGACAGAGCATGAACAGGGGAGGGTCAGAGAGAGGGAGACACAGAATCTGAAACAGGCTTCAGGCTCTGAGCTGTCAGCACAGAGCCCGACGCGGGACTCGAACTCATGGACCGCGAGATCATGACCTGAGCCGAAGCCGGCCACTTAACCAACTGAGCCACCCAGGCGCCCCTACAAATTACTTTCAAGTGATTTTCTTCTGTTGCAATGTTGTCATTGGGTAAAAAAGGGCAGATATTATAATTATTACCGCTTAAAATAGGAGAAAATTGAGAACTAGGGAGATATAGCAACACTTTGTTGAAACTAATATGAGATTCAATACTCCTGTACTAAAAATGCATATAAACTTATTTTAACATAAAATTTTAAAATTAAACAACATTCATATGTTGAATTAAAAAGAGGCAAGAATTCCCATTTTAACTTTTATGGTGAAAGTCTGAAAAGTATAATTTCCTAATGTTGATAAAGCACACAAATGATGGAATCAAATTATCATCCTAAAAGCTTTTATTTCAGTTGACTCTTTTCTGTAGAATTACAGATAATTCAACTTTGGCTTCAGACTCACTAACTAAAATGTGTTTATTTAATTAAGTATTAAACTAGAATCTACACTCCTGGCATTAAAGAAAATAATAACAAACCTTCCAAATGAGACACAGACAAGGATAGAAACAGAAACAATGCTTATTTTAGCAAATATAGCTCCAAAATAATCATACTATTTGTAAGAATTACTAAACTATTTTCAAAATACCAGACTACAATGTTCAGACTATTTTTTTTCATGAATAGGATATGAAAATTCCAACATTTTACACAATCTGATGAAATGTCAGCAAACATAAAGCACTTATTTTTTTAGAAAAATATGCAAGTGCTTTTCATGTGTAAGACAGTGGGCCAGGTACTCTGAAGATAAGCAAACCCTGGTCTTATTCTTCAAGGAGCTGTCTAATTTAGAAGATCTGTGTATGCATATAAAAGAAACTTTATGCAAAATGCTAAGTGATTACAATTACAAAAAAAGAGAGTCCTATGAAAGGCAAAGATAAGAAATGCCCAACAATGAAGTAATACTTCCCAGTTGAAGCATGATGTCAAGTCTCACGGAGAAGTTTTTGTAGAGGGAAATTGTTGCATAAATCTCCCAAGGATATTCAGCAAGCAGTAGTGTAAGATTACAAGTATTTCCACTTCCAAAGAAGATGAAGTAGATGCACTTTTCTCTATTTCTCCCAGTAAGTACAACTAAAATCCCTGGTAATTGTATATAAAAAAAAAACATTAAAAGAAAAACTCCTCTTAAAGGTGGAGAGAAGAAAGCATTCTGGCTAATGAACCTGAGAACCAGGGAAGTAAATGCTGGTGAGTTTCTTGGTCTTCTTTTTGTCTTATGTATCTCAGACATGGAAAAGAAGCTGCGACTAGAAACTTCAAAGACACAGACCAAATGAAAGTTTCAACAAAGGTTTACTGTCTCCAGCCAAGAAAAAAAAAAGTGGACAGCCTAAAGACATAAAAAAACAGGCAATAAAGCTTGCCATTTCAGTCAAGCACAGCAGAAACCAACTGGCCCACCACAAATCATGCACGCAAAGGCCTAGACTAACCTCCATCCTCACCAAGTGATAATGAAATAACCCAACCCCTGCAACATGGTAGCATCAGAGAAGGACCTGTATCCCCACTGGGAAGTGACAATCTCTACTCAAAGCATCAATGGAGACTTGTGGGGAGCCTGGACTTACACCCCACCAGCAGTAATGAGATGTTCTGCCAACTCCTACCTGTAATGCTGTCACATGTGGCCTCGCAGAAAGTTCAGGCATTCCCACTGCCTGGTGGTAGAAAGGTCACACATACCCCACCCCTTAAGTGACATCAGTACAGGCTGCATAGATAGTGAAAACTCCCATATCTGTCCAACAGTAATGAGAAGTCCCCCTCTCTCCTAGGGTGGCAAAGGAGGTCTAGTGGGGAACCGGTACTTCTGCTGCCTGACAGTAATAAGGCATTGTCTTCTTATCTTGCTAGAGTGGCTTCAAAGGACACCAGCTAAAATAGTTTAAATAAGACCCTATGTCTCATCACATAATGCCCAAAATGTCCAGGTTCAGGTTTCAGTTGAAAAAGAAAAAATCACATATCATACTAAGAACCATGAGAATTTTCAACTTGAATGAAAAAGACACTAAAAGCCTAAATTGAGACACCAGAGATATTAGAATTACCCGACAATGATTTTTAAAAGCCATCATTAAAATGCCTCCATGAGTAATTATGAACACACTTGAAACAATTGAAGACAGAAAATATCAGCAAGGAAATAGAAAATTCAAAATATATATTACAGAAAAGACCAAAAATGTAGTTTTTATAACTAATAGAGAGTAAAAAGATTGAAAAAAATATATATCATCAGCTCTTCAGGAACTTGGTTGTCTTTGAAACTAAAATAAAACATGGGGCATCCATGTCTCAACTACTGATAGAATTACTACAGAGAGAAAATCTGCAAGTATATAGAAGAACTCAGCACCATTAACCAACAGGATCTAATCAACATTCATGCAGTACTAACAATAGCAGAATACATACTTGCTTTTCAAATACCCATGGAACCTATACCAAGATATACCACACCATTAGCTATGAAACATACCTCAGCCATTTTAAAGAATAGAAACCATACACATGCAAATTACACACACACAACAGAAATCATACACACAAATCTTTGACCACAAGGAACCAAACTAGAAATGAACAATAGGTAAATCTCTAAACACTGAGAAACTAAACAGCACACTTGTAAATAACAAGGTGAAGACACAAGCAAAATTATAAAATGCATTGATTTGAATAAACATGAAATTACTACATACCAAAATTACTAAATGTCATAGCTAAGGCAGTGCTGAGAGGAAATTTTATAGCACTAAATGCTTATGTGAGAGAAGACAAAAAGGGCCAAAATAATAATCTAAGCTCCTACCAAAAGAATCTAGAAACAGAGTAAAATAAATGCAAACAGAAAAAATAATGAAAAATAGGAATCCATTAAATTGAAAACAAAAGATAATACAGAAAATGAAAAAAAAAAAAAACCTGAAGAAACTATAAGTTGGTTCTCTAAAATGATCTGCACACTTAACAAATCTCACCAAGACTGGAGAGAACGAGAGAGGACACAAATTATCAACATCTGAAATGAAACAAGGGATATCCATATAGGCCATACAGATACCAAAACAGACTGCTACAAGCAATTCTGTAAACATAATTTGATAGTGTAGATGAACTGTCTACAGTTCTTCTCTTTGGAAAGTACAAACTACCATGCCTCATCTACTATGAAATAATTTAAAGAGCCCTATATTTATTAAAGGCAGCAGTTATTTATAATATGTATTTTAAAAACTCCACAAATAAATTAATAAATAAATTATCAGCCCCAGAATGTGTCACTGGAGAATTCTACCAAATGTTTAGAGAAGAATTAACACAAATTCTATACAATATCTTATAGAAAACAGGAGAAAGGAATATTTCTTAATGCATTTTATAAAGCTGCTGTTATCAAAACAGACAAATATAATAAAAAAACACCAAAAATATATATTAAAAAATTGCTGATCAAATCCTTCATGAATATAGACCAGAAATATTTAATATATTAAAAAATAGAATTCAACAATGTATAAGAGAAATTATATACCCTGATCACATGGTGTTTATTCCTCAGATGCAACGTTGTTTAAATATTAAAAATTAATGCAGTTCAACATATTAGCAGACTAAACAAGAAACATCACAGGATTTCATCAATTTATGCAGAAAAATCCTTTAACAAAATCTAATTCCCATTCGTGGTAAAACTCTCAGAACTGGAATAGAGGAGAATCTCCTCAACCTGATATTGACTATTTATTTAAAAAACAAATAAACAAAAAACAAACTACAACTATCATGACAATTAATGGTTGAAGACTGAATTCTTTCCCTCTAAGATAGGAAACAAAGCATAGATATCTGTTCTCATCATTCTTATTTAACAATTTAACATAATAGTAGATACTCTAGCCAGTGTAATAAGGCAACAAAAGGAAATTGAAAATATATAGATAAGGGAGAAATAAAGTAATTCCTATTTGCATATATCATGACTGTCTACATAGACAATCCCAAGAAATAAATAAATTTTTAAAAATGCAGGACAAATAAAGTCCTGGAACGAATAAGTGAATTTAACAGATTGAAGTGTATAAGTATAAAAAAATTAACTGCATTTCTGTGTGCTAGCAGTGAACACAATAACACAAAAATTAAAAATACAACACCATTTACAAATGGGAAAAAATAATTACATAGGTGTAAGTCTAGCAACAAACATACAAGACTTTTATGCTTAAAATTTTTAAATGCCGATGAAAAACACTACATGAAATGGACTTACCTCACCTTATTCATGGGTTGGAAGACAATAAAATAAAGATGGTAATTCTCTCCAAATTGATATAGAGATTTAACACAATTATTATACAAATCCTAGCTAAATGCTTTATAGATCTAGATATGCATATGGGAAGGTCAAGTATGTATAATACATAAAACAATTTTGAAAAGCATAGAGTAAGATGTAAACTAGCCAGTTTTAAGACATTATATAGCTACTGTCATCAAGAGTGTGGGGTATTGACATAGGGATAGAAACACAGATCACTGCAACAGTATAAAGAACTCAGAAGTACACCCAAACAAATATGCTTAACTGAATTTAGACACAAGTGCAAAAGAATTTCAATAGTGGAAAGGTAGTCTTTCCAAAATGTGATGCCAGACAAATAGACATCTGTGGATAAAACAAAAACAAAAACAAAAACAAAAACAAAAACAAAACAAACCCTCCTCAACTTTAAATTCCATACTTTATTCAAAATTCAACTCACAATGAATTTTGGACAAAAGTGTAAAATTTAACAAACCTTTTTGGGAAAAGCAAGAATCATAGAGGAAAAACCTAGAGGAAAATCTTCTGGATCTAGGTCTAGACAGACTTGAAACCAAAACTGAGATCAATAAGAGGAAAAATTGCTATTTCACAAATATTAAAAATTTACCTTTGTTTAAGACCCTGTAAAGAGACTGAAAAGAGAAGCTATGGACTGGGATAAAATATTTGCAAACCACGTATATCACGAAAGACTAGTATCTATAATATATTGTAGAAAGAACTCTCTAGACTCCACAAAAAAAAAAAAAAAAAAAAATCTAGCTACAAAACACACAGAGTATCTAAAGGGAAATTTCACCAAAGAGGATATACAGATGGCAAATAAACACATGAAAAAATGTTCAACACCTTAAGCGATTAAGGAAATGCAAATTAAAAGCACGATGATGTATCCTCATACACCTATCAGAGTGGATAAATTGTTCTTCAAAACTGTAACAAAGGAAAGGATGTGGAGAAACTGAGTCACTAACACCTTGTTGGTGAGAAGGTAAAACAGTACAACTGGTCTGCAAAATCTGTTTGGCAGTTCCCGTGAAAACTAAACATGCTATTACCATACAACCCAGCAACTGCCTTCCTGGGCATGTATCCCAGAGAAATGAAGACTTACATTCACATAAAAGCTTGTTCACAAATGTTCAAAGCATCTGTACTGGTAATAGCCCTAAAACCGGAAAAAACGCAGATATCCTTCAACAGACGAATGGTTAAACAAACAATGGTACATCCAAATTCTCAGCAACAAAAACAATAAACTATGATTTCAAGCAATAGTTTGGATGAATCTCCAGAGAACTGTTCTGCAGGATGAGGGAGCCAAACTCCAAAGCTTATACACTATGTTATTTCATTTATATGTCATTCCTCAAATAATTTGGAAATGGAGAAGAGATTAGTAGAAGATTGCCAGGAAGGAAGGACTGGGGTATGTGAGTGGGTAAAGAAAGACCATAAACGGGCAACACAAGGGATCACTGTGAGCATGGAACCATTCCGTAACTTGATGTTCTCCATGTCAGTATCCTGGTCATGGAATTGTACAATAGTTTTGCAAGATGTTACCATTGGAGAAACTGGGTTAAGGTACATGGGAATCCTTATTATCTTTGCATATAGATCTACAATTATCTCAAAGTAAAACTAACTAACTAAATAAATAAATCCATAAAATATATTTTGAAGCCAATAATGAAATGAACTGTGATTCCAAAATTAAAATTACAAGATCTTCTCTGAGTGATGAGCTTTAAACTTTAACTATTGAACCTGGAAAGGATGGACTTGAAGATGGACTTGAAGATCCATTCATTATTTAATTATATATCCAAAACACATTCTTGAGTATTATTTTAACATGCCAGCACTGTTCTGTATTCTTTTAACAGAACCATACACAAGGCAGATAAATTCTGTGATGCCAAGAATTTACACTTAAATTGAGTATGGAGATTAAAAAAAAAGTAATCAAATCAACAAGGTGATTTTAAATAGTAAGTAAAAGAACAAAGAAAGTAAAAGAGACTGATGGTGTAATACTATTAGGCGAGGGCAATCAAGAGAGACTACTTTTAGGTGAATCATCAGGTAACCTCTCGCACACAAAGGACTGAACCATATAAAAGTTCAGGGAAAAGAGTTTTTCCAAGAAAGGCAAAATGCAACACAAAGACCTTAATCAGGAACAATTCTCATGCATTTCAGGAATACAAAGATCATTTTGGCTAAAATAAATGAAGAAATTAGCAGACAGTGCCATCTGAAAGATAGGCCAAGGATGATTCACATAGGGAGCTATTTCATAGACCTTAGGGATTTGAATTTTACTACTAATGATGATGATAAGCTTTTTTTTTTTTTTTTTTTTTTTTTTTGGTGGGTAGTTATGGTAGGAAATGAAATTGTATGCTTTAAATATTTCCAAGTATATAATAGATTGTAGGTGAATCAAGAGTAGAAGAAAGAAAAGGAGTTAAAATATATTGCGGAAGTCCAGATGATGATGGATTGGATTGTGGTGGGAGAGACAGTAGAGATGGAAAGAAGCTGATTAAAGATAAGTTTTCTAGAATAGACAGTATTTACAGAAACTTGAGTGGACTGGATGGGGTGGGAGAGGGGAGGGGAAGAAAGAGGAATGAAGTATAATTTTTTGGCTTTTGTTTAGACAGCTGTATACCTAGCTAAAGAAATTAGACATCAAAGATAGAGTTAATTCATACATTTATTCAACATTTATCATGATCTATTAGGCCCATCACATGACAAGTGGTATGTCAGTGGACAAGAAAGAGTTTAACAAAGCAAGAGAAACATGCTGATAGCAACATGTACAATAAAGGTCAATAGAACATACACAGAGGAGGCAATTTTCTGTCCTAGGGAGATTAGGAATAACCTCTTTTACTGAGAAAATGTTTTTAGTGGGCACTTAGGATGCACAGAGGTTTCACATATGGACTGGGAGCAGTTTGGAAGTTTCTCCCATGAGAAAACAAAGATAAAATGTAAAGATTTGCTAAATATCTAGTGGCTGAGTCAGAATTAGAAATGTGTTTTGAATGATAGTCTTGTGATCTTTTAGCATCTTTGTAATTTCTCTCTCCTTTCCTTCCCTGTTTCTTTTTTTTTTTTAATTTTTAACCACTTCAAGTCTGAAGTCAGATAGATTCATTGTTCAGATTACCCATATTTGGATTCATTTATCGAACTAATGTACATTCACCTAATTCCAGACTTCTGTTGCTTCCTCTCCCATCTGCACTTCAAATTCAACATACCCAAGTCTTATTTCTTCCAAAAGAATGTGAACTGGGGCTTAGTAGTGATAAATTTTTCATTAATGAATAAATTAAATGAATAAATGCAAAAGGGTAAATGTGGTAAGCTTTTAACTATATATATATATATATATATATATATATATATATATATATAAATTCTTTTATTCTGTCATGGTCATTTTTTTTCTAATTTGCTTTTATGGTTTTAAAATTACCCTTTTAGTAGCTTTTAATAGATTAGAAAAAGAGAGGGAGAAAGAACAAGGGGAGTGTGTAGATGTGTGTATTTTAATATCCTTTCCTGGCCAAATCTGAAATCATCACTTCTAAGTCACACTGAAGTTGCCCCTTTACCAATAGATGTATCTGCGATGTCATTTGTTCTTGAATTCAAAGGTCAGGGAAACACTACTGAGAATGCAAATAGAATTGCTATCCAAGTAGCTGTTACAACATTAAGAGAGACAGGTCTCCAAGGTAGGCCCCTGGAGAGCAAGAGATGGTTGCTGAAGATCTCTTCTGTTAATATTCACTATGTGGTTCTAGAGTAGAAAAGGCATTAACACTTCCTCCTGTGAATTCTTCAAAAGAGATGCTTCAAATAAGCTTATTTTTTAAGCGCCATGTTTAACAAATATTAGGATCACTAGTTTTCCCTAACTTAATAGAAAGCAAAGATCAAGTTAAAGAATTTAAGAAGTGGGTAGATTTCTACTGGAGGAAGGGACAGGTACACCTCACTGAAGAAAATTAAAGAAATAAGCCCAATGTACAGGTTTTCTACCCTTAACAGAATATACCATGAAATGTGAATAATCTGTACAGAAGAAATTAAATATAATTAATTATGCAAAGAAAAATGGATTCAGTGATGAAGGATATTCTTAACCAATTGGAATGTTTCTATCCAGAAGAATAGATAGGAATCAAATCTTTACCTATTTATAGAGATATTGCTCACCATCAATCCCCTTTGAAAGGAGAATGAAGCTAGTATCATTCACAACACTGCAGCAGTGGTGAGCAAAGTTGAGATCTAAAGCAAACTATATTTTGGAAGGAACACACTAGTAGCACGAGATGATCTTCGATGTAAATGTGATTACAATACAGACTAAAAGTAGATCACATTTACTGAAAATACATCATGGCAAAATAATCCCTTACTTATAAAGAGTACAGATTTGTCAAGTCATAATGATTTCATTTTTTAAATAAAGGAAGATTTAGATAGCTCTACAAATTTATTTTTTCCTACTCCACAGATACTTTAAATACAATTCAAAACTAAGGTAACTTCCATCAAATTTGTTCTGCTGTATTTATCTCTGACAACAACCACATCCCTCCACCAATTTGTCCACGTGTGAAACGGTAATCAACATTAATTTCTTTTTCTTCTAACCCGTTGCCATCCAAATGATCACCCCTGTCAATTCTATGCTAAATTGGTTTGAATTCATTTCTCCTATCCATAAAACTATTCCCTGTTTCAACTTTCATCCTTCTTCAGTGAGAATTTCATAATTTTCTCTTACGGCCTCTCTTGCTCACATTTCACACTACATCATTTTCTGAAAACACACAAATCTTAACATGCTCCTTAATGAGTCATCAATTACCTATTTTGGGAAGTCCAAACTTCTTGGCACTATATACATGGTCTGACTATTTTTATATTCATTATCTCCTATGATTATCTTAATATTCCAACCACCTGAAATGTTTCCTATTTCCTAGATATGTCATCCTCCTATGACAGCCAGAACATATAAGGAACACTTGGGTCTCTGTGCATTCATTCTCTTATTTGGAACATGAAGATGAAGGTGACAGCTCCATCTGGGATACTTGTGATGACTAAAAGTGTTAATTTTTATATGGCACTTAGAGATTATAATTTTTATAATTTTTTTCCTCCCTTAAACTTTGAGTTCCTTAAGGGTGAAGACTGGTATCATATTCCCACTTCCTAACACAACCTTGGTACACAGTAACGGTTGAAAATTTTTGGATGAAGGATGCAAATGTTTTAATTTCACAAGATTTAGAAATATAAGACAAAAGACAAATATAAGACAAATTAATTCTTATAGCCATACATATATCGTTACATAGGTATAACCTCAATGTATCCATCCATATTAGGGGGAAAAATACATGAATCCTAAAACTCAATAATATTATCAAAAGTTACTTTTTCTATTGTGCTGTTTCTCAGCTACTCTAAAATTCATGAAAGCCCTGAATATGGAAGTTTAGTTCCTGAGTGGAACCAGCTCCTAGAACATAATTAGAATTGTTGAATTCTGTGTGAATGTATGTCCTTGAAAATACTTTTAAGCCACTATAAACAAATGCTTCCATGTAGGCTAAGGATGCCTAGATAGATTCATTAATTTATTTTCACTCATTCAACAAATATTTACTTACTCTCACTGTTACCTTATCACAGTTTCTTCATATAAAGCAAAGCATGACCAGGTATAAAGGATATTTGAAATTTCACTTTATTTTAACCTATCATCAAACATGTTGTTTCTTAAAGTTGACAAAATTGTTTTTAATTTTAAATTATTTTTATCTATTTATTTTGAGAGAGACAGAGATATCACGAGTGGGGGAGGGTTAGAAAAGGAAACAGAAAATCCTAAGCAGGCACTGTGCTGCCAGCACAGAGCCCAATGCAGGGCTTGAACTCACAAAACCATGAGATCATGACTTGAGCCAAAACCAAGAATTGGACACTTAATCAACTGAGCCACCCAGGTGCCCCTAAAGTTGACATTCTTAAATATAAGAGATAAAAAATCACTTACCTGGTAACACACTCATTAATATGGGATATTTTTATAAGATACTTATACACTAAATATACATAATCCTTCCCCATGGGATTTTAAGGCTACGGCGGGGGGGGGGGGAGCAGGTAATAAATAATCACAATAAACATGTAACTACAAATTGTGGCCATAAGATGAAGTACAGAGTGAAATGAGAGAATACAAAAGTATGAATTAATTTAAATTTGTGCCTTTGGAAAGGCTTCTCCAGGAAATTATACTTAAATTGAGATCCCCAGGTCAAATAATAGCTAAACAATAAGGGCTAGACTGGGGGGGAGGGTATGTTGCAGAGACTGAGGAATTTGAGTATGGCTGGGATCTGAGTGAGTGCAGAAGAGGTGACCACTGATGGGCTAAGGGTCCAGAAGGAGTTAGTGACCAGATCAGGAAGGAACTTAGAGGTCAAGGTAGGGACTTTGGCACTTCTCTTATGAGCACTTGCAGTCAGTGAGAAGATTAAACAGGAAAGCGATTTATTTATATGTCTCCCTCTACAGTGAGTCTTTCAACTCAAGGAATATGTATATCATTTGATTAAAAAAATAATAACTTTGGACTCAGGCAGAATTGATTCCAAGCCCATGCCCTATCATTTATGAGCTGTGTGATTTTGAGTAAGGTTCTTATAATTTTTATATGTAAAATAGGGATATAAATATGCCTAACTCACTGTGTTTGCATGAGGATCAAATAAGACGATGCAGTAATAGGCACTCTTTAAATAGGCATTGTTCTTTTTTTTTTTTTTTTTAATTTTTTTTTCAACGTTTATTTATTTTTGGGACAGAGAGAGACAGAGCATGAACGGGGGAGGGGCACAGAGAGAGGGAGACACAGAATCGGAAACAGGCTCCAGGCTCTGAGCCATCAGCCCAGAGCCCGACGTGGGGCTCGAACTCACGGACCGCGAGATCGTGACCTGGCTGGAGTCCGACGCTTAACCAACTGCGCCACCCAGGCGCCCCTAGGCATTGTTCTTTTCAATATCATCATACCCCCATGAACTAACATACTTACTTGCCCATGACAACTGCTCTATAAATGGGCTGACCTCTTTGCATAGTAAACAGCTATGGAATTTTTAAGGGAAGTGGCATACTGTACCCCAGAGAAGGTCTTATCTCCAACAAGCTTTTAAAAAATGTTTATTTATTTTTGAGGGAGAGAGAGCCCATGAGCAGGGAAGGGGCAGAGAGAGAGAGGAACACAGAGGATCCCTGTCTTTAACTCATGAGATCATAGTCTGAGCCAAAATTAAGAGTTGGACACTTAACTGACTGAGCCACCCAGGCGCCCCCAAGGTACATTTTTTTTTTAAGTAGAAATGAGTATGTGCCTACATCATATGGACTCTTTCCACAGCCCACAATTCCTTATATGCTTTTGTCTGGTCTATATTCCATTAGATAAGCTTCCCAGGGTTATAATTTATTCCAACTCTATTTATCAAAGTTCCCAATCTTTACCAGAAAGCCATAGAGTCAGCCTTCTAAGATGTCCTAAAGTTCCTGGAAATGGACTGTTAAACACTCTTAGTTGCTCCTGGTACAGCAAATTCTTGATGGCCTCTCACTGGCCTTAGAGCAACAGACCAGGGCTAAAAATGGAGTTTGAGCTCTCCAAACACTGGAAGCTAATCAATACATCTTTGGGCAATATGTCACATTGTGCAGAGACACAACATTCAATCAGCTCCAGTCACACTCTGCTGTCTTATAATGGCTCAACCTGAATTCCCCATGTGTCAGCTTCCTAGTAACAGATGACAGTGCTACAGAGAGAGGATTTTGCACAGACCATTGGCCTCTACCCAGTTTAAAGCCCCATCACTCATGTTGGCCGAGCTGAGTTCTCTAAGAAAGACAGCATCTCCCTCTTAAGAATACAAAGATACTAGGCTGGATACATGAAGCCAGTTGCAGCATCTAGAAAGATCTCAGGGGTTTGATCTGTCTTTAAGGCAGTACACAGAGAACTCTGTAGATACTGTCTTCATAGGAAGGTGATAAGACTTCTCTTAACATACACCCGATACTCGCCAGAGCTGACCATAACACAAAACTCAGCCCTGAGTGTAGAAAATAAAATGGCTACCACTCCATGTGATCTGAGTTCTCCTCACAATCCCAACTCCCTGAATGCATACTCTTAAGACTTCTTCTCATTAGGGTTTCTAGAAAGTAATTGTTAAAGTGCTACAATACAGATTACCTGTCAGATTTATGAGAACAGATTTCATTGGGGTTCTAAAACAATACTATCGCTTTCGGGTGATAAACAAAGCTGCCTGTATTGTGGTTTGATGGGGTAAATTGTCTTCACTTTTATGTTTTGCTTTTATACTTGCTCCCAAGTCCTGCATATTTTCATGATTCATGTCTTTGAATCATTTTGTCTTTGATTCCTGTTTCCAGCCTTCACAGTCCTCTTCATTTGGAAACAGTGCTTACCGCCCTGTAGCTAATCCCCAGGAGACCAGTTGTATTTACTCTGGCTCATCCCATTCTCTGTTTCTGTAAGAAATGGCTTGAACTGGTGCTCTGTGGTCCATCTCTCTATGGACCTCCTTAGAGGAATGGGCAAGGCACCATGGAGGGGGAGAGATGTAGGCACTGTGAGTTCTGGGACATCCATTCATGTCAACCAGACACAACTGTGTTAGGAAACCAAATACTGCAGAAAGTTGTCACATGTGTGGTTCCACAGACTCCCCCCCACCCCGCCCCCCAACAACTGAAGTATTTGTATTGACTCACAGGAGAAAACAACCTTAAAGGAGCTTAATTAACTTGCCATGTTTTACATAAATAACAAATAGCTGAGACTGTATTCAAACTTAGGCCTTATTTCACATGCTGGTATTAATCTAGATATTACTGAAGTACAGGGCAATATAAATTCATCTTCATCACAATAAATATATGCTTTACCAGAATTTCAAAGTACATCTCTCATAACTAAATTCAAAGAACATCTCTCATAATTAAACAAAAATTAAAACATTTAAGTAAATTCAAAGTACATCTCTCATAATTAAACAAAAATTAAAACATTTAAGTAAAATTTGGGGGCATTTGCTTGGCTTAGTGGGTAGAGCATCCAACTCTTGATTTCGGCTCAGCTTATGATCCCAGGGTCATGGAACGGAGCTCCACATGGGGCTCCACACTGAGCATGGAGCCTGCTTAAGATTCTCTCTCCCTCTGCCCCTTTCCCCTTCTCACACTCTCAAAAAAAAAAGGGGGGTTAAGTAAAATGTTATGTATTCTACTTAAGTATGTATGTTTAAGTCTGTATGTATGTGTGTTTTGTGTGTGTATACATATATATATAGCATATTGATTATATATTTATGTTAATTTTATACCTATTGTTACATGATACAAGAGTCAGAACCACAGCAACTTTTTTTTAAAACATTTATTTATTTTGAGAAAGAGAGAGCATGTGGGAGGGGCAGAGAGAGAATCCCAAGCAGGCCCAGCACCATCAGCACAGAGACCGACGTGAGGCTCAATCCCACAAACCATGCATTCATGACCTGAGCCGAAATCAAGAGTCGTTCGCCTAACAGATTGAGCCACCCAGGTGCCCCAGAACCAGAGCAATTCTTAGAGATTTAGTTCAATCTCTCTTTTTGTGGAAGACAAATGAGTCTCAGAATAGTAATTTTCTAAGTGTATTCAACCAATTAAGAGTCATAACTGACTTTAAGCCAGGAATCTGTAATTCAATTTTTCTTTCTAATATACAGGAACATCATTTATTTATTTGAGTCTCAGGATAATCTTACAAATTGTTCCAGCAGCTAATAGCAACATTTTACACGCAGAAAAATAGGCCAAGGATGGGAATATATATATCTCATCCCATCCTTGCCACTAACTTTAGGATCACATATCTCAATAGTGTCAAGGATAAGACTTGAAGTCTGGCTCTCTTGTCTCCTTATCCAGCATTTTGCTCACCCTGGTATCTGACATCGTCTTCGTATGAGAAAAAAATATACAGATTCACTTTTTTAATGGAAGACGAAATTAAATATTTAAAAAGTAGAATGGTGTGCCTTATAAATCTAAATTCAATTTATCAGATTAAAGAGAGAGAGAGAGAGAGAGAGAGAGAGAGAGAGAGACCTCTGATACTGGGCAACTGGATTTGTTTATTTTTTAAAATGTGTATTTATTTTAGAGAGAAAAAGAGAGTGCGGGCACACACGTGCAAGCGGAGGAGGGGCAGAGAGAGGGAGACAGAGGATTAGAAGCTGGCTTTGTGCTGAGAGCAAAGAGCCCCATGTGGGGCTCAGAACTCAGAAATCATGAGATCATGAGCTGAGTTGAAGTCAGACACAACCGACTGAGCTGCCCAGGTGCCCCTGGCAACTGAATTCTAAAGATAACAGTTTTATTACACTGAATTAAGTGTTTGGGTTTTGGTTTTTATGAGTTGTTGGTTTTTTTTTTTTTAATTCAAATTTCTGTGAAGTATGAAAGTGAATTCTGACTCACCACATAGTGACCACTCTAATTAAATGGGAGATTTGTGGGTATTCATACCAGTTAATACATGACCTTACAAGCATTTTTGTTATACAATATATTTGTTACATATTTCCACTTACATCTAAAGAGGTCATTCAAAGAGAATGTGACTTACCATGTATGACTGAACTAGTGGTCTCTCTAAAACACACAATCTACTCCCAAGGCCCTGACTATATCAGTGAAGATAATTAAGGGACTGATGAATCTTCACTGAAGTCATGGTATAGTTACTGTGACACACAGGAGGCAGGATTCTGGCTTTATAATTAAAGAATCCAAGGAGGAAAATTGCTCTGAGCAGCAACAGTGTTCCATGAAAAGGGCAAATGTCATTTTATTAGAGCTCAATTTTAGGAATGAATCAATGTGTCCATAAAATAGAACTCTAATCAAGGATGACAAGGGTGTGGAAAGACAAGGAAACCAGAATAGATACAACACCAATTAGATTTTAAGATTTCTGCTAGGCACCAAATAGATTATTTTATTTAAAACTCACTATATTAGTGAGAGGAAATGTCATTATTTACATTTTTCAAAGGCAGCTAATAAAGGTTAAGTAAATTACCCAAGTATCTATAGCCGGCTTGAGATGAAGGTGAAATTCAAGTTGTACTTGACTCCAAATCTCATAAATTACATCTTCTACAAATCAATCATGTGGATTCCTGAAGCTTCTAAAAAGGTAAGCTCAGGCCTACAAAATATCATGGTCTTTTATTCTCTCTCTGGCATAATTTTTAGTGTTTTCTTTATTTTCAGTTGTTGCCTAGACCAGAAACAGAATTTAGTAAAGAATACCTCAGAGCAGGGAACACATCAGTCTTCTGTATGATATAAAAGGCAAGTGAAAAATGTAGGACTCAAAGTATGTAGGACTCAAAATATTATAAGGCTGGTTAGATATATGGAATCACAAGGGACATCGGGTAAATATTCCTACTTCTTAAAACCATGCCCCACACAGACTTGTACAGAGCAAGTATCCAAAACCATCTCTAAATTTCTACCACAATTTATCCTTTCCAGTTAATTAAGACATTACTAGTTATTGTGTATTTGCCAATACCTTTACAATTATGTAATTATATAATACCTGTTCAAGCATCAGATTTTGAGTTTTAATAGCTACACATTTGTTTTAGTATCCCAAGAGGATCAATATCCAGGAGATCAAAACACCACTCAGCAGAAACAGAATCCATCAAGGAAAAGCATGATACTTACATGAAGCCACAGGAGAAATGATACATTAAAAAACAAACAAAAAAAAACACCAATATTATCTTGATAGCTTTCAAAAATTTGTACTTCGCGGGGTGCCTGGGTGGCTCAGCTGGTTGAGCATCTGACTTTGGCTTGGGTCATGATCTCACAGTTTGTGAGTTTGGGCCCCACATACGGCTCTGTTCTGACAGCTCAGAGCCTGGAGCGTGCTTCAGATTCTGTCTCCCCCTCTCTCTGCTCTTCCCCCACTCATGCTCTGTTTCTCTCTCCTTCAAAAGTAAACATTAAAAAAAAAAATAAAAATCTGTACTCTGCCAACCTATATACCAAGACTTACTATGCTGTATAAGTTAAGAAACAAATGACCCCGTAAGATCTTAGACTTTTGATCAATTATAGACAATTATGTTGCCGAAGGCTTGCCCTCAGTTACAGCCACCTAGAAGGTAAAAGGCTCATTAACAAGTCAGAGACCGGATGAGAGAACTATAAATTTTAGAATAGAAAAACAAATGGAAAGGTGCCAGCATCTTATTCCTTCCACTTACTGGGTAAATTGGGATAAATGTTTATTAGTCTCTTTTGAGCCTCTATTTCCTTTCCTGTAAAATTGGGAACATGAGTGTCTTTTACACTGTCTTCTTTTATTAATCTCTTGGTTAAACTGTCTGCCTCAGTTGTTAGACCCAGTTGTTAGCTTTGGCTAGTTGCCAACTGATTGCTCTACTGTTTTTCATTCTTCCTTGGGGCATAAACGGTTTTATCCAGTTAAATTTAGACCCCGTTGGAGGGGTAATCTTTTGATGCCAGTTTTTGAGTTTTGTGGTGACCTTGGGAGGGATCTTTTTAGCTTGCTCTTTCCAGGATTTTGTGGTAAATTTCTAGCTGGTTCAGAAGCTTAGCTTGTTGCTCTCAAAGGCCCCCATCTTCCTCTTAAATGCTATAATCTAAATTGTTTCCCAGAGCATCCTTGAACTTCCCCCCAACACTGTTCAAAATAAAAGCAGTTCACTGTTTTTTATGGCACGCAAATTTGGCAAATACTCTGTGCCACTGCTACACAGCTAGAATTAGGGACGCACTTCTCGCAGGGTGATACCCTCTTCCCAAACAGGCACTGAGCTGGGGCAGTAGACTTTTTTTTTTTTTTTCTTCAGCTTACTTCTTATCTTGGAACTTCTACCCTACTAGTGGGTAGGACAAGGATGACTGATGCCCCAGTCATCCAAGCCTGCCACATCTAGGGTAAATCTTCACCCTATGAGTTGAGTCTAGTGGAGGACAAGAGTCCTGGAACTCTCCTATGCTGTTGCCTGGGTTAGAGATTCTGCTGCAATGTGGAGCCTGCACCCTTCCCCCTCAGAGTATGTGGGTGGGCGAGGAGATCTGTGTTCTAGTCTGCACCCACCCCAAGTAGCACTTCCATCACACTGAGCTCAGAGATTGTGGCTCAAATGCCTGACTCTCAATGTTCTCAGTGAGATTGAGTAGGTATACCTCAATAAATGATTCTTTATTGGGGCGCCTGGGTGGCTCAGTCATTTGAGCATCCGACTTCAGCTCAGGTCATGATCTCGCTGTCCGTGAGTTCAAGCCCCGTGTCGGGCTCTGTGCTGACAGCTCGGAGCCTGAAGCCCGTTTCAGATTTTATGTCTCCCTCACTCTCTGCCCCTCCCCAACTCATGCTCTCTCTCTCTCTCTCTCTCTCTCTGTCAAAAATAAACATTAAATTTTAAAAAATGGTTCTTTATTTTATCTATGCTCTTATAACAAGTTCTAGAAATTTGCAAAAATAATTCGTCATCTTCACCAGTTATGGTTGCTTTACTGGGGAGTGGATTTGTAGGGACTATCATTCCATAAGTCATCTCTATCTTGTATTTTTATTTTTTTAATTAATTAATTTATTTATTTTTGAGAGAGAGAGAGAGCATGAGTGAACAGGGAGCAGAGAGAGGGAATTCATGAAGTGCAGAGAGAGAGGGAGAGTGCGGAGCCCAGAGTGGGACTCAAAGTCACCCAAAGTGACTAGAGCTCACAAACCATGAGATCATGACCTGAGCCGAAGTCAGATACTTAATCTACTGAGCCACTAAGGTGCACACAGTATCTTGTACTTTTAATTTAAATTTTTTAAATGTTTTATTTATTTTTGACACACAGAGAGTCAGAGCATGATTGCTGGAGGGGAAGAGAGAGAGGGAGACACAGAATCCAAAGCAGGCTCCAGACTCTGAGCTGTCAGCAAAGAGCCTGACGCGGGGCTCGAACTCACAGACCGCGAGATCATGACCTGAGCTAAAGTCAGACGCTCAATGGACTGAGCCACCCAGGCATCCCTCAGTATCTTGTATTTTTAAATAATCTCTTCCATCACTTATGGAAGACTTACTACAGCAGCAAACACCACAAAATATCTTAAAGCATTTGGTCAGAGGACTCATGTACATATATTGGAAAAGTATGACTCCAAAAATGTTTTATCACTTTCCAAAACAAATTGCTATTCCATACCTAATTATTTATAGGACAACTGTATCTTACTGAAAGCTTCTTTGGATTAAGTCTATAGTTTTTAATTAGTTTGAATCATTATAACGTGTTGTTTTACAAAAGTGTACAGAAAAATAAAAACAAATTGTGTATGTGTGTTGTGAAAAGTGTAATAAAATGGTGTCATTTATGTTAAGAGGTTTGAAAATGGAGCTGGAGGCAGGGCACCTGGATAGCTCAGTAGGTTGAGTGTAGGACTTCAGCTCAGGACTTCATATCTCATAGGTTGTGACTTCAAGCCCCTCACCTAGCTTGCTGTTGTCAGCACAGAGCCCACTTCGGATCTTCTGTACCCTCTTTCTCTTTGCCCCTCACTTTCTTGCGCTCTAAAATAAACAAACATTAAAAAAAAAAGAAAAGGAAAATGGAGCTGGAAGGCCATTAAGGAGGTGGGTCTTATTCAAGTCCTCATGGGGTGGGACCATGAACTTTTGAACTGGGCCAAACCACAAATATTCCAAGGAGTCTGCCCAAACCCCTGCAACTTGGTATGGACTTTTGATTAGTGACAGCCTTAGCAACAAATCATGTTTAGCCAAGACTAGTTTTCTTTCTGACACCAACACCAATCAAAGTCTTTGTAAACAACACATAAAAATATTCCCTTTTCATCTTTAGAAATCCCGGCTTTTGAGATCTTATCACTTACAATGACATGGATAGGCCTTTCTCTTGTAGAGAAAGACAAATACCATATGATTTCCCTTATATGTGGAATCCAAAAAATTGAACAAAGAAACAAACAAACTAAAAAGCAGACTTTTAAATACAGAGAACAAACTGGTGGTTGGCCAGAGGGACAGTGGTTAAGAGGGATGGGTTAAATAGAGAATTAAGAGGTATAGACTTCCACAGGCACCTGGGTGGCTCAGCTGGTTAATCAACTGACTTTAAGCATCTGATCTGACTTTGGTTCAGGTCATGATCTTGCAGTTTGTGGATTCAAGCCCTGTGTCAAGCTCTGTGCTGACAGCTGAGAGCCTGGCGCCTGCTTCAGATTCTGTGTCTCCCTCACTCTCTGCCCCCACCCCACTTGTGCTTTCTCTCTCATTCTCAAAAATAATTTAAAAAATTAATCTTTAAGAGGTATAAACTTCAAGTTATGAAATAAATAAGTCACAGAGATGAAAAGTACCACATAGGAAATACAGTCAATAATATTGTAGTAATATTGTATGGTGACTGGTGACAGAGGGTGACTACACTGAGTAATGCATAGAATTGTTGAATCAATACATTCTACACTTGAAACTGGTATAACATTGTGTGTTAATTATATTTCAGTTTGAAAAAAAAAACAGGTCATGAACAAATTAAAAAAATATATATGTATCATCTCTCTTGGAACAGGAAAAGGACTTTAGGGAAGAACTAAGAAAATCTTAGTAAAATATGGGCTTTTGTCAATGAAAACAAAACAAAAAAACCTGATGGCTTTTGTTTCCTAGTGCTGCCTAAAATGTGCTCCCCAATTTGCCATTCTAAGGACCCCAAAATGGTAGGCATTTTGGATGTGTCTGCAGGTATATTTACTGAGACTTCTCACTTCAGGTACTTAATCCCAACTCCTGTAACTGCTCCTTAGAAAATCCATTTGTGCCACAATTCATAAAAATCTTAGTCTTCTCATTTTTCTTGTGTCTCTTTGAAAGTATTCACACATTTTAGTTAATGCAATGATATTTTGTTCCTTTATTGCATTTTGATTTTACCAGGAGAATGATAAAGTCAACCCAAAATAGTTTGCTAAACTCTTTAAGCATTACAGAAATTTTGAATTTTATTAAAAAACACTTCATACATCATATAATTGTATAGAGTCTGATGATATTCTATTTTCATACTGTGGAAATGTATTCTCATCATTCTAAATTGTCAATTAATACTGTGAACTCAGAAAGTGGGTGTTGAGGGGAAAGGGGCCGTCAATCCTTTGATTTGCTATTTTGTACCCTAGCAAGTTGATGACTCGAGAAATTAAAATAGAGATGATAGATATAAATTGATAGATGAATATATAGATATACCCCCAAAATTAGACAAATATATGTTCATTACAACTCTGTGAAAACTAATATCCCTTCAATAGAATAATTATATCTACTCTATAATCCTTTTTTTTCAAGTTTTTATTTAAATTCCAGTTAGTTAACAGTGTAATATTAATTTCACCCACTTAATCCATCCCCCCAACCACCTCTCTTCCAGCAACCCTCAGTTTGTTCTCTACAGTTTAGACTCTGTTTTCTGGTTTGCCCCCCTACCTTTTCCCTATGTTCATCTGTTTTGTTTCTTAAACCCCACGTATGAATGAAATCATGCAGTATTTACCTTTCTCTGACTTAATTTGTTTAGCATAATACTCTCTAGCTCCATCCATGTCATTGCAAATGGTCATATTTCATTCTTTTATATATATATCCATTATATATATATTATAATGCATTATCTATATATACCCATTATCTATATATATCCACTACATATATCCATTGCATATATATATATATATATATATGTGTGTGTGTGTATATATATATACATATATATATGTGTATATATGTACACACCACAACTTCTTTATCCATTCATCAGTCTATAGACACTTGGTCTCTTTTCATAATTTGGCTATTATTTTTTTTTTAAATTTTTTTTCAACGTTTATTTATTTTTGGGACAGAGAGAGACAGAGCATGAACAGGGGAGGGGCAGAGAGAGGGAGACACAGAATCGGAAACAGGCTCCAGGCTCTGAGCCATCAGCCCAGAGCCTGACGCGGGGCTCGAACTCAAGGACCGCGAAATCGTGACCTGGCTGAAGCCGGACACTTAACCGACTGCGCCACCCAGGCGCCCCTATAATTTGGCTATTATTAACAATGCTGCTATAAATATGCATGTATCCCTTCAAATCAGGATTTTTGTATCCTTTGGGCAAATACCTAGCTAATAGTGCCATTGCTGTATTGTAGTGTAGTTATATTTTTAATTTTTTGAGAAACCTCCGTACTGCTTTCCAGTTGCACCAGTCTGCATGCCCACCAACAGTGTAAGAGGGTTCCCCTTTCTCTGAATTCTTGCCAATACTTGTTGTTTCCTGTGTCATTAATTTTAGCCATTCTGACAGGCATGGTATCTCATTGTAGTTTTCATTTGTATTTCTCTGATCATGAGTGATGTTGAGCATCTTTTCATGTGTCAGTCACCTATATGTCTTCTTTGGAAAAATGTGTATTCGTGTCTTCTGCCCCTTGTTTAACTGGGCTATTTGGTTTTTGGGGTTGAGGTTTATAAGTTCTTTACATATTTGAATACTAACCCTTTCTAACATATATCATTTGAAATGATAAATTCCTAGAAGCACATGAACTACCCAGACTGAAACAGGAAGAAATAGAAAACTTGAAAACCAAGTTGTTCACTGCAACTCTCAGAAAACTAACATCCCCCTAATAGAATAATTATATCTACTGTTTTTTTTCAAGTTTTTATTTAAATTCCAGTTAGTTAACTTACAGTGTAATATTAATTTCACCCACTTAATCCATCCCTGCAAAATAGACAACCAAGAAAACTTGGTTATACTGATAACCAACAAAGTAATTGAACTAGTAATCAAAAATCTCCTGAAGATGTCTTCACAGGGGAATTATACCAAATATTTAAAGAATATAAGAACATAAGTTAATACCTAATCTTCTCAAACTATTCCAAAAAATAGAAGTGGAAAGAAAACTTCTAAACTCATTCTATGAGGTCAGCATTACCCTGATGCCAAAAACAAAGATTCCACTAAAATGAGAACTGAAGGCCAACATCTGAGGAGCATGGATGCAAAAATTCTCAACAAAATACTAGCAAATTGAATCCAACAGTACATTAAAAAGATCATTCACCATGATCAAATGGGATTTATTCCTGGGTTGCAAGTGTGGTTCAACATTAGCAAATCTCTACACTAATTCTTTTTTTTCAAGCAAATCTCTACTCTAATTTTAATTTTTTTTTAATTTATTTATTTTTGAGAGACAGAGAGAGACAGAAAATGGGCAAGAGAGGGGCAGAGAGAGGGGGAGACACAGAATCTGAAGCAGGCTCCAGGCTCTGAGCTGTCAGCACAGAGCCTGACGTGGGGCTTGAACTCATGAACCGTGAGATCGTGACCTGAGCTGAACCGATGGAGCCACCCAGGCACCCCACATACTCTACTTCTTAAAAGATATTTCAGAACATAAGGAGAGAGGATATCAGGATACCATCTTCATTGCTTTATAGAAATTCATTGACAAGTTTTTTTAAGGTGAAACCTTAAAATTTTGTTTTTGTTTTTGTTTTTAAGTTTTCAGAGCTCAGATTCAAGGCATTACAATACCCCCAAAAATAAATCCTCAAGTGTTTGTTCTAATAGAGTCAGTGTTTTCAGAAATAATTATGATTGTTTGTTTTATTTGATCTCTTGAACTAAATTAGGGATGGTATTTGCTCATAGAAAGAAGTTTCTTTACTATAGGGGCATGTGGGTGGCTCAGTTGATTAGGCATCCGACTCTTGATCTTGGCTCAGGTCATGATTTCGTAGTTTGGGAGCTTGAGCCCCACATCGGGCTATGTGCTGATGGTACAGAGCATGCTTGGGATTCTCTCTCCCCTCTGCCCCTCCCCCACTTGTGTACGCACACACTTCCACTCTCTCTCTCAAAATAAATATATAAACATTAAAAAAATTAAAAAAAAAAGAAGTTAAATGGTTCAGATTAATATCCACATCATAATCTTCTAAAACTCAGCATGGCCCTATCATATTGATGCCACTCTGTATGAAACATAATTTCAAAGTCTTTATTATTAGTCAGAACTCAGTAGGAAAGCCTTAGAAAGGAGAGGCCTCACTTCTGCTTTGTACTAATGTTAAATTTACAGGCTGGTCTTTGGGGTGTTTAATAATAAATATCTCCAGTCCTCTTCTGGCAGTTCTCTCAAACTTGATCAGGATAAAATTTGAATTATTACCCCAACCCCACCAAAAAAAAAAGTTAATAGCTTCCTTAAATATTAGACATAGCACATAGACAAACTGGGACTGGCCTCCACCAAATCACAGTGGGAATGTGTTTGAAAACGTATCTCAAGTTTAGCACATGGACTTCTTAAAGAAAAAAGTCAAACAAATGAACATTCAAGACAGATAACCTGAGAAGTATGTCAGATCATTACTAGTCTACATTAACTTCATTACTTTGGGAAAACTAAAACAAAAGAAAACAAAAACAAAACAAAACAAACAAAAACGCACATTTAAATATGTTGTTAAAGTCAAACAAGTGATATATGGCTGAGCTAAAATTAGGACTCAGTTGGGTGTCACAGACCAGGCTCTTCTCCTGTGTCAGCTTCACTTTCCTGATAGAATAGCATATAATTCTTATTTCTGTATTTCTTTTTTTTTAATTTTTTTTAATGCTTATTTATTTTTGAAGGAGAGAGAAACAGAGTGTGAGTGGGGGGAAAGCAGAGACAGAGGGAGACACAGAATCTGAAGCAGGCTCCAGGCTCTGAGCTGTCAGCATAGAGCCCAACGTGGGGCTTGAACTCACGAACCGTGAGATCATGACCTGAGCCGAAGTCCGACACTTAACCGACTGAGCCACCCAGGCGCCCCATTATTTCTGTATTTCTATAGGAAACAGCGAATGCGTTCTAGAAGACTAAAAGGTACTTTAATGTTACCATTAGTTTATCTTTGTTTAGTTGAAATTCCCAGTTCAGGAATTATGGGCAGCACTCGTACATTGTTCAGCATTGTTTTAGCACATATCTCCCCATGGTAATGCTGTATCTTCAGTAATTATCTGTTGAATGAGTTAATTTGTCCCTCAGAGAGTAATGAGAGAGCTACGTGCCATGTGCAGCCTGCCATGAAAGATAAAAGATAAATAAAGTATGCTTTCAAGAACCTCACACTTTAGTAGAAAAGGGCCACACCAGTAAGACACAGTAGAAAATCTAAATATCATGAGACATTGCACATCGGAGAAGGTCAGAAGGTGGAGTGACACCCCTCATTTTATTTAATACTGTATTGGAAGAAAAGCTGAACTCACTTTTTTTTTTTTTTTTTTGCATTGCAATTTACACAGAATGATCTCAAAAATCCATCCCCACAATTAATTAAACATCCTTTAAATTTCACCTTAAAAATGGTGAAACAGGCCTAGAAAACTTATGTAATATTTTAATGTGCCTGATATCACCAAATTAAAAGAAATGCCAAAAAAGGAATAGGAAAGCACATACTTTAAGTGACTTACAAATCCTGTATTCCTGTATTCTTCCCCTTTACTGGCTCATGGGAAGGTTTTATAGAAAACATGAAAGCTGGACCTGAAAGGAAATTCACTTATGGATAACTGAAGCAATAAATATCCACATCTACATATAAGAGATTATTTTGTGACTCAGATCACATGTGAATTTATTAGATTAATGTAGATGTGGAATAATGCATGACTACGTAAGAATTCTACACTATAATTGTACATATCTATACATACCTAGATAATTAATTTTTCCCTTTTCTCTCACCACACACTTTACAAAATAGTTCTTTCGAAGAGCAGCATGGTCATAGCTGCTTCTGAATTCACAACGTTATAGTGTCTGCGGCATATTTCTGGCTCTCACTTGGGCGATATTCAAATATCCCCAAAGAACATTAACACTGGAAGGCTTAGATAAATATTCCTCTGACATGTAAGCTAATGAACCAAATATTCTCCTAGAAAACTGTCTTTCATTCAAAAACTGAGAGTCAAGCTAAGACTTTTTGGGACTCAGAAATAATTTTCAGAATCATACATTGGGGGTTGGGTGGAAAGGCAGGAAGAGACGACCTCACTTCCTGAAAACTGTGACTTGGGATTTCGTGATGGAAAGCTCAGACCCTTACACTTTCCTAAGGTACAGTCTCATACCTGTGGAACCAGATATACAGCTTTTTATACAATGTGTGGAAGTGAATATACCATAACCCTATAAAAGTGGCCCTTGATAGTCATTACACCACAAATTAATACATTTTACCCTTTGTGGAATAGTAAGAAACTTCCACCTTCCTTATTCTCACTTCACTTCTCCCTCAAGGAATGGAGACAGGTTTATCTGAAGGGGCATTATTCATATTGGTGGGCAAATTAGGGATTAGAGGAAACGTAAGAGAGCCTGGCTATGGCTATACATCAAAGCCATCTTTTCTGTTCAGGATTCTCAATAACAAAGCTGGTATTTTTATTTCCTTCTTGTCTTTTTACATTGATTCTAGGTTAGGGGGAATTTAAACGTAATTATCACCTTCAAAATTCAACACACAAAATTGGACATGAAGCACTTGAGAGACAAAAATCTCCTTTCTGAATTCTAAATATGAATTCTCCAATAGACAAATGCCCACATAGCATTTCAATATATTCATATTCAGGTATACTTCTAACTTTATAAAAGAAATCACATGTCAATAGTACATGTACCTCTTTTTCCCATAGATGTAGAGACATATATTTAATCTGTGATTATTTGTGAGAATCTAAGTCTGAACAACCTTAAATTGCTGTCACGGTCAAGAATTAGCATACCCTGTGAAGTCACAGGGGTTTCAAGAAATTTCAAGTGTGTTTTTGTCACTAGTATTTACTAACAATAACAGAACTCATTTAATTCCTCCTCATCATATTCAGTGAATACAATTTACATTTTTTTAAAGATTTATTTATGTATTTATTTTGAGACGGAGAGAAAGTGTGAGCAGGGGAGGGGCAGAGAGAGGGGAGAGAGCGAGAATTCTAAGCAGGCACAGAGCCCAATGTGGAGCTCAAACCCACCAACCTATGAGATCATGGCCTGAGTGACGTCGGACGCCTGACTGAGCTATCCATGCACCCCAAGTAATACCTTTTTTTTTAAATGTTAACAAAATTGATCGGGTAGAGAAAATTCAAAACAATTTGGAAATTGTCATAAAAATAATATATGACTTCTCACATTCAGCTTTCTGAGAAATAGGCTTGTTTAAATTAAAACATAACAGATTAATCTATTAAGGGAGTTGGTAAAGAGAGACCAATACTGTTGTTAAATTAATTAAGCAAGAAGGCCATTTGACTGAGGTGGCTCTAATGCCACAGTGGCCTAGGTAAGCAAACCAAAATCTAGGTCTAATTGCCTCACAGTTACAAAATCAAAACTCTTAAGAACAGCCAACCACAAAAATAGCCTACTAGGCTTTAAGCAGTGGCAAATCAAATAATTTCCTTCCTTTGCTTCTGCACTTTATAGAAGTCTTTTCTCTGGCTCCTGTCTGTAGGGTGCTCCTAATCACTTCCGGTTCAGCACTGCAAAAATGCAATTAAGTGGCCATTATCTTCATCTCACAGATCTGAGCCCTGATATTTAGAAAGGTTGAGAACTTGCTAAGAAGTACACATCTTCCCAGTGGAACAACTGCAATCTGAACTCACATTTCTCTGAGCTCTGAGCTTTCTTCCATATAGCACTAATGAAAGCTTCAGGGGAACTTTCTAAATTATTTTAAACCTCTAATCTCCTTATATTAGTTTCCTAGTCCTTTCATAACAAACTACTGCAAACTGGGTGGCTTAACACAACAGAAATAAGTTCTTTCACCATTTTGAAAACTAGAAATCCAAATTCAAGGTGTTGGGAAGGCCATGCTCTATCCACTAGCTTCTGGTGGTTGCCAACAAGCCTTAGTGATTCTTCCAATCTCTCCTTCTTCTTGTCACATGGTCATCTTCCCTGTGTGTCTGCAGGGAGATATACTCTCACCCATGTGAATTTTACCTTTAGCTCCGATTCTCGTCTTATAAGAACATGAGTCATTGGATTAAGGGCCAACCTTACTCCAGTATGACCTCATCTTAAGTTACATTAAGATCTCATTTCAAAGAAGGTCACATTCACAAATACCAGGTGTTAGGGTAACAACATGTCATTTAGGGGGATACTGGTATAACAAAAGCTTACTTGAAAACAAAGAAGAGTGTTAAAATTGAGGTTTCTTCCTAACAACAAAATACAATTCATACTTACGTGTGAAAATGAGTGGCAAAGGATTTTGACTTACAGGATATTGTAACTACACAAGGTTTTTTTTTGTTTGTTTTTTCTTCATGTATTTCTCAAAATTAGTAGTGTCAAAAAATAGTGAGACTATTACTGTATTACTGACAAATATCTCAGTATATCTTAGCTATAATGATGCTTAAATAATTCTAAATTTTAGGAGGGTCAAAGAAAAACTGTAGAATATGGTAACAGAAGAGGAAGAGAAGATAATTAATAAAAAAAACAACCAATGAGAATGAAATAAAAGGATTAGCACCTCTTTAGCCTGGACAGATGAAGGCTAATTTCTCACACTTGTTACATTTGAATTTGAGTATTAGAAGATTCTGAGGCAGAACAACAAATAGACAATGGGTAGTGTTGTGGAGGGTGAGTTCAAGACAGGACAATTACAGGCAAAATATGGAAGGATATTTTGACAATTAAAGTGATCCAAAGACAAAAGGATTCTGAATAAGGTGGGGACTAAGCTATCAAGAGGGGCCAGATGATATCTGGGAGGTGATGGTGTGGTAGGGGTTTACACAAACTAAAAACTGGGTGATGATACGCCTCACAGATACACCCCAAGAATCTGTACCATGGCCAGACATCTTACTGTTTCTAATTTGGAAAAGCAGTATTGTTTTGTAAATGTATTGTTTTCGTATTGTAAATGTATTGTTTTTGTAAATGTATTTGTTTTCCATGTATTAGTATCTTTACCTAAGCTTAAATGTCTCAAGACCTAATGGGTGCTCATATCCTCATTGCTTTGTTGATGAAAACACTTTCTAGTTAAAAAGGAGGTTCAGCATTTGACAGCTAATGACACAGTGGATAATACAATTAATACAACACCAAAGAAATCTTGGCATCTGTTATCTACCTAGATTACAGATTAAAAAAAAAAAAAGTAAACTGAATGGCTTGGAGAATGAAAAACAACCATTTGGACATTTGAACAGATCCAAAGATTTCATGTTAATCACTACACCAATCCCTCATTTGCCCTGACTTTCTGGTGTCAGCAGGTTTGTGGTGCTGGCAACAAGCCCATCTGTGGAGTTGCTTCCCTCAAGGCAAAGACAGCCCACTGTGCTGTCAACAGCCGCAGCTTCCCTTGCACCATAAGGATAAACTTGAGATGGACACGAAACCAAACAGATTTATGACTACTGCAAGGCTCTATCTTTGGAGGTGGTATAATAATCTGCCTGGAAGTCTTATTTCTCAACAGCATCCTTGTTTCTCTGGAAATGATTAGCTTATTTTCAGGGACGATATGAAATCAGAATTTTAGTCTTCTGTGAACACACCAAGAGGTAGTTATTTGCATGTTAGTTTCTTCCTATTCCCACACTTCCATCTAACCTGCCAACGTAATTACATTTCACATCCATCTGATGCCAAATTTTGCATAAAGATTTAAATCATAAAGCAGCTTCTAGGGGAAGCCATGTAATGTACTGTTTCCCTCTTCCATCCAGTTTTTGGAAACTCTCCTGTATCTGCACAGTTTCAACAGATAAAAGTTTCAGGCAAAATAAGGCACTTCGTTTTTATTTATTTTCTTAGTGTACAGATCCTTGCACAAAAACGTTTCCATAGTTTATTTTTACTAATGGCACTCATCTATTTACTTGTCTCCCACAAGACTACTTCTGGGAGGCAGAAACTCCCATTTTCCTTTCTGCATTTCCAGGGCCTGGTCTACCAAATTTGTTTCTACAAGGCACAAAACAGGTGCTTGATAAATGTTTGTCACATGACTAAAGAATGACTATCATTCCTTACAGTCTAAACTGACCTCTATTGTGATATTATGTAAGACGAACAGGCGGAGTGGAAGGCTGCAAGAGTTTAACCAAAAACAAAACAAAACAAAAAACACTGCAAGAAAAATGCAGTTTTATTGCTTTACTTATTGGTGAACTTCTAGCTATAAAATTTAAAGACAGTCCTAACGCTTACCTACAGTTTGGTGCTTTGCTAATTTTTGTCACAAAAATTATTTATTGGCTTTTGGAGGCTTATTATATCCCATTCTCCCTTTTAATCTGATTACATTTGCACACTTAACTTTACTCCCACTCAAAGGTCTTTAAAACTGTAGCACCAACATACTATGGGAAGCACTAAGCATAGGGTCAGAAAGTCTGGTATTTTTGACTATATAAGCTACCTGCTGACCGAAATTTTGGATTAAGGAAAATTAAAGTAGGTTATATACCATATGGAGCTATTTTGAAGGAAACTTTACTGTAACAAACATGCGTTATTACTATGCAAGAAATTTTTCTATGCATTGAATAGCATTACGCATCTTAAATGTATAATATGAAAGTGTATCTGTGTGTATATATATATACACACATACTTAACGCTGATAATTAAAACATTTAAAAATAGATACAGTATTTGTATACATGTACATATACATATGCACAGAAACAAGGTATGTATATTTAATATTTAAACTTCACCCTATGTTTGCATAATAACTCCTTGGCAAATTGCATATGTATTGCTTTTGACTCGACTCATTTCATCATAATGGCAATCCTTTACTGCAGTCACCACTATACAGTGTTCCCATTCCCTCTTACTTACGTGATAGTGTGATAACACAGACTAACTGGATATATCCTCCTTACATTTTGACATCTTAGCTCAAAAATAGAGATTAAAAATTGCCAGAGTTTCATGTTTTCTGAACAGGGGTATCTTGAACAATAGCAGATCATTTCTGAAATTATTGTTCCTGCAGTTTGGGTCCCTACATTCTAATCCCTGGAGATCACTCCGTTCTAGATAATTCCTGAGCCAATAGTTTTCATTTTTATAGAATCTCTGAGGAACAGGGATTACTCCAAAAATGTCTTTTGATTAACACAGATTTGGAGTCGTATTGCTCACTGCCACTGTCTAGGAATTCTTGACTCAATTTTCTTGCAGTCATTTTTGGTGTTCTAAAATAAGGCACCAGGCTACTTCAGCCAACACCTAATTAGCTTATTAATAAACTCCTTAGTCCAAATAATAAACTTTATATTTGCCTAAATATATTTACTGTATTCTATCATCACTGATTATGGTGCTACTGTTCCTTAAACTGAAAATATCCTCCCTGATCCTGTCGCTGGTATAAATCTCTACCAATATCTCATAGGCCAGCTCAAATGCAACACTCTTGAGTTTTATGTAATCTCCCAGCAGACTTAATCTTTCCCTCTCTTAAGACATCCACAAAATTTGAAATTTGACTTTAGAACTTATTCTACCTTATATGTTTTTATTTGTAAGATCATTTGAAATAGTTGTAGAAGTAATATATTGTTTGTTATATAGAGAAAAAGTAAAGTGCAGGATACACGTGAGATTATTGAATTGATGTGTCGAGAGATATAGAGTGGATGCTTTGGGATTATATTCCTTCTGCTAAAACATATGGAGCTGAAATACAAAAAAAATAAAAGGGGGGGGGATATTTCCAAGTATCTCTTAAGGTTTTACTGCTGTAGTTTGTAAATTCTCCAGTACACAGATAACACTAAGCTACTTTGGCATGTAGAAGAAGTGGTTTAAGTAATACTCTGATATGCACGTAAGTTTCCTTAGGAAAACTGAGATAAGTATTATGCAAATGAGATCTTGAAGTTTTAATAATCAAAATTGCTACATTTACTCCATGTTTCTGGAGCCAAAAGTATTTCAGAGGGCACAGGCCTGAGGCCTAATCCTATGCTGACCATGAGCATGACCTTTGAAAACAAAGGTAATAAATTTGCATTCTTTTAGATTCCATTGTCAAATTCACTTATCATCTTTTCGTTAACATACACAAAACAATAATCTGTTTTACAGTCTTGCATTCTCCCTACGGGTCTCCCAAATTTGTGATGCTATCCTCAGCATCGAAGGCAAGCTATGCTTGCCTTCTCTTGGCTTTTGTGAAGCATGGACTCATTTTCAAAAGTGTGATATTTTCATATTGAAGTCAAATATCTAAAAGTTGAATGGTTGCTACTACCAGTGTAGTTAACCATTGTACACGGGTTTGTGGTACAACGGCCAGCAGCAATTGGAGTCTGTCCAGGCCTGATTTCCCATATAATAGTTTGCCATTGAAGAGAATGAATCTGAGTTCACTACTGACCTCAGCCTAATGTAAATCAGTGACCCAGAAAAGCTTTATGTCCCAATGCCAATTAGTTTTCCACTGCCTGTGCTTCTTTGCCCCTGCTTGGAGCACCTGACATTTTGAAGCAATTAGAGGGCACTGGATCTCTAAAATGCACTCTACGGTGGTACTCAACAGAGCTGAACTTTTGTGCTTCAGCCCACGTAATAAAAGCCATCAGAGCTGCCCACAAACTGTGACTGCCCCTTTTTTTGAGAATCTAATAGAATTGACCTTACATATTTACAAAGATTAAACTGCCTTCGCTAGAATTTGAGAAGCACAACATTTTAAAGACCTACAAGAATATTCGAATCCTCTACAGGCAATGCCAAATTTCCATGTTCACTCAACGCCATTATATATGTACAAATTCTTTACTTAGGTTAGATAAATGATGTACATCATAATATACATGATATAATTGTTAATCACTGATAAGTACAATGTTGTTTACAGAATTGGGCCTGGGATTTATCACATTTTATGTGAAAGGAAACAAATAGGATCTAATACAGGACACAGAAGAGAGAAAGTAGGGCTATTTACCTACCTACAAGTGATGACATGTCTCACTCGCACACCAAAGTTTATATTCCTGCATAACTTGAGAGCATGTTTTCCTAAGGGCACCAAAGGTGTGAATATAAATGTGAAAGCAGAAATGGGAGTTGCTTGTTAGTTTTTCTTTTTCATTCCTATAGTTGGGGATACGTAAAATAATGCATTGGTTTCCCAACGGTGCTATTAGTTACCGCCTTTCCAAACACTACCCATGACTCCATCAAAACACCACCTGAAGATTGAAATCAGTTAACAGACTCTTGACAGTGCACAGCACTGATCTTGTAATAAGAAGCACAGACTTTCTCTAGGACATTTTTTTTTTCTTTTGGCTTCTCTTATTCCCGATCCAAATTTGTCACTTTCAACTGCATAAATTGGAGAAGATCTAAACAAAATTGAATGCAATTTTGGATCCAAGTAAGGATTAATAATAACTTTAGAATAAAGATGTTCCTTATTTTTAAGCATTAAGCGACTCTAAGTGCAAGGTACTCTGGGAAAGATATATAGAGACAAGGCAAATGTGAACTGAATCCTGTTCTCTCAAAGATGAGGTCATATATACTGTAGAAGGTTACAGTTTCCAAAGATGGCCACAACAATATCTTCCTTCCCAATTTCTTTACTGCAATGTTATTTTGCCACTTCCTCAATATGGGGTTTAATTCCCTTCCCTTTGAAGGGGCTGGCCTAAGCGACTTGCTTCACTAATAAAATTCAACGTAAGTGATGATATGTGGTGTCTAAAGTCAGTAAAAACACTTGCAGCTTCTGCAAGAAGCTCTTGACACTCCCACACTTTGGGTATTTGTCCTGGGACCCAGCTTCTAAGTTGTAAGAAAACTGAGTAGGTGACTAACCTTCTCACTTTGCTCAACACCACGGGAGCTCTCAGGATGTGCAACTTTCAGCGTGAAAATCAGGAATGCCCTCGGAAAAACCAGGACAAACTGATCATTCTAAAAGAAAAGCCACTTGTAGCACTGTAGACCATAGGCTCAGCTGAGCTCCCATTCAATAGCTAGCGTCAAGCAGCAGCTATGTGAGTGAGCTTCGGTGGACAGGTGTCAGGGGACATCTGACCACAACCACATGACAGACACTATGGAAGAACTACTCGGCTGAACTTAACCCACAAAACCATGAGAAGGGACAATAAATTATTATCAGGGCGATTTGTTCCTTAGCTAAAGACAATAGGAATAATAATACACAATGCCAAAAATTATAATCATAAATTATATTTATAATGCAAGTCTTAATATAATGTAAGGCAGAGAAGGATAAAATGCTATATGAAAGACGGAGATACAGCATCGTCTGTAAAGAGAAAAATTGATTTTAGCTTATGAACCAAACTGATCAGTCCAGCTCAGATAGGATGCATGGGAGAAGTTGAGAGTCCTGCTGGAAAAGCAGTGCCAATAGCCCCGAGACTTACTGAATGTGAACTTCCATTTAAAATACTGGACAGGCCAAGCCTTCTGAATCAGATTCCCCATTTATTCCACTACCTTTTCCATTAAAATTTGAAACTAAGAAAAACAGCCTCTAAAGGCAAAGTTTCACATTTAAAATTGTTCAAATTTTACAGGAAAAAAAAAAGTAAAAGTCCATTCGAGGCAGCAGGAAACTAAAGAATGGGTATTATTTGACTTGTGTCTATCACTGATAGATGTCCATAATGGATTCTATTCTAAAAGGTACAAAGCATTCCACTGAAAGACTGGCCTCTTTTCTGTGTAATTTTATTTCTCTTTGTCTAGCCCTGTTATTATATGGCTCTGACTTTTAAAAGGAATATTTTACTACCTCTCCTTACACTAAGTAAAACCTTCACCGCCAGCATATTTAGAAGGTCATTTCTATTGTGCTTTTTTTTTTTTTTGCAATCCACAGAGTGACACTCAGATGAAGGTCCTCTCCCAGCACACTCCCACTGCTGCAGCTGGTTTACACAGGCTGTGCTGAAAACCTGTCTCTTGTTGGGGTTTAGCATTTGGAAGACCGTGTCAGGGGTACTGAGTAAGGCTGGAGAGAGTCTTCTAGACACAGATCAGGTAGTGTAGAACATAGGCAGCCATGCTGAGATAATAAGAACCGAGGGAAATATAAACCTAGAGAAATATTATAAAACACACAGCTTCCCTGAATCAGTATGTCACATGCTTTTTCTCTTACCATTTTGGTTCTGTCTCTTAAACAATTGCACTTAAAAATATTGTAATGCTGACAGTACTCCTGCTAGAAGGTTGTTATAAAATCAAAATCTCAAATCAAATGTGAAGTGCTCCACAAATTCTAATTAGCAGCATTCATGAAAAGAGTAGATCTGATTGAATGAATCACCAAAAGGCTATGACATGGCACATTAGGAATGCCTGTTGTCAGGAAGGGTGACTCTAAAGATCCTGGCACAATATCCCAGTTAAAGGGAGTTAATGTTCGCACAGGGCAAATCAATCAAATTCATAGTGAAAAGTACTGACAGCTAAAAGGTAACCATACACAGAATATGCCTTGGTGGGTTTTTCCATTTTCATTAATACTCTCACTATTTACTGCATACTTTCCCTATGGTTCTTTGTTAATCCTCATGAGATAGGACAGGTATATTACAGAAACAGTCACCAGTGGCTGAAAGGGGCTGTGATGAAAACTGGCAGGCATTTGTTTTCAATTAGAAAATAATATGTTCTGGGCAATAACCATTCAAAAATTTTTAGTGACTATCTTAGCAATAAACATGTTTAAAATTCATTTTACTTCTTATTTTCTTGAATGCCAGAATTGTCTTTCCCAAAGTGTTGCCTGCCCTATGGATGTGAATGCACTCAACTTCACGAATGGTGTGCAGATGTTACCTATTATGATCACAGTTTTTCAGAGGGCAAAACAGAACTACTAGGAAATTACAGGACTTGCTCAAGGTCACACAATTGATCTTAAGCTGCAGCCATATCATGGATTTTAGAGATTCCAACTTCATGGAACAATTAAAAGGCAACATCAGAATTTGAACAGAGTCAACTATGGAGTCTGTTCTGATGGCAATTTCCCATTACCACAGTTTATTTCTGTTTATCTGTCCAAAGGAATGTAGAACGGCAATTGTGACTATGATACCTGGATTGGAGAAATTACAGAAGAAAGTAATTGAATCAACTAATATACAAAACTATCAATAAAGCCAGAAAGGCAGCAGTAGTAGGTATGGAAAGAGTTGATTTTTTTAAATTTCTTTTCGTTTTAAGTTAACTTATTTGAGAGAGAGAGAAAGGACGGGGGAGAGAGAACCCCAAGCAGGCTCCACACTGTTAGTGTGGAACCCGATGGGGGGCGTGAACTCATGAATCGTGAGATCATAACCTGAGCCGAAATCAAGAGTTGGACACTCAACCAACTGAGCCATCCAGGCTCCCCAAGAGTTGATTTTTGTACTTGGGTTGAGTTGGGTGTGAAGCATGATTTTGCCTTTTCACTTGGCATGTGATCTTGGTCAAGTAATTACTTTTTCTCCATTTTGGTATCTCTGCATGAAAATAAGGTAATGATGCTATTTTGAAGAATTAAGGATATTGTAAATGTGCTGATAGGTGTATTATAAATAGTGACTATTAATAATTCTTGAATGAGGACAAGTACCTTGACTGCAATAGTCCCTACTCTATTCCCATTTAAACAATACATTTAAAGCATAGATAGTGCTTAATAAATATTTGCAGAATGAAAAAAAATTTACATTTACAATCTATACATAAGCCAAGGAAGGAATGTTACTAGAAATCTCTACTTGTATAACTCATGTTGAAAATACAGCAAGGCAGTACCAAAGACATTCACGGAAGTAAAAGCATATAGTTTAGGATTGATTTTAGAAAGGCTGGATATGGTTAATGTATTTCCTGCTCTGAATTATTTACCTTTCTGAAGTGCTATCATAATGACACCTATATTTAGGAGAGCTTGGGTGGCTCAGTTGGTTAGGCGTCCGACTTCGGCCCGGGTCATGGTCTCGTGGCCTGTGAGTTCAAGCCCCGCATCGGGATCTGTGCTGACAGATCAGAGCCTGGAGCTTGCTTCAGATTTTGTGTTTCCCTCTCTCTCTGCCCCTACCCTGCTTGCACTCTGTCTCTCAATAAATAAATAAATAAATAAATAACACCTATATTTAGCAATAAGATGACACTTATTTAGCTTTAGACACTTATATTAGACATCTTAAATAAGATGTCTCTTATTTAGCACTAAGAGACAGATATCTGTGGATATCTTAAATGGTATAAAGAGGAAAAGGATAAATCTTTATAAATTAGTGAAAAAGCATTAATCACTATACTGTATCTCTATCACAAAGTAAAGGTTATATAAAAAAAGTAAAGTTAATTAACATTATTAGTAAAAGATAACTGTGCCTTTAATAATAGATGGGTACAATAAAACATTACCACCTGGTGAAAAAATATAGATGTGTATACACAGTAGCTCTATTCATATTAAGAATGAAAAGAAACTGATTATAAAGAGTCTCACATTCTGCTACAATTATATACGTTTAATTATTGATTTTGAGGCGTAGATGATTCCAGTATAATAGTATCCTATGAAACATGCACATTTCTTGATGAAAGGTTGAATGTCAAGTACATATGCCAGGATGATAAAGTTTCACTTTTGTGAATCAAAGGATAAAATAGGATAATTTTAAATGCACATAAACCAAAGTAAAATATCCCAAGTATTAGAATCCTAACTAGAATATCAGACTTTAGGAGAAAGCATTCAACTTTGTTTTTTCAAACCCCAATCACTTCAATTATGAACATAGTTGCTGTCATTTCATGCTCAAGATTCAGCCTTTGAATTGAAAATGTTCAGTTTGGGATAAGATCAGATGAAAAGGATCTTGTTGAACATTCAATTATAAGCCACGTTGAAAATAAATGAGGCAACAGGTCAAGGTCGGACTTGGCAAGAAGAATTTCTCTGTCATATATAATTTCAAGCAGTGGCCTGACTTTTTAAATGTTAACCTACAATTATGTATGTATTTCACATGATTTGAAGAAAATGGGAAGACCCCATGACAAAAATTGTAACATAAGCACCAATTTAAGAATAAGCTAACATAAAGAATTGTTTTAATTCCTCTGAGTGCATTCAATTCCCCCTCAGTGTATACAATACCTACTAGAGCCTGCTCCGCAATAAGCTTAAGATATTTGGAGTCTGATGTCAGAATACCTTGCACCTGATGGCAAGTTAATAAATCACTGATAATGGAATCAGTGAGCCACAGGAACATTAGAGGATATCTAGTTCAATCCTGTTCATTTTAGTGGGGAAGAAATTAAGGATGTGAAGTTTTTTAAATATATTTTCACATGTATCATCTCACTTCTCACAGCAGCTCTGTGAAGTAGGGACAAGCTATCTAGGGAAACAAGACAGGGTATTTTTTGGAAGGTCACTGAAGGCGACAGAGAACCTGAGAGACACCAGGCTCTAAAAGAGGGGCACAGAAAATTCAGAGTACCTACAGTGATGAATTAGAGATCCAGGAATAACTAGAAATCTACAGAACACTCACCGAAGACAATCAGATGGCATAGCCAATGGCTATGACATTATGAGCTCTGGGATTTGCAGGGCCAGAGTTTATTTATAGAAGTGAGAGAACAGAATGAGATACACAAATGGCCAAATGAATAAATGAAGTTTGAGTTGGTCCAGAAATACACCCCACCAGCAAGAAAGTAAGCAGGGATTTTTGCTACTTCAGCTGCAGCTGAGGTCCAAGGTGCCTAGGATACAGTCATATGTATTTGGAGGTGAGAAACACATGGATAGGAGGCCAGGATCTTTGTTTTATTAAATGTCGACTTCGAAAAAAATCACATATCCTCTCTAGGCCTCAGTTTTTCACTGAGTATAGTAGCTTCATCTATACTAGTAACTTCATCACAGAACTATGAGGATAAAATTAGAAAAGCAGGGGTACCTGGGTGGCTCAGTAGGTTGAGCATCTGACTCCTGATTTCAGCTCAGGTCATGATTTCATGGGACTGAGCCCTGTGTTGGGTTCTGTGCTGACAGTGAAGAGTCTGTTTGGGGTTCTCTCTCTCTCTCTCCTTCTCTCTCTCTCTCTCTCTCTCTCTCTCTCTATTTCTCTCTCTCTCTCTGCCCCTCTGACTCTCTCTCTCTCTCTCTCTCTAAACAAATAAATAAACTTTAAAAAAATAAAAAAATAAAATGAGAAAAGTAGCATAAATTGTTATTAATGAGAGCTTGGAATCCCATAAATGCTCAACACAAAGAGGTTATTTATATTACTACTCCTATTAGTATCCTTATTTTAAATTTTTTTTTAACATTTATTTATTTTTGAGACAGAGAGAGACAGAGTATGAACGGGGGAGGGTCAGAGAGAGGGAGACACAGAATCTGAAACAGGCTCCGGGCTCTGAGCTGTCAGCACAGGGGCCCGATGCGGGGCTCGAACTCACGGACCGTGAGATCGTGACCTGAGCCGAAGTTGGCGCTCAACCTACTGAGCCACCCAGGCGCCCCAAGTATCCTTATTTTAAAATACAATATGGTCTTCAAAAAAATCATTTATTTATTTATTTGTTTTTAAGTGAGCCTAAACCTGGGATCTGGAGATCAGGCTGGGATAGTTCCCTGGTAACTTATGTGTCTTATCTGAAGTCATTACAGACAGACTAGGAAGCCAAGTTCCTTCCTCCAAAGCTATATTTTATTCCTTTTGTTATCCACATTGCCTTCAATAACGTTTTTTGGTTAAAACATTCAATTTTCTTAACATTCTTAAAGGACTAGTTAAACGAAGTCACATGTTACCACTCAGGTCATATATTACTGTCAATCTCAGCACCTCTGCTATTGCTTGTCCTAAGATTTCTAATCCACTGACAAACAGGAGGCTCTGGTATTTCCTCCTTTAAAGTTTCACTTTCTGGTGAATATGAACTATATGATCATGAGTCAAGGATGACTCAGCAAATTCATAGAAAAGTGATGAGTCACCTAATAAGGGAACTTTTTCCTCATCAATATAAAGTAAATATTTGCAACAAAAAAACACATTCTAATTGAAAACAAGAAAGTACAAAGTTGTAAATAATTTATGAAAAACAAGGAAAAAGAAAAACATTTAAAAAGTTAACATCAAGTGCGGTGCCTGGGTGGCTCAGTTGGTTAAGCGTTTGACTTCAGCCAAGGTCATGATCTCGCAGTTTGTGAGTTCGAGCCCCGCATCAGGCTCTGTGCTGACCGCTTGCTCAGAGCCTGGAGCCTGTTTCAGATTCTGTGTCTCCCTCTCTCTCTAATCCCTCCCCTGCTCACACTCTGTCTCTTTCTCAAAACTAAATAAACATTAAAAAAAAATTTTAAAAGTTAACATCAAGTGGCACCTGGGTGGCTCAGTTGGTTAAGCATCCGACTTTTGGTTTTGGCTGAGGTCATGATCTCACAGTTTCTTGAGCCCCACATCAGACTCTGTGCTGACCATGTGGAACCTGCTTGGGATTCTCTCTCTCCTTCTCTCTCTGCCCCTCCCCCGCTCACACTGTCTCCGTCTCTCTCAAAATGAATAAACTTAAAAGGTAAGTAAAATAACAAAAAAATTAAAAATTAAAAATTAACATCAAAAGGTATCCTATATCCTACCACACTCAAGTTTTCTGTGTTTCTTTCTATATTAGACCTTGGCCTCATCCAGGTGGACATCTGTACTTCTTAAAAGCAAAATTCAGAAGGTCATAAAATGTCCAGCATCCCAGCAACATCTTGGAAAACCTTCTTCTATACAATTTGTGCAGTTCACTCCCCTTTGTTTCCATAGCTTTTTTGCAACGGTCACATATACATCGGTTAACTTAACAACAAAGCTATCTAGGCTGAGATCTCTTGAAGGTAGAGACTGTGTCATATTTATTTCTATATACCCACTATTTAAGCACAGTGCCAAGTACCTACTAGGTACTTAAGAAATACTTTATATTTAGTTATCACAAGTGCTTTCAGTTTCAAAAATACTCTAAATATTTTCCTATAACCTTTATACTGTTGTATCTCACAACTGGTTTCCTGAAACAGAGGGAATCTCATCCCCAGTGTCAAGAATTATAGATGGGAATACTCATGGAATAAGCTGACCATTTAGTTTCTCTAAGAATCAGAAGCCTAGGAAAGCCCTCCATTCAGATGTTTTGCACTTGTGCTCTCTTTCTCATCCTGGAAGAGTGGTAAATCTAATTCTAGGCAGGAAAGTCTGCAATGGGATATGTGAGTGAAACCATCACCAGATTCTCTCTTGCACAATAACCAAATTAACACCCCTCCCCAATCCTCATCCTGCTACAACGCTCTCTGGTTCTTTCACAAAGGAAGTATTCTATGTACACTATCAAGGACAGGCTCACGAAGAAACGTATTTGACTTGAGCAGAGAACCTAGATAGGCTCACATTTATACAAAGTAAATTATAAGAATGAAAGGATAAGAACTCACATATTTGTGCCCATTTAGCTAACTTTCTGCAAGGAAAACAGTCATAATTCAAATTGTTTTGACATATGACTTCAGAAACGTCCCAACTTACCTTTTAAAGGATTATTTTGTTAAATAAAGCTACACATTTATTTCCCATTTGCACTACACACAGAAGAACAGAAGCTTTCGATAATTCAAATTCAACAAATATAATTTGGCTTTAAATTGATACAGTGAATTAGAACTAGTCAGAAAGAATCTGCTCTGGATTTAATAAAATTATAGAAAAGGAATAGGAAAATCATAGGTTCCCAAAGAATATGTGTAATTTAATCCTAGCATACAGGGAATGCAGGATTGGGTTCCCTATTGAGGATTCATTATTCTCTGTAATGTTTACACATTTGAATTTTAACACTAATGGCATAATGCTTGGTCCATTCATAGTTTTCTAATTTAAAATGGACTACTGAATCATAATGATCAAAAACAAGGTCACTTTTCCTTTATTAAGAATGCAAACAGAGGGCCACCACCTGTGTGGCTCAGTTGGTAAAGTGTCTGACTCTTGATTTCAGTTCAGGTCATGATCTCATGGTTGTGAGGTTGAGCCCCGTGTTGGGCTCCATGCTGAGTGTGGAGCCTGCTTGATATTCTCTGTCTCCCTCTCTCTCTGCCCCTCCCCTGTTGGCATGCTCTTTCTAAAAATAGATAAACATTAAAAAAAAGAAAAGAATAGAAACAGATTAAGATTTATTTCATAAAAACTTATGATATTTTACTGGTTATTGCATCTTTGAAGTTCAGGCAACTTAAACTAAGATAATAAACTCGTGGTGCAGGGTGGGGGGCATGGTCTGAGTCCTTCTTTAAAAAGATTTTGTTGCTATGCCTGAGAAGATATATTTTTTCTTAGAATTTATTTATAAAATGAAACTCCTCAGATGCGTTTGGAGAAAGCAAATATCTATATGGACTTCATAAATATGACCACTTTAAAAATCAAAACAAAACAGAAGCATAATGGCTTCAAGATCCAGTAGAAGTGAGAGAGTAATGTGATATGAAATTATTTAGTTTGAGGTTGGAAAGACAAAGTTTAGATTCATTGCTCCAATCATTGTATGATTGAACATACATTCTGCTGACCTCCCTTTTTATTTCTACAGAAAGTACAGAGAACCACAATTGAAAACATTGCCTTCTTTCTGATATTGATTCTGTGGGTTTTAGTTTCTCCTTTGCATTTCTACAAAAGGAATTTGAGAAAAAAAAAAAAAAAAGAAATGACAGCAGCTAATTTTGTTGCACTATTAGGCATAGTAAAAAAAAATTGGAAAAGAAAGTTTAGAATAAATAGTAAAGAGTACAGTTCAACAACCACAACAAAATGGACCTTGAAGTTTCCTGTGGTTCATTTCTCTCCTACTAGACACGGCTAAAGATGCATTGGCTAATTTTTGTGTTCATTAACCACCTAACATTTAGTGTTAAAAACAGTATTCTCAAATCATATTGCAATAATTCCATCTCCTATGAGCGTAAAACACAACATTAAACAAAATAGGTCTACAAGCAGCTTCTTAAGAAGCTGCAAAAAGAGGAGTCACATTCATAATCTTGTTCTGCCTTTACCCTTATGCCACTTCCATGTTCAGCAGCCTAAAAAGGATTCCAAAGCACTCATAAAAAAAAGGCTTTTTTCAGCAGAGACCGGGGAACACAAAGGAACAGAGGTGTGTGAATTTTCCCAATTAAAACAAAAAGAATATATACCACTTATTTAAAAAGGAATGTGATAAAATAGCCTATAGAGTACAGAGATGAGAGTGGAAAAAAACAGCCCAGCTAAGCTGGAAACTCCTTTCTGTTAGTTTAAGCAATGCAGTGAGACATAAAACAATGACTCAAGGAACTAACAGCAATAAAATTCAGTTTGAACCTGACACTGGCTATTGATTCACACAGAAGTCTCAGTCCTGAATTCTAGCTGATGGCAGCTGGACAAGCCTAGTCAAATATGGTTCCACTGAATGTACTGATGTATGGTTCCACTGAAAGGGGTGGAACCTTTTCTTTATAGAAACAGCAGCACTCAGGTATCCTTACTGAGTTTCCAGATATGCAAGTCAATTCCAAAAACACTAAAAGGAATCTGAGGGAGTAAGACATTTTCTTGGCATGTTTTGTCTATTGTTCACTAAATTCATTTATGTTTATACTGTCTTCGTAAATTTTTAGTGTTCAGACCATACAGAGAGAGCATCTGAGTGTTCTGTGAACATGCTGACCAAAGAAGGCAGGACTCATCCACTTTTATCCCCAAGCTCTGACAATTACTGGCTATGACCCTGAGAAAATAAGTTCCTTGGTAAAACAGGAATGAAAGCATCTATTTCACAGAGTTTTCAGGAGAATGAAATTAGACATGCATACAAGTACATAGCTCCTTTTGGTTTTCTTTGAATAACAACTATTTTTTAGACACTAATTCTAAATGTGGTTGTGAGGATAGGGGTCAGTTACGGTCCATTAAATAGTCTTTGCCTTCTCAATTATAGTCTTGAGTCCTCCAAACTTTTTTTCAAAGCCTATATTTGCTTTTACGCCATTTTCACCTTTGTGGTTTCCTTCTCAGAATAAACGATAACCATATGCCGTTATTTAATTTAGAAGGAGAGAGGTCCTAACAGTTTTGTTTGTCGTCAAATACAAGGGCAAGACGCAGACCCTTCAAGAAGTTCGACGCTTACTCTCAAAATTGTATGGTGGATATAAAATACAATTTAGCATCTTCTGTATTTATCATACTGAAAGACTAACAGTGATTATATACAACTTAAATGGGAAATTGCCATTTTTTAAAAAATATCAATATTGGTAGTTCAAGGAGCCAGAATCTTTTTGAATATTCACCATTATACTGTTAGAGAAAATAGTAAGTGGGGAAGTTAAAAAACTGCTATGTAACATTTAGGTAAAACAAACTAGTAACTGAAACTTCCAAAAGCTGTGCTAGTATCTATACAGACTCAGCCAGAGTTAAGATGGTCTTCAGAACATGTGTTGTTCAAACTATAAATAGAAGGGAGAGCAAAGAGAGTCCGTGGTCAAGTAAGTTTGAGAAATATTTAGCTGAGATTAAACGAGTCTGATTTTGTTGCTTCACTCAGTATGCTCCCATTCCTGCCGAATTCCCAAGATGAGAATATGAAATACAGTATTTCCAAAAGGTATATGGCCACAGAATCCATTGGAAAGGATACCTAACAGAAATAGAGTTGTGAATAATACACTTCAGAAATAAGCCTAGTCTAATTTCAAGAATCCTTCTGTGTTCGGATTTGGCTAATGATCGCAATGGCAAGAACAAACCACTGCAAAACCCTGAGATTCCTTTTATCTGAAGGGAAAGTGGTGCCTTTCGAAAAGAAAACGCTTTGCGACATTCTTATTCCATTTATTTAGCTAGAAATAAAACTTTCATTTAACCAGAAGTAACCAGAAAAACTCAAGAATTATGGAGATAAGTATATTTACCAGTGAGTGTATCCAAGAGAACCTGGCTTGGACTCTTAGCTAACCATCAGAGGTTACTAAGTAGTGACATTTTCTTCCTATGTTTCTTACTTAAACACTACGTTAAATCACAGGGAGCATGCTTCATACTCATACCATGCAATTTTGTGTCGATTTTGTTGTTAAAGTGGACTGTGTATGCGTATGTGTGTGTGTCTTCATAACCTCTTTTTTAAGTAAATTGTGAATTTCATAGGGAAAGGGTCACGTATAATTACCCAGGCAATTCCAGACTTAAAACTGTACCCAAAAACTAAAAATAGACTTAAATACATGATTCCAGAATCAATTCTTCTAGCCGCCCCCTACTTTTTTAAGTTATTTTAATTCCTGTAAACGTACAGTGTTATATTGGTTTTAGATGTAGAAAATAGCAATTCGACAATCCATACAGCATTCAGTGCTCATCACCACAGGTGCACTCCTTAATCCGCATCACCTATTTTACCCATCCCCCTACCCACCTCTCCTCTGGTAACCATCAGTTTGTTCTCTATAGTTAAGAGTCTCTCTCTTTCTTGGTTTGCCCCTATTTTTCCTTTGCTCGTTTGTTTTCTTTCTTATATTCCACATATGAGTGAGATCATACGGTATTGTATTTCATTGACTGACTTATATCAGTTAGCATTATACTCTCTCAATCCATCCAAGTTACTGCAAATGGCAAAATTTCATTCTTTTTTATGGCTGAATAATATTCCATTGTGTATATACACCATTTCTCCTTTATCCATTCACTTATCAATGGACATCTGGGCTGCTTCTGTAATTTGGCTATTTTAAACAATGCTGCTAAAACATTGGGGTGTATGTATCCCTTTGAATGAGTGTTTTTGTACATTTTTGGTAAATACACAGTTCAATTACTGGATCATAGGGTACTTCTATTTTTAACTTTTTGGGGGAACATCCATACTGTTTTCCAGAGTGACTACACCCGTTTGCATTCCCACCAACTGTGTAAGAGGGTTCCTTTTTCTTCACATCCTTGTTAACACTTTGTTGTTTCATGTGTTTTTGATTTTAGCCATTCTGACAAGGGTGAGGTGATGTCTCATTGTAGTTTTGATTTGCATTTTCCTGATGATGAATGGTGTGGTGTATCATTTCACGTGTGTGTTGGCCATCTGTATGTCTTCCTTGGTGAAATGTCTGTTCATGTCTTCTGCCCATTTTTTAATTGGATTGTTTTTTGGGTGTTGAGTTTTAGAAGTTCTTTTTATATTTTGGACACTAAGTCTTTACCAGATATGTCATTTGCAAGTATCTTCTCCTCTTCAGCAGGTTGCCTTTTAGTTTTGTTAAATGTTTGCTTTGCGGGGCGCCTGGGTGGCGCAGTCGGTTAAGCGTCCGACTTCAGCCAGGTCACGATCTCGCGATCCGTGGGTTCGAGCCCCGCGTCGGGCTCTGGGCTGATGGCTCAGAGCCTGGAGCCTGTTTCGGATTCTGTGTCTCCCTCTCTCTCTGACCCTCCCCCGTTCATGCTCTGTCTCTCTCTGTCCCAAAAATAAATAAAAAACGTTGAAAAAAAAATTAAAAAAAAAAATGTTTGCTTTGCTGTACAGAAACTTATTTTGATACAGTTACAAAGGTTTATTTTTACTTTTATTTCCCTTGCCTCAGGAGATATATCTAGAAAAAAGTGGCTATGGCTGATGTCAGAGAAATTACTGCTTATTCTCTTTTCTAGGATATTTATAGATTCAGGTCTCAGATTTAGATATTTCAACCATTTTGAATTTATTTATGTGTATGGTGTAAGAAAATGGTCTAGTTTTCCCAACACCCTCTGTGGAAAAAACTGTCTTTTTCCAATTGTATATTCTTTCTCCCTTTGTTGAAGATTGACTATGTAATTGTGGGTTTGTTTCTGGATTTTCTTTTCTATTTCATTGATCTATGTGTCTATTTTTATGACAGTACCATACTATTTGATTACATCAGCTGTGTAATATAACTTGAGGTCTGGAATTAATATACCTCCAGTTTTGTTTTTCAAGATCGCTTCTGGCTTTTCAGGGTCTTTTGAGATTCCATACACATTTTAGGATTGTTTGGTCTAGTTCTGTTAAAAATACTGTTCATATTTTGATTGGGATTGAATTAAATCTGTAGATTGCCTTAAGTAGTATAGACATTTTGACAATATTTGTTCTTACAATCCATGAGCATGGAATGTCTTTCCATTTCTTTGTGTCTTCAATTACTTTCATTAGTGTTTTAGTGTTTTATAGTTTTCAGAGTACAGATCTTTCACCTCTTTGGTTAGTTTTTTTCCCAGGTATCTTATTATTTTTTAGTGCAATTTTAAATGGGATTTTCTTAATTTCTCTTTCCACTGCTTCATTTTTAGTACTTACGAATGCAGCAGATTTTTGTTCATTGATTTTGTATCCCACAACATTACTGAATTTATTTATCAGTTCCATCAGGTTTTTGTTGTTGTTGTTGTTTTGTTTTGTGGAGCCTTTAGGGTTTTCTGTATATAGTACCATGTCATCTGCAAATAGTGAAATGTTCATTTCTTCCCTACCAATTAGGATGCCTTTTATTTCTTTTTGTTGTCTGATTTCTGTGGCTAGGACTTCTAGTACTATGTTGAATAAAAGTGGTGAGAGTGTACATCCTAGGTGAAAAGCTCTCAGTTTTTGTCTATTGAGTATGATGTTTGCAAGTGGATTTCTCAAATAAAGCCTTTATTATGTTGAGGTATGTTTCCTCTAAACCCACTTTTTTGAGAGTCATCATGAATGGATGTTGTACTTTGTCAAATTTTCTGCACCTATTGAAATGATCATACAGTTTTTACCCTTTCTCTTATTGATGTGATGTCTCATGTTGATTGATTTGTGAATTAAACCACCCTTCATTCCTGGGAATAAACCTCACTTGATCATGGGTGAATAATTTTTTTTTAATGTATGTTGGACTTTAGTTTGCTAGTATTTTGTTGAGGATTTTTGCATTTATGTTTATCAAAGATGTTGGCCCATAGCTCTCTTCTTTACCTGGTTTTGGTATCAAGGTAACGCTGGCCTCATAGAATGGGTTATGAAGTTTCCCTTCCATTTGTATGTTTTTTGGAATAGTTTAAGAAGAATAGGTATTAACTCTTCTTTAAATGTTTGGTATAATTCCCCTGTGAAGCCATCTGGTCCTGAACTGTGTTGGGAGTTTTTTTTGATTAGTGATTCAATTTCCTTGCTAGTAATTGGTCTGTTCAAATTTTCTATTTCTTCCTGCTTCAGTTTTGGTAGGTTATATGATTCTAGGGATTTTCCCATTTTTTTGTTGTTGTCCAATTGTTGGCATATAATTTTTCCTAATATTCTCTTACAATTGTATTTCTGTGGTGTTGGTTGTTATTTCTCCTCTCTCATGTGATTTTGAATCTTTTCTTTTTTTTTTTTTTTTTTGATTTTTGTTTTATTGAGTCTGGCTAAAGATTTATCAATTTTGTTGATCTTGTCAAAGAATCAGCTCCTCATTTCTTGATCTGTTCCACTGGGTTTTTGTTGTTGATGTTGTTGTTTTCATATCAGTTATTTCTGACTTCTAGCCCCTTTTCAAAACAGTACCTAATTATCAACTGTACAGTTTGCCTAAGGCACACAACACAAATTGGCAAAAAAAATTATTAAGCAACAATGTATGGAGGTGGTTGGGTAGGTGCCAAGGATACTACTATCACTGCAGACCTTGTTTGTCATCTCACACACAGAAACTTGAACACATGTTACTTACTAATATGAAAATAATCTGAATTGAGTACCTTAGGAAATCAGAACAACTGTAAAAAGTCCATTGTAGCAACAAAACATCATTGAGGGCTCTCTGATCATGAGATATGAAGTTATTTATCTATACTTACCCACTTAGAGAGCAATAGATCTGATGTATAAGTACAGAATGTAAGTGTCCAACTGGATTCTCCTCTGGTGAGTAGAAATAAATCGTTGTCAATTTCAGCATAGGCGTTGGTAGTTAAATATAAAGAACAACTTTCTAACATCTCAAATACTGGAGGATTACTGGAAGTCACAAAAGAATTTAGGTCACTAAGTGACTGAGGTGGACTAAAGTGGAGGTGAAGTGAGGTTAGGTTGAAACAAAGACAACAGGGATTATGAAGTTTATGAGTAGGGGTGGGATTAAAAAAAAAAAGCTGGTAGGTTTCATTTCCTCCTTCCAATCATGTCCAGAATTTGGTATCCAGATAGTAGGACTTTAGTTTGCTCACTAGCTTATCACCAATACTTCCAGAATTAGTATATGGTAGGTACCTAATATATATGTATTTGAATTAATGAAAGAACAAAATAATACAATTCAAAATAATTTAAAAGCAGGACACACCTTGACCTTTTCTGGTCGCTCTACCTAAAATTACAACCTGCTTTAGTTTCCTTCTAAATAAGTTTGAAGATAAGAAAGATGAAGAATGTCTACTTTTCCTTTGCTAGGCAAATAAAATCTAGAATGAGAGTTTGGATGTTTTGGGAACAGGGTGCCAAACAGTCTTCTCCTTGGTTATTTGGAACATTAAAAGCTGAAATAATGTATTTCATAGAAACATGTGATAGTCTCCTGATAGTTTCCTCATACAACCCAAGCACATCCCAGTCTTTCTGCTCTTAACCAATATGCTATAATTTCACTCCTAAAATACACCTTATATTTGGAGCCTAGATCTCTGTGTTAAAAGAAGAGAACCTGTTGGCAGAGTAGTGAATAAGACAAAAGAGTGTAAGCTAGTTCCTAACTAAGAGTTAGCCACAGAAAAAACCCATAAACCACCTTGATAATTTTTCCTTCATGCTGTTATCACCCATTGCCAAACTTAGTCAAATCTAAGAAATGGCTACATATGGTTGGTCTTATGTCCTTTCTTCTAGATCCCTGTCTCAAATGTAAATACACTTGGAGTATCTGGCCTAATTTTATATATTCCCCTTTGTTCTCTCAGGGTTGAAGATATAATTCACCTCATTTATAGATTTATATAATGACTCTCCATGCAAGACAATTATAAGACTAAAAAATAGAACTTCAAAATCACCAACCGTCTAGACCCCCAAAATCTGTTGGGATCAAGCACACATTTTTCTGGACCTATGTGATGAACAATAACTACAGATGGGATAGAGAACCACAGTACTAACTACATACACTGCTTCTGGACATTATTTATAAAATTTCAAGTGAGGGCAAGAAGAAACCAGTATTTGTTGAGTTCTTATTTTGTGTAATGACTTGAGATACATTCTTAAGAATTTTTATTTTATGTAAAACAGCAAATCGATTAAAATGGAAGAAGAGATTTGGATTAGTGTAGCCCATTTTAGAAAATCCTAAATCTAAATTTTACAATAAAATGTGAAACACACATCTCTTACATACTGTGATTTTAATAAGTTTCTATTTCCATCCATCTCTAGAATCTGTCCTTTGGCAGAAAAAATATCTAGGGATTACAGTGAGCCAAAATACTCCTTAAAAAAAAGAGAGAATTGCCTAAGACACACCTAAAGAGATTCATGAAAAAGAAAAAGGTTTTTATTGCACTTTTATCATTTATTACAAATGAGCTACACTTAGATGATCTGTTAGATGACCAGCATCATTCCAGTTAGAAGAAGTTAGAACTCACTTAATTCTTCTATGAACCATTTCATTAACATTATGTGGTAGAACAGCTTATATTCCCCAAAATGAAATCATTCGAAATAGAATAATGGCTGCAGCTCAACAAGAGGCATGAAGCATGTCCAGCATGGTTCAGAGAGGGCTGTTAGGGGTTACCAACATGGCTATGGAATCAGCCTGGCCAGAAGCTTGAGTAACTACTTCGCCAGTGACTTGCTGTCTATCAGGGAAAGTAACTCAACTCTCTGACCTTCAGGTTCCTCATAAAGATACAGTAGGACAGCATCTAACTCCTAATGTTGTTTGTTGTAAGGAATGTGTGGAAGTACGTCAAACAGAGCCAGGTACAGAGCAAGTCCTCAATACAGGTTAGCAAATATTTGTATATTGCTGTTACTTTCAGATTATTAGCATATCCATTGAGTTTCAAATGCAATAAAGTGTTTAAAAATGCACAAACTAGGCTCACTTGTGGGTTTTGTTCCTTGTTTTACTGACAATTTTCTTCATCATTAAACGAACTGTTATTTTGTCAGTGAAAAGAGTATACACCCAAGAACTGAGAAATGCTTTATTTCTTTTGGAAGAAATATTATGAGGCTAGGCTTTACATATATAGGATTCTAGCTTGCTAGAACTTTGAACTATTCCACTCAAGATGAGATAAAGTAAACAGCCTTGAGGTTTTGAGAAATAGATTTATAATTGGGTTCCATGTGATCATTCAACATAGGACATCTAGGAATAAAACACAAAATTAACAAAAATGAGATTTCCACCTATATTTTGCTCATAATAAATATGGCAGTAAAATGAATAACAGTGATAAAACTGCTGTCATCACAGTAAAGAATTCTGCTTGTATTGCTAGAACAGAATTTCCTGCCTAATTAGAAAAAAAATTTTTATTAACAATGTATAGTACTTTGATGCATGCATTTTGCTGATGAATACTTTTCAATTCATAAACATAGAATAAAATTTATAATTCGGTATGGAAGTCAAATTACAGAGGCTCATTAAGTCTGAAGAACCAACACTGAATGTTGAATAATTCATCAGCTGTTTAACACATTTGCTTAAAAAATGCAAATTACTTTTATTATTGAGCTCATTCTAAATTTTTGTTGTTGTTTTGTGAAAGGATTATATTTTTTCAATGGGGACTAAAAAAGTTTAATTGCAAAGTCATTAATACGGAGTTTTTGCTAATTAAATCAGCAGAAAGAGATTTAGGCTGACACTATGCTAGGTGCTCAAATTAAGGGACTGTCCCATTGCATTAAATTGAGTGCATTTATCACAGATAAACTCTCAGCCTCTTTATTTGATATGACAGGCAATACAGAAAGAAAATGAATCTTTCCAGTATTGCAGGCAACAGATACACAGCTGTTTTACTTCTAATTGCCTGATCTACAACTTTTGAAACAATTAGAAAGGATTTAAACAAGGTTGTCCTTAAGCAGCACCAGAATGTAATAAAATATAAAGTTCCTTCTCAGTAAGCTAACTGATCTCCCAGAACTGAATAAAGAAGAAAGGATTTGCAGATGTGTGCAGAAACATCTGTGGGTTATATTCAAACACCATTAAACATTAGGAACTCGGGAAATCTTAAGTCTTACTAACAGAAAATAACAACTATGGTACCCTGTATTTCTTTTGAAACTCATTTAAAATAATTTGGTATTTAAATCATCTGTCACCAATTAATTTTAATAAACTTAATTTCCTAATTTATCCATATCTATTATATACCTATTTCATGCTGATATGAACTTAGTTGATTATGAACTTAGGTGTAATGTAAGGTATTGTTCCTGTAGCTATTCCATAGGCTATTTCTATGATAAAGACAGTCTTCATCAGACTAAAAGATTACTGCCTAGTGTTAAAATATGTATCCAAGGAGTATTTGTGATATAAATGAATTAACAAAGATCAAAAAAAATGAAATCTTGCCATTTGCAATAACATGGATGGAACTGGAGGGTATTATGCTAAGTGAAATAAGTCAGAGAAAGATATCATATGATTTCATTCATATGTGGAATTTAAGAAACAAGAGATGAACATAGGATAAGGGGAGGAAAAATAAGATAAAAACAGAGGTGGGGGCAAACCATAAGAGACCTTAAATACAGAGAACAAACTGAGGGGTTCCTGGAGGGTAGGTGGGTGGGGGGATGGGCTAAATGGATGATGGGCAGTAGGAGGGCACTTGTCGGGATGAGCACTGGGTATTATATGTAAGTGATGAATCACTGGGTTCTACTCTTGAAGCCAATACTATACTGTATGTTAACTAACTTGAATTTAAATAAATAAATTAAAAACATGTGATCTTATAATTTTTTTATCTAAAAACAATTTCTACATTTTGTTACATTTTAATTTTTCTAAAGGGATACAGATGCTCATTGATTTTCTACACTGCAATATTCCTACAAGTGATTTTTTAAATGTATTTATCTTTGTATTTTGTTCGAAGTATCAATTCATTCCCAAGTGACCCCTAACTGCTACTCACTCTACTAATCAATAGGTCATCTAAACTACTTGACTTCTAAACAAGGACTAATAACATAAATCCATATGATCAACAATTATTTGCTTTAGCCATTATTCAGTAGTAGAGTAAATGGGCTTGCCAACAATGGATCAAAACAACAACAACATAAAACCTTGAAACCAGAAACAGTGTAGGCATTTATAGTAACTTTATCCTCTGCAATTTTGCAAAGATAGGCTCCTATGCTCTACAAAAATGGTAAGAATACAGATTATAATACATAAAATTGCTATGCTGGTCTTTTAACACTATCCAACTTCTGAAGGCAATTGTGTCATATCTACAGAGCATATTTCTCCTATTCTTGAAGTTTCAAAATGGTCACTTGATACATAAATTAAAATTCACTCAAAAAGGGTTAATCTGCTAAATTACAAATAATTCATAGGTTCTAGCTGCAAAATAACAAAAATAAAATAGAAGGTTAAAATATTCCCATACGCATTGCATAACAACACATTTACATAGTTTTCTAAGATTTTTCCAATTTCTACTGATTCAATGAATATGTTATACTTTCCAAATTCACATAATCAAGCTTTTCATATAGCATTAACATAGCACTCTCCTAATAACTAAGTTTTAAAATAATGATGTATACCAGGGAAATAAAAGAATATTCCATAAAACAGAGTTTAAGACCCTTGGTTTGGGAGTTACACAAATCTGGCTTCAGGTCATAGCTCTGCTTCTTAATGACTAGGAATGAGATTTCTAGTTACCCAAAAAATATACCCTTACTTTTTTCATCAAAAGCATTCTGAGGGGCGCCTGGGTGGCTCAGTCAGATAAGCATTCAACTTCGGCTCAGGTCATGATCTCACAGTTTGTGGGTTTGATCCCTTCATCGGGCTCTGTGCTGACAGCTTGGAGCCTGGAGACTGCTTCAGATTCTTTGTCTCCTTCACTCTCTGCCCTTCCCCCACCTGCACTCTGTCTCTCTCAAAAATAAATAAAAAAAAATAAAAGCATCCTAATATTGTTGATGATAGCAAAGTGGGAATACAAAAAAAGTATACTATGGCCCATATCACATATTTCTGAGGTAAGTAGAAATTGTTGCCTGGGGTTACTGAGAATGCTTCTTAAGATTAAGGAATAAAACAATAGTATTTATGTTTTGAATTTTTCCTTTTCTTCCTTCCAGTACAGGAGAAACACAATTTAGTAGATTGTACTAGGAGGGAAAAAGCATATGGCAAGAATGGTTGAGCTTAGAAAGAAGAAAGTCCAGAACCTGGCTGACATCTTGGGCTCAGTATCCCAGGCTTGGATTGACTTTCTCCACAGTTCTCATGACAGGAGCAAAATAAAACCTCTCTTTCATTGTAGCCACCATTTTCTAAGTTTCCTTCTTGGAACTGAATGTAATTACTAACTGACATAAAACAGCACCACCACAAGCATAATCATAAATCAAACTACCTCTGAATTCTAGGTTTTCATTCATAAGGAAGGTATAATAACATTTATTAGCTCACATATATTTGGGGGCAGTAAAACTAAAGAAAACACATTTAATTGGACTGATTACAATGCCTACCACAAAATTTGTATTTATTATTTTTTAAGTTTATTTATTTTCAGAGAGAGACAGACAGACAGCATGAGTGGGGGAGATGCAGAGAAAGATGGAGAGAAAGAATCCCAAGCAGGCTCCACACTTTCAGTGCAGAGACCCTGTGCAGCGCTCGAACTCACAACAGTGAGATCACAACTTGAGCCAAAATCAGGCGTTGGATGCTTGACCGACTGAGCCAGCCAGGCACCTCACATTGTAATTTTTATGTCATACTTAAAAGCAAGTATTTCTTTTTTTATACTTTTTACTCGTTTCATTTTACATCTGATGCATCAGAGTATATATTCAGTATTGGTGACCTAATTATCAGATAGGGTTAATCTGGTATTACCATCTCTTTTACATTTGTGACTTTAACAATACATCTAATCATGAAATACAAAATTTACAAGACATGATATGCCTCTGGTATACTGGAATGAATGCATAATACCGTATCTTAAAAGCATTTTGTTATTGTTTTTTTCCAAAACTTACTTTAATTGTACAACCTTGCAAAGTCCCTTGAGTAAAAAACTCCTAGTCACCTCAAAATACAGGAGAGAACACTGTGTCAAAACCAGACGCACTAAAGTTTTCATGAAAGCATCACTTAAAAAGACTAAGTTCAATAAAAGAATTCATACCTCATAAATGAATAATGTCACAATATTTTGATTTTTAAAAGGCTATCAAGAGATAGAAGTAGCATCATTTTAGGCAGCAGCTGAGTTTTCAAATAAAGAATTGAGATATTGACAACAGCAGAGTTGCTAATCATTCAAAGAGGCAATTTAAATAAAATCTATCAGACAGAATAAATGCCAAAAGAATGGACTTAAATGTTCTATGAAGAGATGCATCATTTATTCATTGCTGGTAGGATGTTTTCCTTTAAACACAGCCATATATAAATCGGTTTCTCCCGATTTAATATATGGTTACGTTTTTTTAAATTAATTGTATTCAATTTCATTACATGTCTAATTCCTATGGAAGTTGACAGGTTTATTAGAATATTCATATCTATTGTCAATCTGTCTTGTAGAATTAAACTTGCTGGTTCCGTACATTTTCCACAGGTTCCCCTTATTTTAGTCGTTCTATCTATCATCTATTTTACAGGTACACTCTAAAAGTTAATTCTCTTATGATTCATTCAGGAAAAAAATGATTATTTTTAGTTTACTTGGATGACTGGTTTCCATTCACAATGTACATACTTTTCGATTTTCACATCGTCAGTTATTTCCAAGTTAGTATTTGGCAATTTAGGTATATTTATCCATGGTTTCTCTTTAACAAATCCGGTGATTACTCATTCCCTATTTCCCCTAAATATATAACATTTGTAATATGAATATGTCACACTACAGACAAAAGAGTACTAAAAGTGGACTGGAGAGATTAGACAGTATGTTTAACTAGAAAAATGTGATATTGACCACTCTTTAGGTTAAGTAGAGGTTAGTTTATTTCATCCATTGACTCATTTAGAAATTGTGAATGGATACCAAATTACATATAGAGCATTGTGATAAAAACGGATATTTGTGAATCTGAGTTCAGGGCTTTGTCCAACTAATTTTGAGTCTCTAGCCCCTAGGATATAGGGAAATAGAAAGAGGTGACAGAGAAAAGAATAACAGAAAATGAGAGGGAATAAGTAAAGAGGGAGAGGCAGCTCTGGAAGGAAGAGAAAAAGGTTGAAAGAATGGAAGGCAATAAGTCTGTGTCCTGTGGTGATTAGAAGTCTGGTGTAAACCTAATCTTGAACACAGGCTCTTATTATTAGCAAACCATGCAAGTTTTTCTTCTCTTGGTATCTCATTTTCTCCTTTATATGCTGGATAATCCAATGTACTTCACTGGGTACTTTGGGGATTAAACAGATTATAAGGGCAAAATGTTTAATACATAGTCTGGTAAGAAAACACTCATACATGACAATTACTAGTATATAGCAGAATACATCGTGGGAATTGTGAGTCTTGACATTCATTCAATCCTACATTTGTGTTATAAACGAAGAAATCAAGACCAAGTCAATGAAATAAGATAATGATGTGAAATTAAATGAGCTTATTTATAAACATCAAGCAATTTCACCCAAAATATATAGTTCAAATAATGAACTTCCATACAGCAATTAGGGAAGCACAGGAAAAGGAAGAAATCACCAAAGATATTTAGAAGGAAATATGTAGGGTCAACATGGGCTATGAGAAAAATGAGGAATTAAAAAGGACTACAATAAGGGGAACCTGGGTGGCTGAGCCGGTTTAGCATCTGATTTCAACTCAGGTCATGATTTCATGGTTCATGAATTTAAGCCCCACATTGGGCTCTGTGCAGACAGCTCAGAGTTTGGAGCCTGTTTCAGATCCTGTGCCTCCCTCTCTCTCTGCCCCTCCCCTGCTCACACTCTGTCTCTCTCTCTCTCTCTCTTTCTCAAAAAATAAACATTATATTTTTTAATGGGCTACAATAAAACCCTGAAAGATGACCCTCCCTCCCTCCCTTCCTTCCTTCCTTCCTTCCTTCCCTCCCTTCCTCACATCCATTCTTCCCTCCTTTCCTTCTTTTTTTTTTTTAAGTTTGACCTACTCTTCAGTGGAATCTAGTTCCAGTTGGTTATCCTAACTTAAGATAAAGTGATGAATGAATATAGAATATACATTTATACACATCCTTACACACACACACACACACACACACACACACACACACACACGGAAAGATACTCAGCCATAAAGAAGAATAAAATCTTGCCATTATGGAAATCTTGCCATGAATGGAACTAGAAGGTATCATGCTAAGTGAAAGCCAACTAAAGAATATTACATTCTCTCGAGCTTAAGTACTTATAAAAATTGTGTCTGTAGAATAACAAATACTGTATGACCTCACTTATATGTGGAATCTAAAATAATCAAACTCGTGGAAGCAGAGTAGAATGGTGATTTCCAGGTGCTGAGTAGAGAGAATGGGGAGGTAATGGTCAAATGGTACCCAGTTTAAGTTATGCAAGATAAATTCTGGAGATCTACTATACAGCATAGTGGCCAGAGTTAACAATATTGTATTAAATATGTAAAATTTATTATGAGGGTAGACCTTATATTGTGTTATGATATACATACATACATATATGCATACATGCATAAAGAGGTGGGAAGAAACTCTGGGAGGTGATGGATAGGTTTATGGCCATGATGGTGGTGATGGTTTCATGAGTGTATATTTAATAATCAGTTGTATATTTGCCAATCATTGGGTTCATATACCTTCAATATCTACAGCTTTTTACATGTTAATCATATGTCAATAAAGAGATTTTTAAAACTGTGTCAGATACCTAAAGTTGAATCTTCTCAAGTTCAAAAGCATCCTTGTGCTTGAAAAAGGAAACTTTTTTCTGTGCAAGTTTTTGAAAAGCATAACATATTTTGTGTCTTTAGATAATAAAAACATATTGCAACTGAGGCATTAGAACCATCCATTCTAAACTGTGAATGGTTAGGGACTGAGGATATTTTCATGTGAGATCCCTGATAAAGAGCAGATATCAAGCTGCCAAACAGATTACGGACTTCACCCTTCAGTTTTGTTTTCAGCCTTTGCATACTACCATCCTTGCACACAGAAAAGAGTCACATATGTGATGATTAACTGTGAAAAGTGGCTGTCCATTGTTTATGCATTGCCAGATTAGAAATGGGGTTCCCCTTTTCCATTTGGCATTGAGCTGTAATGAACCCCTATTTATATTTGGCAAAGCAGGACTGTAAGGAGTCTTCAGAGTAAAATCTCTTCTGTTTTCTGGGAAAAATTCAAGTGAATTGCTTAAAATCTTTATTACTATTATGGCTTATATAATATGATAAAAATGGCAAGAAGATAGGTCAGGTATGAAATAGCAAACATAAGAAACAGGTTATAATTTTAAAGGATTTGACAAGAATAAAAGTTAAGACTTTTGTAATGTTTTAATAGAAGTAATTCAGTTAATTTAGGATAGTTTGACAGTAAACCTTGCTATACGCTTGTTCTGAGCAAAGAGACCATATACTCTGACATCATCATCATATTACTTGTTGGGTTCCCAACCTGTACATCCACAATTAGTTAGGTTCTTATGTGTTCTACCAATGGCTATTTTACGTGCATATGTCCATCAGTCTCCAGAATTTAAAGCCTGAAAATTCACATAGTTGTCCTCACTTGTTAACATGGAAATAAAAGACAATCTTGTACAATTTCACAGACAGTAGTACAGAAAGAGTTGCAAAAACGGACACCCAGTATGCTCTGCTAAAAGGGATAATGAAATTTATTCATTAGAATTTCTAAACAAGAATTTCAAGCATTTCATTCTGGCAGGAAAATTTGGGGCTAAGCAAATAGTCTAATAATCATAGCCTATTGTTTCCCTATCTCAGTAAATGGATAAAACTTTCAAAAGCCTGATAAAATCGGTAGAAGATACAAAAAAAAAATTTCCTACTCATCAAGAAATTAGAAAATTCTTGAACTTTAAAATCATAGCTGAAAAGAAAAAAAAAACACAAATATAAGCCTAAGGCAATTTTAAATTTTTCCCTAATTTATCAAATCACATGTCCATGTTGCTTTTTTCACGTACCAAACTACTTATTCATTTATTGATTTATACCAGAGATACCAATTACCTGACTCAAGGGATTTGACTCTTTATTTTGAACCCAAACTACCCATCAGAATTATCTACAACACAACCTCCAAGGTAGCTACTAACTCTGATGCAGAGTTGGCATTTGAATTGAATTTATTTGCAGTGATAAACACAAGATTGGGGCAGGAAAATATAAAGATACATATTTTTTATGAGAGTCACATGCCTTTCCCAGGGTATGGTGGGAAGGATAAAAAACCCAAAATGCTGTCTAGACAAATTGCACAAGGACACTCAAATTTCCTTTTAGCAAAATCTTCCATAGCCTGAGAAGCACCAAATAAAGGAGGTCACTTTCTTATATATAAAAAAACCCACAAACTCTTAGAGTTAAAATGTGTCTTAAGAGACACCACATCCAACCTCTGATAAGATGCATCCATCCTGGATACCACCACCAAGAGCAGAATCCCAGACTCTTCCTCAGTATCTCTATACCTGGATAAATCAGTGCTCCTTGTGTTCAGGCCATCTGAACTGTAGCTTATGTTGCGGGATGTTTTTTTGGTAGTAGTGTGTTTCTCTCTAATTTGTATCTTCCATCCACTGACTCTTTTGCTGTCTTATGCAGCTCCACAGAATGACTTCTATTCCCTTCACATGTTAGCTTTTCAACATTTGAACATAGGTTTTACCTTCCATATTACCCTTCATGTCTCTTTTAAGGGTATGATTTCAGATAAATCTTTTCTTATCTGGCCTTAATTTTCTAATCTATAAAAGGAAAGGTTTAAAGCCACTTTAATATATGAAAAGTAAGTGAAAAGTTTAGCGCTCCAGCTATTGGTTTCCACACTGGATGCCCTAGAAACCCCCCCAGGCAAATACATCTGTGGAAGTCAAAGCTTTACAGAAGAGAGCTTTAGATACACTGAGACATGTGAATGTGAAATGTTTATATACCTGTAAATTTCTGTACTATTTTTAAAAGTGAGATATCTATTTATTTTAGCCATTGCTTAAGACAGTTTTAATTTGACTCACTCTTTTCTGGACATGGTCCAGTTTGTCCAAGTGAAGAGTAGGATTTCAAGAAATTTCCCACATTAATAATAAATTTCAAAACTGGACTCAAGATATGCAAACTATTTTACTAGAAGGCTCTTTTCCTACTTTTATTACAGGAGAAATAAAATAATCTGTCATAAATGGTTAACACTTTAATCATACAGTCAAATACTAAAGGTTGGATGGCCTGAATGATGATTGATGCACATGTGAGTTGAATTTACCCAAAAATCTATTCTTGCATATAAAAGATTCCTTTTTAAGAAAGATACTTTCCTACTCAAACTTCTGAAAATTCTATGAAGTATCAATACATTTCTTTATAGATCCTCTCATGTTATTGCATGAGGCAAGTGCCATCAACATCTTCCATGATTCAATGAGCAAAGTACAGGCAAAGTATTGTCAGACTTTGTCTTCTCACCCTTTAATAGGTTTCAAATCTCAGAATAGAGTTAATTACACTTAAAACAATCATGCTCTACTCATTAAGTACTGTAACTGTCTTAGGATAGAGATATTTCAGAGTGGCAATTTGAATTACACAGTAATTTTTCAGTACATAAATGACAGGACAAAACTACAATGTTATAATTATTGCTTCGTAGAATCTTAATCCTTAAAGAAGCTGAGAGAGGAAAGGAAAACACATTATACTTTTTAAAAAACTTCTTATTTAATGTCTGCTTCTCTTTATTTCTACCTGTGGATTCAATTTACCATTTGGTGTCACTTATTCACTTCAATTTGGCTTTATTCCTACCTCCCATATTTGTGTGCTTATTGTCAAATATGTAACATTCCCATATGTCATATACCTAATAATACAATTGCACAGACATTGTTTTACACAATTTCTTTTTAAGTCAGCTGGTAACAGAAAGAAGATATATGCAGGCTTTTATATTTACTTTTTTTTTTTTTGTATTCAAGTCAGCAGTTTTATTTGAAATAGTCAAAACTGGAAATAATTCAGATATCCATAAACAGATGAATGAATAAAGAGTTTAATTGGTCTTTATATTTACCTACTCTCTTTTAGTATGTATATCACAATTCTTCTACAATGTCACTTTCTTAAGGACTTCCTGGAGTATTTATTTTAAGGCAAGTCTTCCAGCAACACATTTTCTCAGTTTGTTTTTACCTGGAATGTATTTCGTCTCCATTTTGGAAAGGGTTTTGCTGCATGTAGAGATTGATTTTTTTTTTCTCTTTTGAATGTTGAATGTTCTCTTTTGAATGTTTTCTCAATTTGAATGTTATCTCACTACGTTTTAGTCTCCATTGCTTTTGATAATAAATCCCCCACTAATTTTATTGGGTTTAACTTATACATGAGAAGCCATTTTTCTCTTGCTGTTTTCAGGATTCTTTGGCTTTCAAAATTTGACTATGATGTATTTGGGTGTAGGTCTATATGTATTTATCCTACTTGTTATTTCTTGAACTTTGTGGATGTGTCAATTAATGTTTTCATCAAATGTGGAAGGCTTTTAGTTATTATTTCTTTAGAAAAAAATTCTGCTCGTTTCTTTTTCTTCTTTCTGGCACTCTCATTATGCACATATTGGTATGCTTACTGGTATATCAGTTTGTTCTCTATAGTTAAGAGTGTTTCTTGGCTTTCCTCTCTTTTTCTTCCCCTTTATGTTCATTTGTTTTGTTTCTTAAATTCCACATATGAGTGAAATAATGTGGTATTTGTCTCTGACTTATTTCAATTAGCATAATACTCTCTAGTCCCATCCATGTCATTATAAATGTCAAGATTTCATTATTTTTTTATGACTGAGTAATATTCCATTGTGTATATATACCACATCTCTTTATCCATTCATCAATCGATGGACATTTGGGCTATTTCCATAATTTAGCTATTGTAGATAGTGCTGCTATAAACATCAGGGTGCATGTACCCTTTTGAATTAGTATTTTTTTATCCTTTGGGTAAATATTGGGTAGTGCAATTGCTGGAACATAAGGTAGGTCTATTTTTAACTTTTTGAGTAAGTCCCATACTGTTTTCCAGAGTGGCTGTACCAGCTTTCATTCCCACCAACAGTGTAAGAGGGCTGATTATTTTTTAAATCTACTGTTGAGACTCTCTACTGAATTTTTTTTAATTTAGCTTATTGTAATTTTCAACTCCAATAACTCCACTAGTCTTAAAAAAATAATTTCTATCTGGTTGGTTATCCATCATTTGATGAGTGTCATCCTTTCAAGGTAGTTACTTTTGATTCTGTGAACACACTTATAATAGCTGCTCTCAATTGTTTGTCTTCTAGGCCTAATGTATAGGCCCACTCAAAGGCAGTCACTAGTATCTGCTCTATTTTTCTACATATGGGTCACACTTCTTATATATTTCCAAGCTTTGCAATTTTTTATTACTCTTGTGGAAACCAGACATTTTAGATAATTTATGTATCAATTGTTTTGTGCTATATTGATGAATGCTATCTGTATCTCCTGATAAACTGAATTATCTTTCCTTTTCTTCCAGTATGATCACCTGACTTCTCTAACGAACTATTGTTTAATAAACTTTAACCTTGAAAACCATAATTTATAAATCTTCTAGTTTTTAATATTGTAGAGAAGAGTCTAATGTTGTTTGACATTTCTTTAAGAAATACTTATTAGCTTTATTTTGCTGTTGGCACTGTTTTTATTCTGTCCACCTATTTGTAATATTGCTTATTTTTGGAAATTAAAACTTTCCTTCCAGCTAGATGATCAGCAAGATTTTTGTCCTTTAAAAATCTTCTTCTTTTTTTTAATGTTTATTTTATTTTTGAGACACACACACACACACACACACACACACACACACACACAGAATCTAAAGCAGACTCCAGGCTCTGAGCTGTCAGTACAGAGCCTGATGCGGGGCTCAAACTCACAGACCATGAGATCATGACCTGAACCCAAGTCAGACACTTAACCAACTGAGCCACCCAGGTGCCCCTAAAAATATTATTCTGATAACAGGTGAGAACTTTGGAAGTGCACCCTCAACAAAGTTATCTTTTACTACATAGGTGAAAATAGTTTCCATTCCATTTGCTTTAGTAAACTATTCAAGACTGTGATTTTAACGGCTTTATTGTTTTTGGCCATCATAGGTTTTCTTAGTCCAGAATTTGTTTTCTTATTTACCCTCTGGATATTTACCTACAAATCTAAAATCTGCCCATAGGGTGTCAAGTAAAATATCCTCAGTTTCCTTCACTATATGCATGGTTTATTTGAATCTTTTTTGGATTTAAGCATCAGGGACAATTTTAAAATAGCTACTGTCTTCAGGTCCTTTCCTGTTTTGATAACTCTGCTGTTCTAGGGAACCAGCATATACAGCAAGCTTTCTCATCGGCTAGGTCTGCACACAAAGCTCAGAGGATGATTCTATCTATCCTTCTCCATGGTCATCAGTCAGTCTTGCATATCAGTGACAACCCCTGTTGTATGGTAGGGGATGCCTTTTTTTTTTTTTCATTACCATATTCTCTACAGGTAGAGCACACCATAATACAATTATTTTGTGAATTCAATGGTCTATATGAATAGACCATAGAATTCGAATCTCTAATTTGAATAGTCTTAAAATCAGTGCAGTGTTCTTTGAGGAAGCCAATCCTATAAGGATCACTGGATCTAATTTATCCTACATATACATGCTTATAAAGTCACAAAAATGAACAAATTTTATCCATGATAACCAAAATGAGAACATGCCCCTTATTACTCATCCTCAGAGGGTACTTTAGCCGAAAAGATCAAATATCATTCAATATACTGAGAAACTTTCTGATGGTTACAAATGTAAGTACTGATCTACTTGTTTCCTGAAAACAGAGCCCTGGTTGTCCCTCAGACACTGTATCAAATGTAGCTTCTAGATAAGCGAGATGGGCCAGTAAGGTCTAACAGTCCTATTTCGCTGATATTTCTGGCACGGAGCATGCAAATCTACTCTTTCTGAAGGCTTATACAGGAGCAGAGTAAAACATTCAATATCAAAATGTGCCTGAGTACGCCACCTTAAAAAGGAATTATTTGTATGACCTGTCCAGATTGTTTTTCATTCTCTTGAATGAAACAGAATTTTATATTTGTATGATACAGTTTTGACATCTTTCTTTTACGGTCTAAATCCTACTCCAGTGGTATTAAAAACAAATTTTACCTTGTTACTGATGCACTTTGTGCTAATATACTAAAGTCTGGTGGCTAGATGTCACATAATACTGGTTCTTCTCTTTGAAGAAGAAGAACTTTCAGAACTAGGATATTTGCATATTAAAGACTGCAAAGTACAATGAAAGAGTTTACAGCTAGAACATAAAGCCTTTTTTTTTAAATTTGAATACATGTCTTCGAGAAGGAAAATTATATATTCAAACCTGAAGCCCTACACACTTTCAAATCTTAAAGCAAGACCTAAGGAAAGGCAATCAAATAAACAGGGTAATTCAGTGGACTAAATGTCAAGGTAAACTGTTCTTCAGTTTAACTTGAAATCTGAACTTGAGCTGCTAGTTTACCTTCCATAGGTTTTCATTTCCTGTTTTGAGGAAGAAAATAGAGTTCATTTTAGCGACTAAGATATATACCATTTAATCATCATTCTGCCTCAGTAGTAGCTCTAATGACAGTGTAGTTATAAAATGCACAATTCATAAAATAAGTGAAATAAACACATAAAATAAGTAAAATAGGAAAATTATGGAACAGGAGCTATCTACCTTTATAATTACACTAGTTTTTTTTTTTTTTCTCCTATGTTCACAAAGCATTTTTCCCTTATCTTTTTCCATTTTCCAATGCTAACAAAGAAAAGTTGGTTTCTCTGAAATTGAGGTTAAGGTCAAATAACTACTAGAAAAATCTATATTGCCATATGATTGTGTTGATAATAAGAGGGATAGAAGGAACGCTGAAATAAGAGAGACATGAAGTGACTGAAATTATATGAAATTTGACAGGGTCCTACATATCTTTCCAATAACATAGTAAAATTATCCATAACTTCAACACTTCAACAGAAGCACTAAAGGCACAGAAACATGTAAGATCAGGGTGGGTTTTTCTTTATTTGTCTGTTTTTTGTGATTTTGTTTTCTGTGGGTTTTTTTTTTTTTGCATGATTAGTGTCTGTTTATGTCTCTCTAAAATTAAAACAGCACCCATGTATAGATGTTCAATAAACATATGTTTAATAAGTTGATTTTTCATGAAACGTTTTCAGTGTCCTAGAATGTAAAAGTCCCTTTTGTCCTATTCCATGATAAGAAACTGGGTAGCTCTTAATTTGAACTGTGCTTCTTGAATTGTGTTTGATATTCCTTTTATACTTTCTTTCTACTCTAATGATTCTTTCCAATTTCAGATAGGAAGAGGAAATTGTCAGACCCATCCTGTCCCTAGCTGCCACATACCTTGTCCTCTGCATGGGTGAAGTTCCTCAGTTCACATAGGTAGTTTCATCCCATTTCACTTTTATCAAAAGTGCTTATTCAGCTCCAGTCAAAATATTGGCCTTCTGTTCAAGCCGTATCTGCAACTAGTCTGCATGAATGCAATACCTTTGTTTCAATTATTTGATTCTTACCTCCTTCCTAAGCCCTGTAATCACCCCTTTTGACCCAGTCATCAATTGTAGTTCTTCTTTATTGGTCACTGTTGATGGATTCTTGCCACGGCTGGCTTATGGCTATCTCAAAACTCCCTTATACCTGCATTTCTTATTTTCTCTTGCCAGTAACCATTTTGAGACCAAAGCCCTACCCTTGAAGTAAGAATTAGAGTATTCCTCAGACTCCACCTCTTAGTAATTAGATATACAGTAAAAGCTTGGGTTGCAAACATAATTTGTTCCGGAAATATGCTTGCAATCCAAAATATCAAAGCAGATTTCAAGAACCATTGGCTCAGTTGTGATCATGTGATATCCAGTATCACATAATACTCGTATTGCAAAATATCACTTGTTTATCACCTTAAAATGTATTTGAAATGTTTGCTTGTCTTGCAGAACACTTGCAGGACATGTTACTCACAATCCAAGGTTTTACTGTACTCTCTCTTAGAAACGATCACTAAGTTACCACTGAGACTCTTGACCTATCATCCAAGAGGTTATCGTTCCAATTCTGAGGTCTTTACCATCTTTCATGTTATACCATAAAGCATGCCTTCTCAATTTAATATACAATGGCAACATCTCTCATTGTTTCAGAAGGCTTCCTACAAAACATTTTCTATTTATATTTTTTAATGTTTTATTTATTTTTGAGAGACAGAGCATAATAAGCTGGGGAGGGGAAGGGAGAGAGAGGGAGAGGATCTGAAGCAGACTGTGTGCCAACAGGCTGACAGCAGTGAGCCCAATGTGAGGCTCGAACTCACGAACTGCAAGATCATGACCTGAGCCGAAGTCAGACCCTCAACCAACTGAGCCACCCAAACACCTCTGTATTCTTAATTCTTTATATAATTCACTGTTAATCTTTGTGTTTTAAAACCCTCTCTATCCCATTTTCGATACAAAAAACAAATCCACTACCCTATGTTCCCTCTCATCCCATCTTTACTCTTACTATTGAATGTTCTTCCCCTCATATTACATTCAAGCCATATATACTTTCAATTGTTTCACATAAAAACAATGCAGTGTTTCACAGGCTCTTTCCTCTTTCTGGGTGGCTCTTCCTATCTTTCTTCATTTGGCAAACTTTACACATCTTTCAAGACTCAAGTAAGGTATCGCACATTTTTAGGGTTCTCATCTGTGTCCGGTGGTTCCCTTAACATAATTCTTAAGAACAGTTAAGGGTAGCATGATTTGAATTTCTAGTTCTGCTACTGAGACTCTGGGCCTCAGTTTCAGTGTATGTGAAATGATATGGTTAAGGCATTCATTATCTTTTCAAAACCTACACAGGTGTTTCATAAGTGGACCTAGAGTTGAATCTGACTTGCTGCCCTGCCTCTTTCTTGTCTCCGATACTCTCTTTACAAATTCAGTTCCTTTGCTCTCAGAGTGAATCATGACATGTAACATATTTAATTTGGTATCTGCTTAACCCTCCACATCAAGTGCATTTGTATTTGCTTTGTAAAATTGTGATACTTATATATTTATATTTTATTTTATATACTTAAATTATATTCTTGCAAAGAAAGTCTGATTATCATAAGTTGTTACAATACATTATAGTTCTATACATTTGGATTTGATTTGTGGTCAACTATAACCTACAATAATTTGCCTGATACATTTATTCCCTGCCAGTTGTTTACAGGCTATAGTTTCATTGCTTTTCTGAAGTCTGCTATTATGTCCATATTCCTTTAAAACATCCAGATATATGACTAATGTTCTCATTTGCAGGAATGTCTTAACTTTTTTTTGCTTGTGTTTCAGGATATTAGTAAACATTTCTAATTTAGTACTATCTACAAATGTAGTAAGTGGAATTTCACAAATGTTTAAAAACAATTTAATTATTCAATAGAAAAGATCTTGTTAAGAGCAACATATTTATCTACAATTTCGCTTACCAATAGTGGACATCGTTCATTACTTGATTCGATATAGATGTTAATGAAATAAAATAAAGTTACAATTTTTTTCACAGGTTTTGATATTTTTTTTTTTGGTCAAGATTTGGATTGGGGCATCTGTGTGGCTCAGTTGGTTAAGCATCCCACTCTTGATCTCAGCGCAGGTCATGATCTCGCAGTTCATGAGATCAAGCCCAGTGTCAGGCTCCGTGCTGACAGTGTGGAGCCTGCTTGGAATTCTCTCTCTCTCCCTCACTCTCTGCCCCTCCCTCACTTCCTCTCTCTCTCTCAAAATAAATAAATATTTTCAAAACAAAAAATAATAATAAAGATTTGAATTTTATGCCTTTGTTTGGTACTTAATACAACTTTGTTCCCTTCCATTTACATTATTTCATAATCTTTCACGCACTTATGTTTTCCAATGGCTTCCATTTGACTAAAATCAAAGAGAGATTTCTGTCCAGTTATTGTGTTCTAATGACAGTCATAACCAAGAAAATGTTCAGATGCACAAGTTACTTTGCTCAGAACCATAATCATGCCACCTCTGACGAACCAGCCTTGAATAAGATATACTTACATTCTAAAACTCACAATTTGGCAAGATGCTGATATCTCCACTACATATTACTCATCTATTCACTGATTCAATAATATTATTTATTACCAGCCAACCACAGTGCTGAGATCTAAAGGCAAGAAAAATGGGAGTCCTATTGTCATAACACCTACAATCTGGTGGAGAATGGAGATAAGTGAACAATTATAACACAAAAATAACAATTATAATCCTCCAGTGGAAAAGTGCAGGATAGTATGGGATGCACAGAGAAGGTTCCTTAGATGGGATATCAAGGAAGGTTTTTGTTTTGTTTTGTTTTGTTTTGTTTTTTAGAAAAAATGGTAATTAAGACATGAATAGAGAAAATTAACCAGGAATGTTAGAGTGCAGGGGCTAGATGAAAATACAGAATATACCAGAGAGAGATATTAGCAAATGCAAAGGCTAGAAATGGAAAATTCTTGGAAGATTTGAACAAGTGAAATTGGTACCAAATGGTCAGACAGTATATGAGTACAAGAAAGGAAAGAAGTAACAAAAGGTGGGTTTGGAGCAAAATCCTTCAGGGCCTTGTCAACTATGTGTAGGATAGAGATAAATATAACCTAAGTGAGTATTGAAATATAATTCCTAATATACTATTAGTTTTCCAGGAAAACAAGTATCCTGAACTATGGTCAAGGGAGGATTTTTTTTAAGTTTATTTATTTATTTTGAGAGAGGGGGAGGAAGGGCTGAGAGAGAGGGAGAGAGAATCCCAAGCAGGATCTGTGCTGTCAGCGCAAAGCTCCACAGAGGGCTCCATCCTGCGAACTGTGAGATCATGACCTGACTGGAAATCAAGAATCAGACGCTTAACTAACTGAGCCACCCAGGTGCCCCAAGGAAGAATATTAGTTAAGAATATAGCATTATTTTCCATCTTTCTAGGATGCCTCCTTTCTCACTCCCTTAATCCCACGCATTTCTTGATTTTTCCTTCATATAGCACATTACTCATAAAGTCTTTCTTTGCATTAAATAAATTCATCTTCTCCTTTCTGAATCTGCATGCTTTCACCCCCCCCCCAATATGCTATGTCAAAATCTTCCTCAACATAGAGGTATTTGTAAACTTACCTTCTCTTACAAGACTAGGTCCTTGAGAGAAGGTACTAAGTAATGATTTTAGCATTCCTCTTATATGGGCTTCATACATTATTAAATCAATGAGTTGACAATACATCTATTCTTAGTGTTAATTTAGCTGAAGCTATTGAAATTGCACTTAAAATACTTTTTCCTTTGAAAAAGCACCATCAGCCACTCACAATGAAATTAAAGAACACCCCACTAATGCATAAGTGAATTACCAATGAACAGAGACTGAAAGGCAGGTGGTAATAACCAGTGTGGGATAGCATTTCTTTCTCAGGACAATGAGTTCAGCCAGCTATTTGAATTTGAACTCAGCTTGAACTGAGTGCACCAATTTCATATAAATGTTGAAAATGGACTCTCTTTGATTTTTATATCAATTAGATGCCAAGGACTCAACTAGTCTATGAAGATGAGCAGAGGTAGCAGAGACAGGTTGAGTTTAGTTCTCTAAAATGTCTTGTTACTTCAGTGGTGTGAATACAATATTTGTAAAATGACTGATCGGGGGGCGCCTGGGTGGCGCAGTCGGTTAAGCGTCCGACTTCAGCCAGGTCACGATCTTGCGGTCTGTGAGTTCGAGCCCCGCGTCAGGCTCTGGGCTGATGGCTCAGAGCCTGGAGCCTGTTTCCGATTCTGTGTCTCCCTCTCTCTCTCTGCCCCTCCCCCGTTCATGCTCTGTCTCTCTCTGTCCCAAAAATAAATAAACGTTGAAAAAAAAAAAATGACTGATCGGACTTGAGAATTTTGCCATCTGGGGATATTTCCTTTGTGCAAAGTTAAAGGATATACAAAAGTATAACGGCAACAGTAATATTTATTGAGGATTTACTAAGTAACACTATATATCATTAATTTCCCATATAAAAATCCTGAGTTATGTATCCTTACTATCCCACTTCTGCAGAGGAGAAAACCTTCTCCTACATATTGTTTGTCAATACTTGGGACTATCTTCCATATCTCTTAAAAACCTTCCCTACTGTAGTCTTCATACATTGTTTCTTCAGCTGTTCTTAAAAACAATGTGTTTAAAATGGCATGACTGACTTGAATAAGCTTAGTTTTGGGTTTATCATTCTTACAGTCTGCCAAGCAAATCCACACAGCACACCAAAGAGTTTCACCAGCCACGTAGGAACCTCACTTGCTTTCCTGTGAACATAGTATGCCATGCCTTATAATACCATATGAGTTCTCTGAGAAACCGACTTACATTGATGTCGATCTACATTTATGGCTACGATTATAAGACGTTTTCCTAACCTGCCACCACCAAAACTGCATCTCCCAGGTTTCCAACTGGGCTACCATTATTTGCATCCCAACTGTAGGACCTGAAAAAGATGAACTTTAGGGATAACTTTAGAAGTGGTCCTGTTTCAATACAGCCTGCTGCATACTTGTTATATCCTTTTTTGTTTTTAAGTTTATTTATTTTGAGAGAGAGAGAGACAGACAGACAGACAGAGAGAGAATCCCAAGCAGCCTCCATGTGGTCAGCATGGAGCCCGACACAGGACTTGAATTCACAAACTGTGAGATCATGAAATTTAGCCAAAATTTCAAGGGTCTGATGCTTAACTGACTGAGCCACCCAGGCGCTGCCCCCCACCCCCAACTTGTTAGATCCTTACTCTGGTTAGTAGTCCTTAACTAAAATCTTTAACAGCAAGGGTTTAGAGGTTTATGCCACAAAACCACAGACTCACCACCTGGGTTTCACCTAATCTGTCGTTAACAATTCCTCATTAAGAAAGTATTTTGTAACAAAAATCCTGGGAATTTTTTCAGTAGTGAGAACGACCGGGAGATTAAATTTCATTTTCAAAGGACTGTAGAATAGGCATTCAAAGTCAAAGAAAACACTTGAAAGGCAACACTTATCATTAGGTTATAAAAATTAAAGATGTAAAGTTATATGCAAATCTTACAGAGTATCATTTGAGAAAACCACTTTAACTCTTACTATGTATACTTGAGAATATTTTATTGTGTGAATGTTAAAGAACACTTGACAGAATTATTTCATTCTCGACACAAGACATATATTTTCTTCAGTTTCACTCTGTACTTGACAGGATACATTTAAAACCATATCATACATAAATTCATGGAATGATGAAGAAACGCAGCAGCGCATAAGAAAATAGGACTGCTTCTACCTACATGATTTCAGTTCTCTGCATTTGCAGTTTCTCAATTACGATTTTCACACTTTCTCTCTTGGCACCTTACACTGGATACAGAAGTTAAAGCCCAGCTATCAGCACTTCAGCATCGCGTTTACAAAGAAAAGCAAACATCAAACTCCCCGTCTCCTGTGCACTACAGAGCAAATGTGCCAGGAGGAAAAACAGTTCCCTTGCAGAGCCTGCACAAAGAATTTCTTTCTCAGAACTGTAGAGAGAAATTCTTCAAGGTCTTTCTAGCCCCAAGAGAGATAGAGGACACTCGAGAAAATGGCAGTTTTTTTCATTGTTTCTCACAGAGGGCGATGTTGCCAATAAGTGGTATGGCCTTCCCAGTATATGTAAAAATAGTCGTTTCTAAATTTATTTTTTATTTAGGCTTTGTTGAGGGGACAGTTTTAGGTTCACAACAAAACTGAGGGAAAGACAGATTTCTCATACATCCTCACCCCATATATACACAGTCTTCCCAATTATCCATATCCCTCTCCCCTGACCAGAGGAGTACTTTTTTTTTTAAACAATTGATGAATCTATACTGACATATCACGATCAACCAAAGTCCACAGTTTACATTGCAGTTTGTCCTTGGTGTTGCACATTCTATGGGTTTGGATAAATGTATAGTGACAGGCGCCCATCATCATGGTATCATACATTGCCCTTAGCCCTCACTCCTTTCTCCCAAGCCTTGATGACCACTGATTTTTGCATTATCTCCATAGTTTTGCCTTAACAGAATGTCATATAGTTAGAATCATAAAGTCTGTAGCCTTTTTAGATTTTTTTTTCACTTAGTGATATACATGAAGTGTTCCTCCATGTCTCTTTATCAGTTGATAGCCCGTTTCTTTCTGTCAGTGAGTAAGATTCCATTATCTCTGGATGTACCCGTTTGTCCATTCACCTACTGAAGAAAGTCTTGGTTGCTTCCAAGTTTTGGCAATTATGAATAATGCTGCTATAAAGATCCATGTGCAAGTTTTTATGGGAACATAAGTTTCCACTTCTTTGGGTTAATATGAAAGAATGCAATTGCCAGCTTGTATAGTAAGAGCATGTTCAGTTTTGCAAGAAGCCACCAAACTGTCATCCAAAGTGACTGTACCATTTTGCATTCCCATCAGCAAGGAATGAGAGTTCCTATCGCTCCACATCCCTCTCAACATTGGGTACTGTTGCCAAACTCCACTCTAACAATAACACAAAAATAACCAAATACCATTCCAAGAGATGTGTAGTGGTATCTCACTGTTGTTTTAATTTGCATTCCCCTAATGACATATGATGTAGAACATTTTTTCATATACTTATTTGCCATCTGTGTATCTTTTTTGGTGAGGTGTCTGTGAGGACTTTGGGCCCATTTTTTAACCTGAGTATTTTCTTGTCATTGATATTGATATTAAATTGATATATTTCACAGAATAGTCACCCTTTTTAAAGTATCCATTTCAGTGTTTTTGTTGTTTATAAACAGAATTGTGCAAACATCACTGCAATTTAAATATAGAACATTTTCGGGGCGCCTGGGTGGCGCAGTCGGTTAAGCGTCCGACTTCAGCCAGGTCACGATCTCGCGGTCCGTGAGTTCGAGCCCCGCGTCGGGCTCTGGGCGGATGGCTCAGAGCCTGGAGCCTGTTTCCAGTTCTGTGTCTCCCTCTCTCTCTGCCCCTCCCCCGTTCATGCTCTGTCTCTCTCTGTCCCAAAAATAAATAAATGTTGAAAAAAAAATTTTTTTTAAAAAATAATAAATAAATAAATAAATATAGAACATTTTCAACACTCGAAAAACAAAACATTAAAGTCATTGGTAGTTTTCCCCTCTTCTCCCTTTCCAACCCACAGCCCCTAGAAAAATAATCTAATTTATATTTCATGGAGTTGGTAATTCCAGACATTTTCATAACTGAACAATACACTATACTTCTTATAGGACTAGTTTGTTTCACTTAGCACAATGTTTTCAAGGTTCATCCATATAATAGGTGTCTGTACCTCATTCTTTAAATTGCCAAATAATATCCCATAGTGTAGACATACACTATTTTGTCAGTTTTAAAATTTCCTATGTTTAGGATTTATCTTTTTACCAAAGGATTTAACACTCTATTTTTTAGTATCCAAATATGTGATAGAAAAATTAATCTCTCCTCTTATCAAAAAAATTAATTATACACTTTCACAATATATGAGTATTATGAATGGAATGTTCTAATAAATGTAAATTTGGATTCTAAGGGAACTTTTCTGTAATCTTAAGTAACAATAAAGCTGATTCTGAAATCTTGAAATAGTCTCATGGAAGACTGCAGTCAAAATCTCAAATAAAACGGTAACTATCCTCAATTTATTGTTTCATTTAAATGCACAAAAAACAATTTCTATTTAGGTTTAAAGTACTAAAGATATTTATTTTGTGCCTCAATGTAAAGCAGACCCAGTTAGAAAAGACATCTTTCAGGGGGAACTGAAGTCCATTAAAAAGATTTAATTTGCCAATATTTAGAGATTTTCAATAACAGAATATATTCCTTGCCTCTAGTAGTGATCAGGCTATGTTGCTATCCAATATACACTGAGATACTTAAAGTCTGGCTACAAGATATCCAAATACTCTTTCAACTCTAGAATGCAATATTCTATATATTGTGCAGCTCCAATAACCATCCAGCTAATAAAATCAATATCTTATAATTGTGTCACTCAGACTTGACATAATGTGAGCACTGATTTATTACATAAACTAGGGTACAGTTTTCAAGCTAAGACAGTAAAATTTCAAAATTACTCTTCAAATTATGTATTAGATTTATGTTTTAATAAATAAAATTAATACATACATAAGAGGTTCTATTTTAAAATATTTTAAAACTCCTAGCACATGGTTATCTCTAATTAGTATCAAAAGAGCTAGCATATCTATGTCATTAAAATGAAATTGACATGTCACTCTATACAATGACATTGATTCATAAATGTTCTCAAATCCCCAGCTGTTAGAATCTTTCTAGCCTACAGCATGGTGAACCCTTCTTATTCTTCCATTCTAAACAGCAGTTTGATTCCTTATATTTTTAACTGAATCTTCCGACTGAGATACCAAAAACCACCATAAACAGCAACATTAACATTTAAATGTCTTTGGCTAAAGTTGTGAACATTTAGTCATATAGTTTGTCTCATTCAAAATTATCTACTTCAAGTGCATTCAGGGTTTTCAGAAATAGCACAGTACTTTTACAAGTGACCTATGATTGCAAGTGGTTCTCCCAAATACACACCAGTGGGATTAAGGTAACTAGAGTAAGTCAATGTACCCCTTTTATAAATTCATTCCACATATTTTAAAAAAATCAAACATTTTCTGATTCTCCCTATCCATTTTCTTCAATAAAAATTTAATCCATCCACTATGATCATTAATCCACAATTAAATGTATGTGCATTCAAAAATAAGTAAACCAACTTCCCCCCCCCATACTTTTGTAGACAAATTTTTCCAACAATTATGATTGTTCACTTATATAATAGTTATGTAATTCCTTACCTTCCTAGAATGTCATGGACACACAGGCAATAAAAATTCCCCCTTTTACTGAAACAAAACAATAAAACCATGATATTGGGCAAGCCTAGCTGAGGGCATACCTCCTACAGTTTCACTGCTAAATATAGTCTTTTGCACTTATCTTTACCACAAATCTATGAGTGACAGCTAAATTAAGTTACACAGCCATTAAAAACAATGAAGGACTAGCTATTTTTATAAATGAGTGACTGTTTTTCATTATTAAAGTAGCAATCTATCATATTGCCCAAAACTATCTTGTATAATCATCAGTAGCACCCAAATAAGGGCTCTGTCCATATATTCTTTCATTGACTATGAAAATTGAGGGTGTATCCTCACTGCCTCTCCCTATACACATTTATTTATTTATTTATTTATTTATTTATTTATTTATTTATTCACTCATTCATTCATTCATTTACAGAGTGAGCGGGGGAGGGGCAGAGTGTGGGGGACAGAAGATCAGAAGCAGGCTATGTACTGTCAGCGCAGAGCGTGATGGGGGACTCAAACTCAGGAACCATGAGATCATAACCTGAGCCGAAATCAGACATTCAACCAACTGAGCAACCCAGGCACCCCCATACACACTCTTCATAGCAGCTATAATTACCATTTCTTCCACATAACAGGGTATTCTTCAAATTGATATTTAATGTTCAGTAATGGCCTATCAGTTTAGTAAATGTCATATAAAAATTAATACTGGACTTACTTCTCTCCTTTCATATGTCTGAAGGGGTGACCTTCTCTAAAGCAAATGGCTTTTGGCATCACCTTCAAAAAGAAATCCTGTATTCATTAGCAGTTACTCTTGCTTGTGGTTTTGTATTATATCTAAGAAATCACTGCCTAACTTAAAGATGCACTCCTATGTTTTACATTTTAGAATTTTATAGTTTTAACATGCATACTTATGTCTATATATCTATTTTAATCATTAAATATGATGTGAAGAGTCCAACTTTATTCTTTTGCATGTGGATATCCATTTGTCCATTATTAACTCTTACTTTTGCTACCTTGACATTTGAAACTGATCTCCTTATTCTTTTTATTTGTAAAAGGTAGATTATAACTGTAGTATGTATAGATTCATATATTTAATTTCAATTTTATATCTTCATCTACTTATATTTTGGGGTGTGTAACTTTTTGAGTGCATTAGAGGAAAAGTGCCAGTCCCCTTACTTATTTTCTTACTTATTTTCTTAGACTATAAAACAAACTAATTGATTATAAGTAATTATTTGAGAAACACCACCACACAAGGAGCTCCATATTGAATTTCTGTATTTAGTAGACACAGTTTGGTCTATTAAAATTTTTTTAAATTAAAGCAAGGTAGTAAAATATAGTATTTATAATAAAAGGTAGATTTTATTTCAGGATAAAACTTCATTTTGTTTTGGTAGTTTTTGTCACAGGTAGTATTCAGACTTTTTTGCATTAAAATATTATGATAACTGGTATTTGTAAACAGTATTCATAGAAATTTGTAAAAGTTTTCTCTTTTTTTCCCTTCTACCTGGAAGTTTGCTTGCTCATTTATTTTTCTCTTCCAAGTTTTAATTTAAATTCCAGTCAGTTAATGTACAGTGTAATAACAGTTTCAGGTGTGAAATTTAGTGATTCATCATTTACATACAACATTGAGTGCTCATCACAAGTGCCCTCCTTAATACCCATTACCCATTTAGCCCATTCCTCTACCCAACTCCCATCCAGCAACCCTGTTGTTCTCTATAGTTAAGAGTCTATCCTCTGGTTTGCCTCTCTTTCCTCCCATTCCTCCCTATTTTCATCTGTTTGGTTTCTTAAAATCCACATGAGTGAAATAATATGGTATTTATCTTTCTCTGACTTATTTCACTTAGCATTATACTCTCTAGCTCCATCTGCATCATTGCAAATGGCAAGATTTCATTCTTTTTAATCGCCGAGTAATATTTCATCGTGTATAGATCACTGATGGACATTTGCGTTGTTTCCATAATTTGGCTATTGTTGATAATGCTGCTATAAGCTTTGGGGTGCATGTATCCCTTTGAATCAGTATTTTTATATCCTTTGGGTAAATACCTAGTAGTACAATTGCTGGATTGTAGGGTAGTTCTATCTTTAACTTATTGAGGAACCTCCATACTGTTTTCCCAGAGTGGCTGCACCAATTTGCATTCCCACCAATGGTTTAAGAGGGTTCCCCTTTCTCCACATCTTTGCCAACATCTGTTGTTTCTTATGTTGTTAATTTTAGCCATTCTGACAGATATGAGGTGGTATCTCATCACGGTTTTGATTTTTATTTCCTTGATGATGAGAGATGTTGAGCACCTTTTCATGTGTCTGTTAGCCATCTTCAGAAAAATAGTCTTCTTCAGACCTTCAGGTCTTCTTCAGAAAAAAAGTCTATTCATGCCTTCTGTCCATTTTTTAATTGAATTATTTTGTTTTTGGGTGTTGAGTTTTATAAGTACTTTACAAATTTTGGATACTAACCCTTTATCTGATACGTCACTTTGCAAATATCTTCTCCCATTCTGAAGGTTGCCTTTGTTTTATTGTTTCTTTTGCTGTGCAGGTTTTATCTTGATGAGATCCCAACAGTTCATTTTTGCTTTTGTTTCCCTTGCCCCAAGAGACATAGAGACATACCTAAGAAGTTGCTATAGCCAAGGTCGGAGAGGTTGCTGCCTGTGTTCTCCTCTAGGATTTTGATGGCTTCCTGTCTCACATTTAGGTCTTTCATCCATTCAGCCAAATAAAATGGCTCAGTTTTATTCATCTGCATGTTGCTGTCCAGTTTTCCCAACACCATTTGTTGAAGAGACTTTTCCATTGTATTTTCTTTTCTGCTTTGTTGCAGATTAGTTGACAGTTTTATTTGTTTTATTCGTCTGCATGTTGCTGTCCAGTTTTCCCAACACCATTTGTTGAAGAGACTTTTCCATTGTATTTTCTTTTCTGCTTTGTTGCAGATTAGTTGACCATACAGTTGTGGATTCATTTCTGGGTTTCCTATTCTGTTCCGTTGATCTATGTGTCTGTTTTGGTGCCAGTACCATACTGCTTTGATCACTACAGCTTTGTAACATAACTTAAGTCTGGAATTGTGATGCATCCAGCTTTGCTCTTCTTTTTCAAGGTTGCTTTGTCTATTCAGGATCTCTTGTGGTTCCATACTACTTTTAGGATTATTTGTTCCAGCTCTGTGAAAAATGCTGGTGGTATTTTGATAGAGATTGCATTAAATGTGTAGATTGCTTTGGGTCTCTTGCAATCCATGAGCATGGAATAGTTTTCCATTTCTTTGTGTCCTCTTCAATTTCTTTATCAGTGTTTTATAGTTTTTAGAGTACAGATCTTTTAACTCTTTGGTTAGGTTTATTCCTAGGTATCTTATGGTTCTTGGTGCAATTGTATATGGGATCAAGGAATTTTAACAGTTTTTCCATTTTAATTTCACAGATTAGAGTGAAACTAACTTCTACAATATATCTTGACAAATTTCAACACATTTTGTTTAAGAAGTGATGCAAAACTATTTAAAAAGTTCACTTTATTAGTGGTACTCTATCTATAGCACCAAAAAAATGTTTTTGGTCTTGTCTTAATATGTTTTTTTTTTTTTAATTTAAATACAGCACATGCATTGTAATTCAAAAAACTTGGCTTCAGTCCATTATATAATTTCAGGACTGTCTTACAAACACATTCCAAGAAATGAACATAGAATATCAGAGCTAAATAACTATGGGATGAAAAATTTTTATATATGTAGGTAAAGGGTCTTAACAATCCCTGACTGAATTTTAGAATGTAGACCTGCATTTAATTACTTAACAGCATGCTTTTATTGAGTATACCATTATGTCATTCAAATGTTTGATTATATTTAGATTGGTAGTATTGTGTAAGTTAACATATTAACTCATTTTAAGGATCTTTGTACAGATACATTGTAAGTAAGCAAGTTTCTTCCTCATATATACTTTTTGTAGGAAATCTCTAAAGGGGGTTTTAAAAATTCAATTTGTAGCACTTTCATAATTTGCACTGCCAATCTGCATCTTCATTATAAATATTTTCTAGATGACACTCTCCATGGCATTGTTCAAAATGATTAAAGATGGTCTTATAATATTATTGCTTATATTAATAATAACAAATTATCAATAAATTACATTTACACATATAAAATCTGTCTTCTTGAGAGATTATGTCCCTTCTTTTGATAATTATGCTAAGAGACTTATAGGTGGTTTCCCTATCTCTCCTAGATGTAGGAAGTTCAGAAATATTTAGGATTCAATTACTTTCTATATCAAGACGTTATCCCTTCCTTTTTAAAACCTTTATCTTCTATTGTTAGATTGATGTGTGTGTGTATTCATGTATGTATATACATATATACATATATATAATACATACATATATACATATATATACATATATACATGTACATGTATATATTTGTATTTTATTTCAGAGGTGTTCAAGAGATGGCATAAAAAAAATCTTATTCCAAAAATCAACTTGATGATTAGCAATCCCAATCAAAATCCTGCAAGTTATTTTGTGCATATTGACAAACTGTTTCTAATGTGCATATGGCATCTCAAAAACCCAACAGCCATTACAATACTGAAGTAGAATAACAAAGTTGGAGAACTGACACTCCCCTATTCAAGGATTACTATAAAGCCACAAGAAGCAAGGCAGTATATTATTTTTGAAAAATACACAAACAGATCAATAGAACCAAATAGACTAAAAATAGACTCACATAAATATAGTCAACTGATTTTTAAAAGGAGCAAAGACAATAAAAAATTTCAAAGATAGTTTTTTCAACAAATCCTGCTAAAACAACTAGATATCCACACACAACAGGTGAATCTAGACACAGACCTTACACTCTTCACAACGACTGAAAGATACATCACAGGCCTAACTGTAAAATGCAATATTATAAAGCTGCTGTAACACAGAAAAAAATCTAAATGACCAAGGGTATATTGTTGACAGTTTAGAACACCAAAGTCATGATTCATGAAATAATTGATAATCTAGACTTTATTAAAACTAAAATAACTAGCTATAAATAGATAATGTAAGAGAATGAGAAGATAAGCCACAGACTGGGACAAAATATTTGAAATAAAATCCATCTGATAAAGGATTGCCATCCAAGATATAAAAAGAATGCTTAAAATTCAACAACAAGAACAAAAAAAAAAACAATTAAAAATGGGCCAAAGACCTTAACAGACACCTTATCAAAGAAGATACACAGCAAAATATATTTATATATATAAAATTATAAAACAACTTGGTATGTCATCAGGAAAATGCAAATGAAAACAATGACATAGAACTACACATATAAAAAATAAAAACAAAATATACCAAGACTGAATCATAAACTATAGATAATAGGAGTTGACTACACAATTGAAGAGGAAGCAAAATATTTGTATAATTAAAACTATAAAACATTGCTGAAAATAATAAAGATAAATAAGACATTTCTTGTTCAAGGACTGGAAGACAATATTATTATGATGTCAATTAGATACAATAAAACCTACAAACTCAATGCTATTCTTTAAAAAAAAAAAACAACCCAATGTCATTCTAACCAAAATATCAACCATAATTATGTTTTCAGGCATAGAGAAACTTATTCTAATATGCTTTTGGAATCTCAGTCATATTCAGAAACCCAAAGCAATACTGAATATGAACAAATTTGAACTCCTACTTCTGGATTTCAAAACTATAAAACACTTATCAGAAAAAGTGTTCCTTATCAGGAAATAGTGTTATGACATTGATTTTGGCAATAATTTATTAGATATGACAAAATAATATACAAATGACTAATAAGCACAAGATGATCAATATCACTTATCATTAGGGATATGAAAATCAAAACTCATGAGACAACAACCTCATATCCATTAGGAGGGCTACTGCAAAATAAACAAGATAATATGTGCTGACAAGGATGTGGAGATCGTGCAAACTTATACACTGTTGGTAGGAAAGTAAAATGGTGTAGACAGTGTGAACAACAGTATGGTCATTCTCAAAAGATGAAAAACAGGATTATCATATGATCAGCAATTGCACTGCTCTGTATATACCCCCCCCAAAATAACTGAAAACGGGAAATAAAATATTTGCATTCCCAAATTTATAGCAACATTTTAATTTGAAAAAAATAAAAAAAAGAAGTGTTTATCAACAGATAAACACAAACATAATGCAGAATGTTATTCAGCCTTAAGATGGAAAAAGACAGTCTGACACATGAAAAAATAAAAATAAATTTGATGAAAACCCCTCAAAACTCCAACAGTCATCTGCATTGTGAAGATTTGGAGACACGTATTCAACAAACAGAAAATGATAGGGGGAAGCAATTTCATTTTCATATCCATAGAGTTGATTTGGATTAGGGAAAATTTATTCACTCTATTTTATTTAAACAGGTTCCTATTTTTAAAAGGAGTGCAAGGAATGATTGCTGTCCTGGTGAAATTCTTTTTAATCCTTGTGATTTTTACAAAATAACACAGCAGAAAGATACAGAGTACATACTGAGGAGGTAGTGAGGGGGGACACAAATACATTGAATGTGTATGTGCTATATATTGACTATTTCATATAATCTTCATATGTGGCAAGGCAAATATTATGCTGAATTTTATATAAGTACACAAAAATGAGAAAATTTAAATAAATTGCTACAAACAGCTACTAAGTGGCAGCTCCAAAACTCATACAGAAGCAAATGATTATTACTTTTTAAAATAATAAAACATGGGGGTGTCTGGGTGGCTCAGTCATTTAAGCATCTGACTCTTCATTTTGGCTCAAGTCATGATTTCACAGTTTGTGGGATAGAGCCCTATGCTGGGCTCTGCACTGACTGTGCAGAGCCTGTTTGGGATACTCTCTCTCTCTCCCTCTCTCTGACCCTCCCCCACTCTCGTGCCCACGTGCATGCACTTACTCTGTCTTGCAAAATAAACATTTAAAAAAATAAAAATAAAAATAAATAAAACAGACACATGCCAAGGGCCCTGAGAGTGAAGAACTAAATGGAATATGTAACAGAAGTCAGCAAGAACAAATTTTATGTTCATATGTTTTATATCAAGAGACCAAAATATTTTAAATTCAAGGCATATCCTTTTGAAAGCACATCAGAGAAACAGAGAAGACAGTTTGAAAGGCAAATAAAATGATTCAGGACCTTAGAGGTTTTATTTTAAGTGAAACTAAGGATAAAACAACTAGGCAAGCATTCTTGTGGCAAATAAATATATGAATATGAAAATACCAATTTCAAAGCAATATAAAAAGAGTTGAATGAATAGGAAATCACTATTTATCAAAAAGATGTAAAAGATCATACACTTCTGAATGGTTGACAGATGGCAGAGAAGTAAAAACAAAAAAACAAAAAAAAAAAAACACAAAAAACAGACCGAATCTCCCACATGCAGAACTGAATGAAACTTCTTAAAACACAGCACCTGGCAAAGACACAGGGGGAGATCCTGCCTTTGGTGTGAGGTAGGAAGAGAATGACCCACGGAATTCCACATGCAGGAGAAAACCAGCGATTCCACATTTCCTGTATCCACACACGTACAATATGACCTCTGGAATTTTCAACTGAAAACTCATATATACACACTTTTATCTTTTTTAAGGAGGGTATTAGTAATGCTTCTCAGGTTAGATATATAGAACAACTGACTGTAGGAGTGCTTGCCTTCAGGAAATCTAATTTTACTAAGCAAGGGGAATTTTAACATAACCGTCTCCCTATTTCGTTTATCCAATTTTGGTCTGATGTAATTCTTAACAGAAGGTTTTATTTTATAATTTTGTCTGAGAATTTAACATAACCTTAGTGGAAAAATCCAAAGGCATTGTTAGACGATCTAAGATACATATACAATTAAGATTCTAATACGATCATTTCAGAATGGAATTGTGTGCTATAGTTTTCATATGTGAACTATGGGAAATGTGTTATTACACTTGAAGTGCTTGCTAGGCCAGCATCCCCCCACCTGCCACTGCCTTGTAAGCAGTTCACACTGTGTAAGCAAATCACTGTGTAAGCAAACATAAAAGTATAGCATAATACATACAAATATAGCACAAGGAGGATATACTAATTGTAGTGCTTTCTTTCTACCTGGGTGAGGGATCAAAGTGGAAGAAAGGGTTTGTGTTGTACGTGACATTTGTTCTTAGGGGATGAGCAGCATCGGCAGCAAAGTAAAGAAATGTGTTTAGAAAAAAATAAGTATTTCAGTGTAGCTTAATCAGGAAGGGCTCTAATTACAGAAAGGCAGAAGACATTGCAATAAAAATTTTTACTTTTTTAATTATTGAATTTGTCCTTCAAGTATGAAATATATTTAAGAATTACACCAAATGTCCATCAATTGGAGGACCATTTGACTAGATGATGGTGCAGGGGATACAAGGATCCAGTATAGACCTTTTCAGAAGTATTCTGTAGACAGTGGTAAAATGGGGGCATTAGTTATGCCCATCAGTTAATGGGGGCATGGGAATGTTAAGCAAGATAGTACTTGTTAATACTTGCATATTATGTATTGCATATATTACTTGTGTGTATCTATGCATATGATGAGTAGGCTGGTGTTTGGCACATGCATAATAGTTACATCAAGATTCAAATAACAGATCTAACAATGGTTATAAAATGTCAAGCAGAAAAACTGGCAGATGAGATATTCCGATGCTGAAGTTCTGCATGTAACTTGCCCCGAATCCCCAAACTGAGGAGAATAACACAAATCTTCTTGGTGAATTCATAATTGTGTGCATTGCCTTAAAAATGTTTAGATGCCTTAGTATTAGAATCAGGTTACTTTTGGTTGAATTAAATGAAAAAGATACTAGTAGTGAAATTTGCAACTAGGAAATTGAGGGGAGAAAAAGAACAACAATTAAAGTATGTCAATTGCCAATATTTTTAGGATATTTCCTAAATTTTTAGGAAAATTTTTAGGATATTTTTAGGATTTTTAGGATATTTCAATCAAAATTTCCATAAGAAAAGTAATCTAAGGTAAAAACAAAGGTTTGTTTTTTTTTTTTTTTTTTTCAGAAAAAAAAGACCCTTAAATTTGGTGAATGCTTTGGGGATCATTTATATTTTCAAGATAAAATGAAGCTATTTATTAGTAATCTATAATAAGTTAGTAGTAATATGCAAAACAATATTGTTGACTTTCAAAAAGATGATGAAATTTCTAAAATTTTAAAATGCCATATGGATTTACTTATATAACTTGACAGATTCTCTGTATATAATGATTGCCATCTAATTTTGTATTAGAGAGTAACTTTATAAGGCATTCATGCCAGTGAGATATCTAATTGTGGACTGTGTGCGCACATAATAGGTATGAGAAGAACTGTTCTCATAGTCAGTTGAGTCATATGGTAGAGATGACTTTTAATTGGCGTCACCTTGCAAACAGTGTCTTAGAGCCCCAGAACTTGTTCTGAGGGGAGCAAGGGCAGGCCAGAGTAGGCCTGGTAGGTAACTCAGGTAAAGATGCTTCTCCTTTATCTGAACTACTTAATGATTGCTTTAGTTTCACTTTTTAAAATCTGGAAATTCAATAAAGGAAAAAACTGCAACCTAGTAATAAAAAACAAAACAAAAAACAATCATAACTATTTGCCCTGTTAAAGGGGGGAAATTGCTACAATACTACCAGTGAGCTTGAGCAAAATATTTTTTTATATAATTTAGAATTAAATAGTTAAAAGCCTTATACTTATGGATTCCTGACCTTGAACAAGAATATATTAACTTTTGGAGTTCCTGGGTGGCTCAGTTGGTTGAGCGCCCGACTTCAGCTCAGGTCAGGATCTCGCAGTTGGTAAGTTCAAGCCCCACATCGGGCTCTGTGCTGAAAGCTCAGAGCCTGAAGCCTGCTTCTGATTTGGTGTCTCCCTCTCTCTCTCTGTCCCTCTCCTGCTCACGCTTTCTCTCAAAAATAAATACATGTTAAAATTTTTTTTAAAATAATATATTAACTTTTGTTTGAAGAGGGCAATTTATTGGCAGAATAGCAATATTCCTAATGATGAATATTGTGTTTGTTTATATTCTAATGTGATCCTCAAAAATCACTACTTAACAGATCTTTTTCGAGTGTCAGAACTTAGGGCACATGCTTTCAGGAGGGCTATGATTAGCACGCAAGGATTAGTACTTATGTTTTCCCACTTGGGGGGCTAATGAATAAAGGGTTTTCTGCTCTGTGGTTGAATTCGGCAATTTGATCTCATGAATTGAGCCCCTAGATAAAGACGTGTATGCATACCTTCATTCATCTATCCATTCATTATAGTTACTGAACAGCTACATTGTACCTATTTCTAGGCTAGGTTCTGTGTATAAAGACACAATGAACAAAACGAACATAGTTTCTGTCTTGTAGAACTTACTGTCCCAGAGATGAAACAATAACAATCTCCAAAATTTTATCAACGAGCTGTTAGATCACAAACCGAAATGAGTTCTGTGATGCAGGAGGACGAATATGGTACAGTGGAAGAAAATGATAGTGACTGATCAGGAATAAAAGGTTGAGAATTGGTATCGCTGAACAGTGGTCAGAAAGAAGTTATGTACAAAATCTACCAAGAAGACAGTTAGAATGTTTGGAAGTTTAATTTCATGCTACCAAATATTGAATGTTTCTTAGCAACCAGAAAATGGTGACCAGAAAAGCCATGTAAAGTAATTTATTTGGGAGTATGAAAGGATGGATGTCTTCAACACACTTTAGTTTATCTTTATAAAAAGAATCTCCAAACTGTTTTGTGACAGTCACTCTGTAGAAAAGGATCAGAGGGTAGGAGCAAATGAAATGAATCCTTTGTTGAGCATTGGTAAGGAACTGAGCTGGCCCTCAGTCACGTCACTAACTATCCTCCAGAGAAGAAATGATTCTCCAGTTAAAATCACTCTTTAAAATTTTTTTTATTTCTGCCATCAGCATTTATAACGGCATTTCCTAAAACATGTTTCCGAGAACTCTGCTTCCGTGAGATGTCCTTTGGTAGTTAAATTAATTTGATAATTTTTGCCTATGTATCCTCTCCTTAGAGGCTCATGCGCATTAATAAATAAAAGATTATGAAAACTCCTGCAGTAAAGAAACCTGCTTAACTGCCTTGGTAGCACTTCCCAAGAGGATTATTTTGTTCATTTAATGCCTATTAATGTCTACTGAAACTAGTGTCCCTTGAAACATGCTGAGAAACATGATTTTGATTCTAAAGAATCATTTACTTCGTTTTGCATTTTCAATGAGCCATCAGATTTTCATGAAAGGAAACTTTTATACTTCCTCAAGAAAAGCAAAATGCCCATACCTACTATGAAGAGAAGACTGAGCCATATTTTCAGTGACAGCCACTTGGAGAGACCTCTACGATGACATTTAACAAGAAACGGAAGTCCAGCCCCATGAATTTGCAATTTCCTGCTTCTTAGGACGCTGATCTCTATGGTCACAAACCCAAATCCCCTAGCACTACCAATTATAAATTGCACTCCTATTCAGCTCTATTTGTATTCTGAGCTTTGTGTGTTTGAAGGATTTTTTTAAGACTTCTCTGAGAAATTTTTAAAGCTCTAAAGAGGAGCAAAGCATTTGCAAAGAAAATGAGGCGATGACCCAGAAGCAGACTGTAGAATGACCCAATTTGTAAGAAAAGAAGAGCAGGCTCAGTGTTAAGGTCTTATTTTCTCAAGGCTGGATTAAGTGGGGTTTGTGCGTAGGAGGGAAGAGTGGAAACCAAAGAATAAAGGCACTGACAATAAGGGAATTTCCAGAACAGGCCAACAAATTACAAATTGTGTATGCGTGTATGTGAGAGAGGAAGACATGCACACTCACACAGAGGGAGAGAGAGAGAAGAGAATCCTATTTAACAAAAGTAGAGATAGACCCCCACACTGCAGTTAGCATGACACTGGAATAGCCTGGAAATGCCCCAAACCTTATTCAGATAATACAGCTAATTGTCAGAGAGAAAATGATTTTACCTCTTTACCCTTGAGGCTTGGAAAAACTATAGTATTTTAATGAAAATGCTTTTGAATATATAGTTAATTAGAACATTTTTTTAACTTCTTATGGAGACACTCAGAGGTTCTAACTATCGTCTACTCTTTCTCAGCCAAGTATAAATACCAAGGAGTGTCTGCCTCTTTTCTGGAAGATAAGCCGTACTGAGGAAGGAGAATAGCAATATCTCTGGGACATATTCCTCAAAGCCTCTTTGGCAATTATGCCAGTTTCTTTCAATGTTTCTATCAAAGAAAAAAAAAAAGAAAGCAAAGAAAAAAGAAGAAAAAAAAGTTTGGCTCCCAGAATTCCAAATGTGATGAGAGTTATGACTGGGGTCAACACTGCTTCCTTGCTTTTATTCCAACGTTTATTTATTTTTGGGACAGAGAGAGACAGAGCATGAACGGGGGAGGGGCAGAGAGAGAGGGAGACACAGAATCGGAAACAGGCTCCAGGCTCTGAGCCATCAGCCCAGAGCCTGACGCGGGGCTCGAACTCACGGACCACGAGATCGTGACCTGGCTGAAGTCAGACGCTAACCGACTGCGCCACCCAGGCGCCCCTCCTTGCTTTTATTCCAATCAAGATAATAAACAGCATCAGAATCCCCTTCCCCATAGAGGTTGGCTGTGGGTAAAAACCTCTGGGAGTACCATCCCCACGTTCAAGTACTGGCTATGTGGAAGACCACTTAGAACAACGCAGAACCCAACCAAGAAACCCAGTGGGGTTTCTTCACATATCCTCTGAATATTGCTGTATTGTGATGGGGAGCAAAGGGACAAGGGAACTCTGATGGATTGGTCAATTTCCATTGAGGACTGAAAACTTCTACCTTAGTAAGACTAAAAAGATCAAAGTTAAGTCATAGCACAGAAAGACAAGCCCTTAAATAGAAATAAAACCCTTGTTAATCAATTGCTTCTAATACACCACAGCACTGTCAAGCATTAGCAAGTATTAAAACAATCTGGCTGCATGCTCCTTAAACATGAGATGCTATAACAAAGTCATGTGGAACACAGTCAAGTAAAAAAGACAGTTTTGTGATCAGAGATCACGAAGATGAAAATAAGCAGTGAAAGAATAATTTACAGCTCTTAAATTGCCTCTCAACATTATATTTAACAAAACAACAGGCAGAGAAGGGGATTAAAATTGCATCTCCAAACCAAAATTTGACATCCTCTTTTATTCATTCATAAATCTGAATGGATCAGGTTTCAGTCAGAAATGCTTTGTCAGTACCGGAAGTGGTAATACACATTTGTGGTTTTGATTTTTGTTTTTGTTTTCTCCCTGGTGTCATGAGTTATATAACTGATTAACTGGTGCTAATTGATTTGTTAGCTTTGGAGCCCTGCAGGGAAACCCTTCATAGAATGATTGCTTTCACAAGAACAAAAGCACACAGATCAACTCATGAACAGTGATGGGTATCTCCCTTAAAACCACGGTAATCCTTTATGAAAAAAAAAATGACAAAAAGACATAGAGAGAAAGGAAGCAAGGAAGGAGGGAAAGAGGGAAAGAGGAAAAAGACACATTTTTAAGTGAAAAAATATTAAAATGGCCCTTTGGCATTTGCAACTATATATGCTATTTTAGTTCGGGGCATACTATTTTAATGGGATCAAAGTAAGAAAAAAATCCTAGTATCCCAGCAGACTTGTAAGGATCTCTTCATGGTTTCACTAGCATTAACCTAAGTCCTAATTTCTCCATATTGCATTAAAGGACTCCCAATCAGATCCTACCTACGATGGCATATTCCTAAAGTTATACTCCTATGAACTTAATTTGTTCCCAGAAATGAGAGACATTTTCCACAAATGGTTTCCTTTGCCTGGAAGTCAACTCTGGGTTACAGCCATATCTTCATAAAGATATAATAATGTCAAAACTACTATGTAATTAGAAATATCAGATAATCCCACTCTATGCCTTTTAGATGTGATGGTGTAGAAAACAATGCTAGAAATTAAGGATCTGTAAAAGAATTTAATATTGCTATGCAGTGTTTCCCAAAATCCAGTACACATGACTAAGCTGTGAAGATTTTAAGTAGTACAAGTGTACATTAAAAAAACAGAATAGTTTAGTTATGTATTCATTTTTATGGTTTCCTCTTTCCTCATGGTAAGTTAGATTTGTTTTATTTTATGAGTAGTAACAAAGTTTCTTTCTATATCAATGTACTTAGGTCAAAAACAGAAAGTTGGGTTAAAGAAAACTATGAAAGGAAGAATATTTCTGTTGGTACCAGTTGTTTTCAAGATCAGGAAGGAAGGATAACATTGACACAATTCTAGGGGAAAACCATACTTAAATACATTCTTCAGTTAGATTGGACTAAAGAAACCTAATGTGAAACATCCACCATGAAACTTTCTCCCATCAAGTTTCTTTTTGAATTATACATGTAGTTATGGGTCGCCTGGATGACACAGTCAGTTAAATGTCCGACTTCAGCTCAGGTCATGATTTTGTAGTCCCTGAGTTCAAGCCCCACCTCAGGCTCTGCCCTGACAGCTGGAAGCCTGGACCCTGCTTTGGATTCTGTGTCTCCCTCTCTTTCTGCCCTCCCCCCACTCATTCTCATTCTTTCTCTCTCTTTCTCTCTCAAAAATAAACAAACATTGAAATTAAAAAAAAAAACTGAAATAGTCCTCTGTAAGTGAATGGTTATGCAAATCATGCTACATCCTTTTCACAGAATATAATGATATAAAACAAAGTACTACAGACATACTCGATGACTTGGTTGAATATTCAGGGAATTATATTGCTGGCAGGACATCAATCCTTAAAGTTCACATACTGTATAATACTATTCATATATAACATTCTTGAAATGACAAAATTGTAGAAAACAATTTTCTGTTACAAATAAAATGCTGTACATAAACCTGTACAGGCTTTAGCGTGGACCTAAGTTTTCATTTCTCTTCAATATGCCCAAGAGTTCAGTTGCTGGATTATAAGCATGATAGCTGATGGTTTAAAGAACTGCCAAACTGTTTTTCCACGGTGGCTACAGCATTTCACATTCACAACAGTAGTGTGCAGGTGATCTAGTTTCTCTACATCAATGCCACCTTTTGATGTTGACATAACATCTTATTTTATCCATTCTGGTAAGTACATAGTGGGATCACATTGTGGTTTTAGCTTGCATTTACTTGATGAATGATGATGTTGAACATCTTTCATATGCTTATTTGCCATCTGTATGTCTTCATTGGTGAATTGTCTATATCTTTGCCTGAGTTCTCATTAGATAATTCATTTTATTACTAATGAGTTTTGAGAGTTATTTTCTAGATACTATCCCCTTTTCAGATATGTGAGCTGCAGATATTTTCTCCTCATCTCTAGCTTGATTTGTTGATCTTGCTAGATCAGGGTCTTTTGCAGATGGACAGTTTTAAATTTTGATCAGTTGAATTAATTTTTCCTTTTATGGATGGTTTTTGATATCAGGAAGTGTTTGTGTGCTCTAGTGTTATTGCTGAATTTTACCTCAAATTTATGCAGTTAATTTTGAGGATCATAAAAAAAGGTCACGAACAATTCATTGCTGTATTCATTTTTAGGATTTGAAGAAAATCCTATTAACTGTGTTGTACACTACTATCTCTGGGAAGTGCTGAAAGCCAGTTTTCTTGATCTCGGGGACAGGTAAGGTGTGCCCTCCTGAGAAAAACTGAACATTCTTAAATTATGAAGTGCTGAATTCTATAATTTCAGCATCTCTCTCTCATGTATATGTCTATATTATATATTGTCTACCAATTATTTCACACCAATTTTATAACCAACTTCTAGTAAGCCTCCTAGCTTAATCTTGTAGTTTTTACATGTTTTATCTGTATTTTTTCTGTTGTCCTCATTTGCCCACCAATTTTAATACTTTTACTAAACCAGTGTGAATACAGAATGCTACTGCCACCCTGGAAAACAGTTTGGCAATTCTTGAATACAACTGAACCTCCATAAATTTGAGCCACCTTAAATCAGCAATAAAAGTAAAACAAATATAATTGTTGAGTTACTGAAGAGAGACAGAGTGTGTCTGAGGACTGAAAAAGCTTAATCCCACTATGGTTCTTTCAAATTCTACATTTACATCATTCTGAAATCATCATCACCTCAACAGCATGTCACATCAGAAAACCACCAAAGGGAGTCTGAACTGGTAAGACTTTTGTCCATGTCTCTACAGCAGAGGTTATTATTCAGTGAAGGCCCCAATAAAAAATACAGACTACTAACAAAGTTTAGGGAAGGCAAAGAAAGAAGGCTGAAGTCTTTCCAAGGATACTTTCACTGTACCTGTTCTATGATCCTAGCCCTTTTCAGAAGGCTTCTAAACTGCAGACTATTCAGGGTCGAATGTTCAATGATTTTGAGATCATGACAGGGGAACATCAGAGAAGGATGAAATGTAACTTTGTTTGATCCTCTAAACTGATAAAAAATTGATTTAAATGATATAATATTGAAGACCAGAACTTTCATATTCTCCTCACTGACCTAGCACAGTCCCCATTCCACTTTTAAAGGTTGCTTTCAGTATTTCATAATTAAGTGAATCAATTTACGTTGCAGTAACTACATTATTAATTGTCTGCTACATGGATGCTGTGCCAAGGAATTTGAAAGAGTTATTGACTAATGTGTAAACAACACTGTTCTTGCTCAGTAAAAATAGAATTCCTATCTATGGGTTTGAAGCGGACTTCACGGAAAAGGTGGTTATCATTACCTAAAGTCTATCTAAGGGATTTAAGTTCTGAATTAGAAAAAATAACTTTTTTTCAACTAGATGTCTCAGAAGTCCATAGAATAGACTCTTTCTAAAGAGCTCTTGCATATAAAGGAAAGCCCTGGCTGTCAGCATGTTTCATTAAAGCTGAAATTCTCATAAGGATACATCACCCTTATAATCAGGCCATGCATTTATAGCATTAGTGACATTGTATCACCTTGGTTGACCAGCCTAAGAGAATAGGTATTGTGAATTGAAATGCAGCATGCAAGCTACACAACTATATTTTATTTTAAAAATATTTTAACAATATTAATTTTTGTAATGAAACATAGCATTTGAAAATCTTTATCACTTGGCAGAAGATGGAACTGGCCAGCTCAGCTTCTGAAACACTTCCAATATCTAAGAAAATTAATTTGAGAACTAGATTCGTATATCAGTATCTTATGTTTTGTTTAGGGTAAATTAAATTGACTTATCGTGAGATAAATAAGTAGATATCAATTTAAATTTTCACTGCTCCTGTACCTCAACTGACCTTTAAAAAAAAAAAGGAGTCTTGATATAAGAATATATTAAGAAATTTTCATTTTGCATTATATAGAAAATATAATATTTTCACTTTCATCAAATGATTTATGCCCTACTGCCTCCAAGACCTATGATTAAAGATCTTTCATTGGGGTCAGAGTTAATGTATTACAAGTAAATGATGCAGATTTGTAATAAAAGCCAAGTCCATTGAATCTTCACCTGCCCAGAGAGATTAGGTAGGACCTGAATTAAAATAATATAGTTATTTCCTATGGCTCATTTACCTGTGAATACTGGTTACTGGGATCCTGATTAGAGCTTAAGTAGGCAATCTAAGTACTCTAACCCGACAAAATGAGAAGCATTACTAGTATCCATAGTGAAACAGACTCTTGTCTATGAATTAATATATTTCAAATTGTTTTTAATAAATCAATGCTTGATATTTTACGTGAATTAACATGTATTAATTTATTCACTAAACAACATTAAACTCACTGTGCATGATCCCTGGTATATGGAGAATTTACATAAAATGTTAAAGGTATTGAGTAAAGGGTTTTTTCTTCCCCTATTTATGTTTTCTATATTTTCCACATTGTCTACAATGCTATGAAAGTGTTTTTATTTTCAAATTAAACGTTACTTTAAAATTTTTTTTTCAACGTTTTTTATTTATTTTTGGGACAGAGAGAGACAGAGCATGAACGGGGGAGGGGCAGAGAGAGAGGGAGACACAGAATCGGAAACAGGCTCCAGGCTCCGAGCCATCAGCCCAGAGCCTGACGCGGGGCTCGAACTCACGGACCGTGAGATCATGACCTGGTTGAAGTCAGACGCTTAACCGACTGCGCCACCCAGGCACCCCTAAACGTTACTTTAAATAAAAGGGAGCTACTTCTTCAAGCCCCAAATCTGAGGAGAAAATATCAGATTAATCATAATCTACAGGGACATAAAAGATGGACAACACCTGGATTTCTTCAACTGAAAAGTAATTGTAAGGCAACACATAATAAAAATCCATGCCAAAGGGATTCTCACTGTATCAGCATATGCTGATTGAAAGCAGGTCAGAGAGGCTTTATTATACAATAAGTTGTCAAAAACTATTTTTTAGAGACAATGACATGCTTATTGAAATATCAAGTACAGATTGGTGGAGACAAAATTGAGGAAAGACCTTCAGTTTGACATTATGTGGTTAAAGGATAATAAAGTCGGACCCAGTAGTGTGTGTGTGTGTGTGTGTGTGTGTGTGTGTACTTATGCATGTGTGTATAAAAAGTTTTGGTGTAAAAGTTGGGAATAGGAAGATTATATGCTTTAAAGTACCTTTACTGACTCCTCTAAATCACAAAGATAGAGTATCTTTACTATGTAAATCTTGTTTTAAATTATGATAGCCTTTCTGAGTAGTATCAAAGTCAAATATCCATCTAAGAAATCCTAAGAACTTCTTATCAAAAGGACAATTGTGCAGCCCTATTTGCTCATGCCTTTTCCTACATGAATCTATAAAAGCCAACGTAAAAATACTTTAGGATTGGGAGTAAGATTTAAATAACACCTCAAGTGTAGACAGCATGACAATTTGTCAAATTACATATTTATTCAGCATATGAGCCAAGCTTTTGACAATGAGTTATGAAGAACATGAAGAAGTCTAAGACTGAGATCCTGCCTTCAGAAGACATCCAGACTCAACTGCTCACACATGAAGGATTTGCTTACAGATGCATTTAACAAGCTCCACAGCTATATTCATAGCTTTGCACTGTATAATTAGATGAATGAAAACAGATTTCTTTCTTCTTTCAGGGAGATTACAAAAAAAAATCAGTATGAGAAAAAGAATAGTTTTTAGAAATAGGTTAATAAAAGCATGTAAATATTTATGTCATTTACTATTTACTATTTATTGTCTTCTGACAAAAAGTGTTATAAGTTCTGTTATGAGATATTAAAGAGTATGAGGCTTTGTTTCCGATTCTGTGTCTCCCTCTCTCTCTGCCCCTCCCCCGTTCATGCTCTGTCTCTCTCTGTCCCAAAAATAAAAATAAAAAAAAAAACGTTGAAAAAAAAAAAAAAAATAAAGAGTATGAGGCTTATTGTGAAAGCATCATAAACAAATTGGTCCCATAGCTTTTTTTTTTTCCCATGGCACTTTCTTTAGTGTTCTCCCCTTAGATAATATACCTTCCTCATAAAATTGGCTATTTGTACCTATTAGAAAAACTTTGGGTCAATTATTGCCAAATATTAAACTACTCAAAAAAGGTTCCTCTGGAGAGTCAAATTTCTTCCATTAAAAAACAACAACAGGGGCACCTGGGTGGCTCAGTTGGTTAAGTGTCTGACTCTTCATTTTGGCTCAGGTCATGGTCTCGTGGTCATGAGATCGAGCCCAACCTTGGCCTCCATACTAGGCATGGAACCTGCTTAAGATTCTCTCTCCCTTTCCATCTGCCCCTCCCCCCTCTCCAAAACAAACAAACAAACAATTTCCAGTATTGCATTTGGTGGTGGTTACACTTCAGTGGTCAAAGGAAACATGCATGCAAACTGTATTTCTAACATCATTCCTCCAGAAGCATGTTTCATGACATTGAAGTCTTGAAATCACAGCTTTACTGGTATTCAATGGATGTAGCATTTTCAAAAGGGAAATCTGACTAGTAAAAGAAAGACACCAGTGATTTTGAAATGCAAAGCAGCTGCCTCCTCATTGTGACGTGCTTCACTTGAACTAGAGTTTTAAAACTTGTAATTCCAAATATATTTCTTCTTCTTAAACTAAATGTGAGGATTTCCATGAAAGTTATCTCATTACTTTGTGAAAAGGTGGGCAATGACAAATTGATTCATCAAGTACGTATAAGTCTACAAAGTACATCACCAAGTTTCCCACTGAAATGCTATGCTTCCCTCCCCTGCCCCCGCCGAAAACCACTGGCATACAGGTTGTTTACCTGGCTTTTTTATTCTTCTGGTGTCCTCAAGTATAATTACGTTGTTGTGTAACAGTCTGTTTTCTTAAAAGCTTATAGCAAATGGCAATGCCCATTCACAGAGATATTTAAGCACAGAAACCTATCTAGGGAATTAAGAACACACTGTCTACTTTCAACATTATCCCTCTTCCTTCTAGAACTGACCACAGGGCTAACTGTGGTATAAACTGCACAAGTATCTCCACCACCTGGACTTAACTGGCACTGTGTTCACCATAAAACTCAAGGTAGATTTTAAGGATCTGGACCTCCAGCAATCTTTAGGGAGAATTTACTCAATTATATAATGCAACTTAAGATGTAAAGCTCAAGACAGAAGTCTTTTTTTTTTCTTTTTAAGTTTATTTATTTTGAGAGAGAAAGAACACATGCGGAGGAGGGGCAGAGAGAGGGGTGGGAGAGAGAATCCCAAGCAGGCTCCACGCTATCAGTGAAAGACCCGAAGCAGAGGTCGATCTCACGAACAGTGAGATCAAGAGTAGGATGCTTAACTGACTGAGCCATCCAGGCAGAGATGACTCTTTGATAACAACTTGTTTGATTAGTCTCTAACCACAGAAAAATGTCAGCTCTGCCTTGTTACTTCTGTAACACTCTAAATGCATATCTGTGTAAGATAATCTACGCTTCACAATTTATTAGGAAACTTTACAGGGAGAGGAAAAATATCTTCGTTCTTTGGACTGTGATTGTAAAATGCAGGATTGCTAGCCAATCCATCTGTGAACATACAATACTGACCAGAAAACTGATTCTCAGTACCCCAAATCTGGATAACTTCTATGTTCTAAAGACTTTGCTACTGGTAGAAAACTAGTGTCCCCCACAAGCACTTAAGAGAAAACTAGGGATGAAAAAGGCAATTTATAAAATTCCACTTACAAAATCATGAAGTTTTAACATCCACAATAATAATAAAGAAGCTTGTTTCATACTAATATAAGGTTTTCAAAATTTCACAAGAGATTCCATTTTTTATGATACTTTTTAACTACAAAATTATTTAAACTTTCTATAAGTACGGGGCACCTGGGTGGCTCAGTCGGTTGGGCGTCTGACTTCGGCTCAGGCCATGATCTCACAGCTTATGAGTTCGAGCCCCGTGTCAGGCTCTGTGCTGACAGCTCAGAGCCTGGAGCCTGCTTCAGATTGTGTGTCTCCCTCTATCTCTGCCCCTAACCCACTCGCGTTCAGTCTCTGTCTCTCTCAAAAATAAATAAACAATAAAAATAAATAAATAGGGGTGCCTGGGTGGTGCAGTCGGTTAAGCGTCCGACTTCAGCCAGGTCACGATCTCGCGGTCCGGGAGTTCGAGCCCCGCGTCGGGCTCTGGGCTGGTGGCTCGGAGCCTGGAGCCTGTTTCCGATTCTGTGTCTCCCTCTCTCTCTGCCCCTCCCCCGTTCATGCTCTGTCTCTCTCTGTCCCAAAAATAAATAAACCTTGAAAAAAAAAAACCAAAAAAAAAAAAAAGTAGAAAATAAATAAATAAATAAATAAATAAATAAATAAACTTTTCTATAAGTAGCTTCGTAAGTTTCTCTTTTTCACATTTGTCACTAATATTCAAAGGATTTTTGTCCTGGCCTGAGGGAGAGAACTTTGTTCTGGAGGTAGGCTTGCACATGTGATCTGCTATGATGTCTGGGATTTATAAGACTGCCACTCTGGTGAGTGCTTATCCTTCAGAGGACTGGTGGCAAAATGTAACTCTGTTACTTAATTAAGGGTTAGCTTACTAAGGCATTCTTTTCTAATTGATACTCCTGCCCAAGTAGATGTATTTTTGATGTACTACTGTGTTATCAAGTTCTAGGTGAAATACAAAGTGTCAAGTTTTGAAAGGAGAGGTCATTATCTTGGGTCCATCCCAAATTATTCGAAACAAGCCGTGGCAAGTATAGGGGCATTATTTTGTTGGGATTCAGGTTGACAAAAGATATATTCTGAGAGAAGGTCTTGATTGTACAGGGTATAGGTTGTATATTCTGAAAGAATACTTGCATGCTACTAAAGACAGATTCTCCCTTTCTCAAATTAAGCCAACTCTCTAAGCACAACTATCTAAGCGTATGCGGTCTAGATTAGTCTTTTAAATAAGACCTCAAAGTTTCCTGGGGACAGTCACTCTCGTGTAAGGTTTCAGTCCAACAGATAATGATATGGTTGCCACCATGATAAGAGCCACCCTGAAGCCATCATGGAGGAGGTAGCCCAGCGCTATGCCCTCAAGAAGAAGTGCAGAGTTACCTTTGAGATGGCCTGGAGAAGGCCACCCATGATGAAATAAGTACCTACTATAGGTGACAGGCTATTACGAATAAAAGGGTGAGGTATATATAACACTCCTTCAAAGACACTTAAAAATACCAGGAACACTAGATAGACCCATGAGTATTACTAAGCAAGAAGACACTAAGTTATTCAGTCTCAAGACTAAGAAAAAAAAAAGGAAGAAAAAAAGCAGTTTTCACTGGCCCAAAGGAGAAATGTAATGTGACTAACTAGCCACTATATAGATGCTCCTCCTAGCAATGGAGGATGTGAAATAAAGTCTCAGTGTACCTTAGATGACTTATTCCTTGGGACTGCCCTTCTTCTATTTCCAAGTAAAGGCTCACCTAGATTGCGGTAGAAAGCCTGGGCTCTTAACTTGTCTGCTGAAAGACAGATGTGTATCTAAATCTTACCCATGGCATTGACAGAATATGTAGTTTGTGCAAATTCTGGACTTTCCCAAGGTTTTGTTTCCTCATCTGTAAAATGACAGTGATAAAAGAACCTATGCTATGAAGCTGTAAGAGAATAAAATATGTGAAAAGCTTAGCACAGTGCTAAGACCCATGACGATTTTTTTTCGATAAAACATAACAGCTGCTACTACTGTCATTACGACCTGATCATAACGTGGCCATCCAGGAATATTTCCCTACAGAGGGGTAAGGCAATGATTGGAAAACATTAGCATCTATCACCATTGAATTTTAATTTCTCCTCAATGACAATGCTGCAACTTCAGATTATATTTCAAACTCATATAGGCTTAACTAATATGAATTATCTTCTCTGCTGACCTATTTGTGAGGAACGTTGACAAAAATTGAATTTTTGGCCCTTCAATGGCATCACAAATGACTAACCACAAAATTCAGATTTCCTAAATCAAGTCTGGCCCAGGTGTTAGTTCTTGTATAAGTGTAATTTATGTTGGCCCATGCTTCAGTGTCTCCCAGCTCCCCCCAAAAGAGGTTAACTGAACACGGGAGAATGAGGAAGAAACAATACTGTGTTTTCAATCCCCTTTCCATTGATAAGAGTTTCGTTAATGACTATTCAGCAACTTAGTGCTGCTGAATAATCAGTGAAATTTAAATATAAATTAAATTGAAATAGTGAAATTTAAATTCATACACAAAGATCTGTGCAAGCTCAATAATCTTGCAACCCTATTATCTTTTTTTAATTATATGTCTGGAGGCGCCAGGTGGCTCAGTCAGTTAAGCATAGTTCAGGTCATAATCTCACAGTTCTTGAGTTTGAGCTCCACGTAGAGTTCTGTGCTGACAGTTCAGAGCCTGGAGCCTGCTTTGGATTCTGTATTTCCTTCTCTTTGCCCCTCCCCCACTCATATTCTCCCTCTCTCTCTTTCTCCCTCTCTCTCTCTCTCTCTCTCAAATAAATAAACATTTAAAAAAAATTTTTTAATTATATGTCTGCTTCCCATGGGCAGAAAACCACAAAAATCACACCAGATTTCTACAGCAGGGAGTGCTTCAAAATGATGTTCAAATGGAATCACAGATGCAAATACTCATTTCAATCATTTTTCAATTCTGCTTTCCCTTCACGGTGATAACAGTTCCATTTTCAACCACTCCTTTTGGTCATACACTAGTGAGTTTTAGAATAGATAGCAACTGTGTGTGGTTCATTTAATTCTGCTGGTAATAAGTCCATTGCATCTTGACAGCTATCTTTCTACCAGATTTCCCCTTTTGAAAGTAAAATCTCCCAAATCCTCCCATTTAAACTCTCCAAAATTAAAGAACCTAGCTGTTAGAGATTTTACGCATTGTTATGCCACTTTACAGTCACACATCTATGAAGCTTCTAAGATCAGGTAATAAATCTAGCAAACTAATGAAACGAAAGAAATCAGATAAAAGTAAAGCCTTTATAACTGCCGACACCAAGGTGCTTTTGTTCTTGTTGTTATGTTGAGTTAGTAGAGAGAAGTGAAGATATATCCCAGGTCTGTGCTGTCAACATCTTCATGTCTAAAGCTTGGCTGAAATGAAAATTTTCCTGATGATGATGCTAACAGGTGAAAAATAAGCCAAAATACATTCTTGAAAAGATGCAGTTGTTTTAATTTTTTTAGAAAGTGTATATTATATAGTAATTATATTAAAATAGTGGTACTCTACTAAAATCTGTGTGGGGGGCCAGGCCCCGGTGCCAGGCTGAGACCGGGTCGAGCAACGTTCCCTGTTGACTCAAGCCAACCCGGTGGTTCCCCCTCCCATTCCCCCACTTTCAAGGGCATACGAAAGCCTTGTCAAGGCTGAGAGAGTTAATTCCTGAAGCCTGTGGTCTACAGGTGTTGGCAGTAACTCTACCTCCCTTTTTCTACCCCGAGTCAGATAGAAACAAACTTGGGAATTGTGTTTTGCTAGCAATCTTATCAACAAGGTCTTGTGACCCGTCTAGAAAATGCACAAGAAACACAGAACTAAATGTTTTGGTTGGCAGCGATTATGTGAAATCTGATTATTCTTAGAATGACCTGATCCATAAGAGTCTTATATTATAAAAGATTGTGTACAGCAACAATAAAGCCGTCACTTGGGCCATCAGCCCAGGGGGCCCTCCTGTTCCCAAACTTTCTCTTCTTTTTTTTCTTGCGTTCCCCTACCCTCAGGACCCTGACCTCGGTGTTTGTCACGCCGGTCGTGACAAATCTGAAAGACAACTCTGCACATAATAAATGAAATTCTACCCCACCCCCAAAACACACACAAACAGATGCAAGAAGACAACAAATTTCAGCAGATATGCAGAACTAACTCACTGAAACTGTATCCCAGATGAAGGCAAAACCTCTTTCCCAATTCACAGGCGAGTTTTATAGAGAAAAGTAATAGGCCTGTTCTTCTAACATGGCCACAATCCAATCCTAATTCTGGAAATCTCATGTTTCCTTTCTTCCATTTTGTTTCTAACAGAACTAAGCACAAAGTGTTGTAACTACACAAAATAAAACCTTGAAAGCATCTTTCATTCAAACCTTTCAAGAATCTTTTATTCAAATCTTTGTCTTTCTCCCTAAACCTATATCCAGCTACACAGATTCTCCCAGATGGCAGACTATACTCCTCAATGATGAACAGTACTCTCCAAAACTCAAGACTCATTCCGAATAAAGTTAACAGATTGAGGAGTGATGTTAACAGTCCTTAAAATGTCTGAACAATAACTGTAGTCAAAATATAAAGCAAGACCTCAGACAAGAGGACGATAGGACTGGGAGCGCAAACTAGCTTATGAAGCCATTCTCTGTTTACCAACTAGCTTTGAGTTAGGAATAAATAGCAGAAAGACTAAGAAGAGAGCAACTCAATAAATCTGCATCGAGATCTACTATCACCTTCTGATATTTCAATCACCAACTTAACAAATTCACAACTATATTAGGGACACTCAATAAATGTGCCCTTTGAAAATTTTATACAGTTTCTCTTAGATTTGTTTCAAGGAAAAGGAAGAGGCTCTACACTCCTGTTACTTGGGCTTGTGGTACTACCTTATACTTTCTTGAGGTAACATATCCCTTGCTTCTCAAACTATAATCTTCTGTCCCTGGAATACCCCCCCAATTATTCCAAACAACTAAATCTAATAACCTACTTGACTACTCAAATTCCTATTTAACTAAATTAGTTAGGGTTAGGGGAGAATGAAGCTCCCTTTACCTGAGTTGATCATCAGGAGAGAGAAAATGGGAAGGAAAAAGAGAGACAGATAAAAAGAGACAGGTGTTCAAAGCCCACATTAAAATCAAATGAATTCAGATTTCTCCCTGAATATTTACAGAAAAGATAATGTACCATCACATAGCTATGTATTTTTTATTAGGCCAGATGTAAACACAGAATGTTATAAGGGAAAACAGGTATATCATTTATTTTTTCAAAATAATCAAAAGACTTTAATGGTTATTTAATGGTTATGGCTAAACTGATAACCTAGGCTTTAGGTTCAGACATTCAACCCTGGACTTGAATTCTGGCTCCCTCACTGAACAGTTGACTAAATGAAGCAAGTTTCTTAACTTATCGGAGCCTTAGTATGCTCAGCTATATATTATACGTAATAAATTAACTCAATTAGGCAAAAATAGATTAATGAGGTAATATCTAACACATAAGTACAAATTATTTTATATTTAAAAAATACATTAATAAAATGTGATGAATTACAGGCCTTTAGTACCTCCATCTCAAAGATCTGTTTGCCTACAACAGTTCCATTTTACTTCCCAAATCAGTAGAACTTTAATAGAGTTAAGTAACCCACATTTCAAAACAAATGATTTTAGAAACCAAATGAAGGAAATTGTTATTTTACCATAGAGAAATTATTTTCTCAGTGATAAAAAGGCAAGACTTCAATATAATTAAAAAGAATTCTTATACACCATAATTACTAGACACATAAAAGATTTTTCTTTCTTCAGACACAACATGAAAATAACCTTGAGCAGCAACAAAATCGGACTTCAATAAGATTAAACTCTCTTTTAATTACCTCACACCATCTTGTACACTCAACCTTCTTAAATGGGTTTTTAAGAAAGTAAATTGTAGAAATTGGCTCAAATAATTAAAGCTATGCAAGCAGTATGATTGATGCCCTCAATGAAATGGTTGAGTTTTTGGAGTCATTGCTTAGATATGCACGAAAACAAATACGAAATTGAAGAAATAGGTTGAAGTTCTTACATAAAAGATGGTAGGGAGTATTCTTTTTTGTTTGTTTGTTTGTTTGTTTGTTTGTTTGTTTGTTTGTTTTAAAATTTTTTTTTCAACGTTTATTTATTTTGGGGACAGAGAGAGACAGAGCATGAACGGGGGAGGGCCAGAGAGAGAGGGAGACACAGAATCGGAAAGGCTCCAGGCTCTGAGCCATCAGCCCAGAGCCTGACGCGGGGCTCGAACTCCCGGACCGCGAGATCGTGACCTGGCTGAAGTCGGACGCTTAACCGACTGCGCCACCCAGGCGCCCCGATGGTAGGGAGTATTCTTAACCTTTCCTAATAATTCTCTGGACAGACAACTGCCTTTATCAAATAATACTTCATTTAAACATTTCAATTTAGAACACAGAAAACATGATTTTTAAAAACTGTATTTTGTGTTTGGAAGGATGATGTGAGAAAAATATCATATATATAGCAACAAGAACTTACCAAACGCAGAAAAAGAAAAGAAGACCATACAACTCTGGAGCAGGAATTGCAGCACACGGCTTATTCCACCTTGAGGGGTCACAGGATTTCATATTCCAGAAAACCTCACTTTCCATGGAAATAGCTTTAGGCTTTACATTCACTTCCATAACTAACGGAAGAGAAGTAGCATACGATAAGCATACAGAAGTTCCAGGTGTTTTAAATCTGTTATCCATTATTCTTCACATCCAGTCTTCGAGATTGGTTATTTGCCCTATTCAAATGAAATATCTACATATGGAATTTTCAATAGCTCATCCTAGGTCACATAACTAGTAATGTGGGAGACTGGGATTCAAACCCAAGTAGCTCAATCTGTTTCAGGTCAGTTTTCCTAAAAATGAAGCCTAAGAGGGGCGCCCTTTGGCAGTGATTTACCTGGATGAGTAAAGATTTTCAAAACTTGAAAAGAAAACATAACAGGGCAAAAATGTTCCACACGGAAGTGGTTCCAGCAAGAGACTAGTTTCACCCGGTCCCTAGGAGAGCTCCGGGGCACAAACTGCACCACAGACTTACCTTGAGGCAGGTTGCATTCTGTTTTTACCTGCATGTTAGACACATGGTTGTTGACCTTGGAGTGAGAGACCAGGGTCAGCCGCTCCATGAAAGGAGAAGTTGCATATTATCCAGTGGTAGGGATGAGGCCAAATTAATATATAAGAGAGGAGAGAAAATACGTAATACTCAGGGGAAAGGGAAGGAACACTACTGGGGAGGCTAGAAATGTGAGAGGGTGTTGCTGAATGACAGGGTGAATAAAACTCAGGTTTAGGGAAGAATCTCATTGTGCTTATGAGCATTTTTGTGGAGATAAGCATTTGTTAGCCGTTGGGAGCCAAAACAGTAATTGGTAAACAGTGGAACTCCTAGTAGAGAGAAGCTGGACCAGGCACCGAGAAGACCCTCCACAGCCTCTGAATTCCATTACACTATGTTGCTTCTTCCACATGCTACAGTGTTGGATGTTGAGCTGAATTAATATCCTGTCAGCTTCCCAGGACATGGACTCCTTATCTTATCTCCTCTGTTTGAGGCATTCTAATCCTATCCTTCTTTTATGGACATGGAAACAAACTTGAGGACTTTTTGGGCCACCCATATCCTCAGAGATCAGGATCTCCCATCTCATACAGGCAAGACTTGTACAGTTAGTATACAATTTCAATCGCTTCTCAGACTTTTGGCGAAGATCAAGTGTATACAATTTCATACAAGGCTGAAGATATCTCATGCTTATGTATGTAGTGCCTACTCACAGACAAGTCTGTCTCATTTCTTTGTGAACCCAGTAAAATGTCGTAGTCATATTTGAAAACTATAAAAATGTGTTTGTATATAGTGATAATACACTGGTTATATATAAACACTTAATGTAGAATTTTCTGGGGGCTATTCAAGTTACATAAGATTCATTTACGTGACAAACTTTAATCCAGATTTCCATAACCAAAAAAGGGGATATTTTTTTTTTTAAGTATGGAAGATGGGCAAACTGACCGTCTATTTTCCCTTCTTACTGTTCTGCTTATAAGGCATGGTTTGAATATTCCTAGAATTTATTTTCCTGAGCAAAAACTGTTCCTGAAAATGTCCCTCTAGGTGTTGAAACCCAAAGAAAAGACACTGATTTGTCTGACATCTTCCACAGCTCTCTCCTCTCCATTCCCAGAGGTGGGTATCTTTATGCTCCTGTTTGGACATTTGATGTCCCTCCCATTCCCCAAAGGATGTCTTTCTTATGCATCTGGGCTGCCAAGCACTTAATGTTATTTCCTGGCATTCATCAGGTTCTTAGTATACATTAATTAGTAAATATTAATTACATCAGTTTGCATAACCTTCTTTGCTATTAAACCAACCAGTTGTCAAATTATTCCTCTTGCTCGTTCTCAAAAGTATCCTTTATAGCTCAGAGAAACTGAACCTCTCCAGAAGGAGGAGAGTAAATTATGGAAGATGTAGCCCCTACAGCATAACCACCCACTTCTATCCTCTTACCACACACATCCTGGGCTACTGGGCACAGTATATGATTCCATAATGTACTCCAGGGCAGGGTGGGGGGTGGGGAATCTCTGTATGAATGTGCAACCCCTGTAAGAGAGGCCCTGGGTCAATTGGGTGAATTTACCAAAAAAAAAAAAAAAAAAAAAAAAAAAAATTATGACTGTTTTCCTGGCTTTAGTCTTTGCCCAGAAATTTGGGAACAGCAAGTAACATCTCCCAGCATCCTTCACTTGCAGGCACTCAGAGCTCAAATCAGCAGAAAAGTCTTAGTAACAATGATTATTTGCTACAACTTTTGGTCTTATTAATAGTTCATTCACTCTCCTCTTTGGGACTCCTGACCTAAAGTCATATGAAAAGTGAGCTTTTATGTTCATCTCTAATTAGCTTAAGACTGTCCTATCCAGTCCTTGGTTTTATGAACTTGGCTTTCCCTGAGCTACACATTCCAACAGGGCTGTTTTCATCTGAGGGGCTTATTCCAACAGTATTGCTTATTCCAACACCAGTAGGGAGAATTCTTTAAAAAATGCTCCCGGTAATTAGTTTCATATAATACTGCTGTGTTGTCATAATCTCATTGCCTCATCATCGAGAGAATAAAAAAAAAACACCCTCAAAACCTAACCACAGAATTATGTTAATCATTTTCTCTACATAAACAGCATAAATTCAGTAGGCTCCCCATAAAGAGGATACCGTATCATCCCCCACAAAATGAAATTCCTAATCATCCAGTGGGGAGTTGGGCTGGAGAGAGGCAGGGCCTGATCTTGTTATGTGCTTGTGGCCGGTACTCCCGCACGCCTCCCTCATTCTGCTGCAGCTCTGTCCAGCTACCGTCTGAGCTCCGCTGAAACGTGGAGACTACTTATAAAGCAAGCACACTTACTCTGAATTCCTTCTTCTCATGTCACTATACTTTGCTTCACTACAGATGAGGAATAAGGGACTCATCATCACCAATGACTAATCTCCCTCTTTCTGCCAGTTTGTCTTGTATGTCTTTTTTATTGCCAGGAAACAACAACAACAAACCAGAAATAGTGTCTGTATTCAATGGAGGATTTCTCTTCCACCAATCCATTCTCTTCCACAAACTCAAGCTCAACACTAGTGATGCATCACAGGCATCTGTTTATAGGCACTGTAGTCACTATTTATCTTTAAAACATTCTATTTTCCAAGGGCCTGTGCACCCTCCCCTCTGCCCCCCAACCCAATGGGCTTATTATAAAACACAGCCAGAGAATCCTGATGATATTTACAAAATGTACTATGCTTGCACACATCAAAACACTAAATCAATTCCATTCCACTTGGTTTTCCACTTAGCATTCTGTCTAGCAGCTCTTATTTTCCTAGACTATCACCTTTTCATCACTTCTTTGGGATAAACACTCTGTGCATTCAGCATCTGAAAGGTTGCAGGTAGGCAAATTCTGGTGATTTCTTGAAAGAGAAAATCACACATTTCTGCCAGAATTTAGCTTTTGTTTGGTACTAATGGGATTCATCCACTGATCTTCCAGGATACAACTTACACTTCAGAGTGAGGGCGGGGTCCAAATGCTGGCCCTGCAACTTGGTGTCACCGTAAGGGATAAAGAACAGAGAAGAGCCACAGCCAAAACCATATGGGTCTTGTATTACATAGGTCCTGAGTATATTAAAAAAAAAATGTACATTTTTAATTTAATGAGGCAGTCATGAAGGAGCAGGATCTAAAAGTGGCTATTGATAAATTTTTATTTTCTTAATATCTGAAAGTACTTTAAGACATAGTTGTTGGCCCCCAAACAAGTCTCATCCATTACTTTGTTTTACTTGCTATACTGATCCTAAGAAATAAAACTTAACCAATGATTGCTACAGGATTACAACTAGCCATCTTATAACTCTATAAGACTGTTTTTCATGTGTAGGTTTTTTTATTCAGATATAGTCAAATCTTTTATGAATTCAAAATCAGGCAAACATGCTTCATTTTGGTTATTTGGTTGTTTTGCTATTTGTCAGCCAATATGATTTTCATTCTCTTAAAAGAAGTTTGTGGCATTAGCTTGTCTCCAGAAATTGAAAGAAAATCATGTTTAAAAAAAATCACCATCTATTTCATTAAGATAATAAAGAAAACCAGAGCAGAGTAAACCTATGCCAGATAGGAGAAAGCATTAGCACCAGAAAGTAAAAGACCCATTTTGACAAGCCAAGTTATATTTTTTATATACAAACTAGTGTTAAACTTAGTGGCAAGTGTTAGAAGGGAACCAAGAATTCAAAGTCACTGAAGTTTTTTTTTTTTTTTAACCATTTACACTCATGTTACAGAACATTATAGATATCTGAAACAAAAGCCACCATAAATATTTGTTTATAATTTTTTTCAGGATGCTTTACAATGGTCAGGTGAGCTCAAGATTATGATAAAGTTCTCAATTTTTATGAAATACTGATGCTGGATTGCCAATAAAAACATGTATTTTTTCCCCTATGTCTTGAGTACACTATTAAACAGTTCCACCTCTTTTGGTAAGTTACTTGATTTCTAGAAGCCTAAATGTATAGATTCAGAAAAACAAAGGGCTGGGTAGAAAGACCCATGGAGGTCTGAAATGTTATGATTCTAAGAAGGTTCTTAAGGTTTGTACTACTGATATATGGCCACCTCTCCTGTTTGCTTTCTCAGCTTGTGACTACCACCACGTCCTTCAGTGAGCCTATGGAGATATCTAGATCCTTGGTCTCTGCCTTTGTTTCCAGCACTGTCTTGGCTTCACTTCCCTCCCTACTCAGCCTAGTATCCAAGATCCATTATTTCAGTCACTGTGTTACCATAATCATGTCATCCCTATTCCAACTGGGCAAAACTGTACAGAGAAATTTCTTTAGCTTTTCTTCCTTAGGGAAGGATCTTTGCAAGGGTACAAATTTAAAAAAATGGCAGTTCCTGGTAACATAAAATCGAAACATAATTCCCTAAAAAATAATTGCATCATTTACTTAAAAATTAAAAAATTACCTAGATCGTATTATCTTTCCACCTGAGGGTGGAACACACATACAAAAAAGACAAAATTTAAGAAAAAAAAACAACTGAAGCAAAGCATCTACTTTTAATTATTTAGATAGAGCATTTAAGCACATATTTAAGTACTTGTGATATATAAACCACAGTATAAGGCCATAAAATACATGTGAACCTTGCCTTTAACTTGGTCACCTTCAGAAAACTGGTACTTAATGCAAGATGCAACCATTTGCTGATACTATTTTATTCTTGGTAAATATATAGGAGTCACACAAAATAAGTAATTAAAAATACCCCTCTTTAAGCTGCAACTATGTCCTACTTTGGTCTCCACCTCTTAGTTTATACCCCACTGATAGAAGCTTTTATCTATAAACTAAAACAATGACTCTCATTCAGGAAATTTGCCATTTTTAAAGTAATTTCTAATGGGAGACATCTAGCTTCTATTTCAATGTAATGAAAAGAGGAAACCTTTTGGGGGTAATGGGAAGCATTTACCTAGCAGAGAATTGGAAAAGCAGTTCAAAGGAAAGACAAAGCTAATGTGAATAGAGCTTCCAATATCTATTATCCTTTTGTCACTTAGTACCAAAACCCTGATTTTTACCTGAACATACAGCCCAGGTAAAAAAGACTGCAAGTCCCAGCTTCCCTTTTAGTTGAATACAGCTATTCTATTAAATTCTCTTGGATCATGATGGCAAGGGCTTCAGCAGAACAGAGAGCTGGAAAGAGACGGGGTCCCTACTGACAGGGCCAACTTGGCCATTAGGCACAGTGGACCCAGTGCTGAGGATCCACGATATTCTTAGGGACCCACAAACATTTTAAAATGTATTTTAAAGTAAAAGCCTAAAGCGGACAGCTACATGCAAAAGAATGAAACTGAACCACTTTCTTATATCATACATAAAAATAAACTGAAAATGGATTAAACACCTAAAGTGAGACCTGTAACCATAAAAATCTTAGAAGGGAGAACAGGCAGTCGTTTCTCTGACATTGACTGTAACAACATTTTTCTAGATAATGTCTCCTGAGGCAAGGGGAATAAAAGCAAAAATAAACTATTGGGATTACATCGCAATAAAATGCTGCACAGAAAAAAAATCAATAAAACTAAAAGACAACCTATGTAATGGGAGAAGGTATTTGCAAAGGACATAGGTGATAAAGGGTTAGAATCCAAAATATATAAAGACCTTGTACAACTCAACACCAGGAAACCCCTAAAAACTATGATTAAAAATGAGAAGACATTGGGGCGCCTGGGTGGCTCAGTCGGTTAAGCGACTGACTTCAGCTCAGGTCATGATCTCACGATTTGTGAGTTCAAGCCCAACGTCGGGAACTGTGCTGACAGCTCAGACCCTGGAGCCTGCTTCAGATTCTGTGTCTCCCTCTCTCTCCCTGCCCCTCCTCCACTCATGCTCTGTCCCTGTCTCAGAAATAAATAAACATTAAAAAAAAAATGAGAAGACATGAATAGACATTGCTCCAAAGAAGACATACAGATGACCAACGGACACATGAAAAGATGCTCAATATCACTCATCATCAGGGAAATGCAACTCTAAACCACAATGAGATATCACCTCACACCTTCCAGAGTGGCTAAAATAAAAAACTCAAGAGACAACAAGTTTTGGAGAGAATATGGAGAAAAAGGAACTCTCTTGCACTGTTGGTGGGAATGCAAACTGGTGAAACCACTATGGAAAACAGTAAGGAGGTTCCTCAAAAAGTTAAAAATAGACGTATCCTATGATCCAGTCATCACACTACTGGGTACTTACCAAAAGAATATAAAAGCACTAATTTGAAAGGATATATGTATCTCTGTGTTTTTAGCAGCATTATTTACAACAGCCAAATTATGGAAGAAGCCCAAGCATTCATCGACTGATGAACAGATAAAGAAGTGGTAGACATATAAGGGATATTATTCAGCCATAAAAAAGAATGAAATCTTGCCATTTACAACAACATGGATTGAGCTAGAAAGTATAATTGTTAGCAAAATAAATCAGAGAAAGATAAATATATGATTTCACTCATATGTGAAATTTTTTTTTAATTTTTTTTTCAACACTTATTTATTTTTGGGACAGAGAGAGACAGAGCATGAACGGGGGAGGGGCAGAGAGAGAGGGAGACACAGAATCTGAAGCAGGCTCCAAGCTCTGAGCCATCAGCCCAGAGCCTGACGCGGGGCTCGAACTCACGGACCGCGAGATCGTGACCTGGCTGAAGTCGGACGCTTAACCGACTGTGCCACCCAGGCGCCCCTCATATGTGGAATTTAAGAAACAAAACAAATGAGCAAAGGAAATGAAAGAGAGACAAACCAAGAAACAGACTCTTAACTATAGAGAACAAACTGATGGTTACGGGAAAGGAGGTGGATGGGGAGATGGGTGAAATAGGTGATAGGAATTAAAGAATACACTTACTGTGATGAATAGCACACTATATATACTCCAGTATACTGGAGTTGAAATTAAAAAAAACTATAAAAAAATTAAAAATGAACTTTTAGATTTAAGCATATTAATATACTCATTTTTATAACAGTTACAAAACATACATATATATATATATATATAAACACACACATAAATTACACACAGACACACACACACACACAAACATCTATATATACACATTTATACTTGGGGAAGGAGTTGATGAAGATAAAAGTACCTCAGACCCATGCAAGGGATAATACAACCTGCTTGCTGATGATGGAGAATCAACCACCCTGTAATTTCCTACCTGTATGCATATCTTATGTAAGAGAAATAAATGTATGTTTTGTATAAGGCATTGTAATTTGCAGTTTTCTGATACATACCAAGAAACTGAATCTTAGCTCATTAAAGTGGTAAGGTTTACAGGGATGTACTCACATTGATTAATGAAAGGTACACAGATAATAGGACCAAAACCATGTATTAAAAAAAAAAAATATATATATATATATATATATATATACACACACACACATACATATATATATATATCAAATACCACATATGTACCACCTTCTTTAATCCTACTAGGCTGGTCACCTTTGCTTCATCTTCCAAAAATGAAAACTGGGAGTACTCTTAGCTACCAGACTCTGTCCTTTCCCTTCCTAGCCAACAGGCATGTTATAGACTGTATGTCTGGGTTCTCCCAAAATTCATATACTGAAATCCTAACCCTTACTGAGATGGAATCAGGAGAGGTAATTAGTTTACAAGGGTGGAGCCCTCATGATGAGATTAGTGCCCTTATAAAAAGAAATGCCCACAAACCTATGGTCAACTAATCTTTGACAAAGCAGGAAAAGAACATCCAATGGAATAAAGACAGTCTCTTCAGCCAATGGTATTGGGAAAACTAGACAGCGACATGCAGAATAATGAACCTGGACCACTTTCTTATACCATACATAAAAATAAACTCAAAATGGATGAAAGGCCTAAACGTAGGATAGGAAGCCATCAAAATCCTAGAGGAGAGGGGCGCCTGGGTGGCTCAGTCGTTTGAGCATCCAACTTCAGCTCAGGTCATGATCTTACAGCTTGTGAGTTCGAGCCCTGTGTAAGGCTCTGTGCTGACAGCTCAGAGCCTGGAGCCTGCCTCAGATTATGTGTCTCCCTCTCTGTCTCTGCTCCTCCCCTGCTTGTGCTTTGTCTCTCTCTCTCTCAAAATAAATAAACATTAAAAAAAAATCCTAGAGGAGAAAGCAGGCAAAAACCTCTTTGACCTCGGCCACAGCAACTTACTACTCAACACACCTCCGAAAGCAAGGGAAACAAAAGCAAAAATGAGCTCTTGGGACCTCATCAAGATAAAAAGCTTCTGCACAGCGGAGAAACACAACCTGCAAAACTAAAACGCAACCGACGGAATGGGAGAAGATATTTGCAAATGACCTATCAGTTAAAGGGTTGATATCCAAAATCTATGAAGAACTTATCAAACTCAGCACCAAATAAATAAATAAATAAATAAATAAATAAATAAATAAAATAGTCCAGTGAAGAAATGGGCAAAAGACATGAATAGACACTTTTCCAAAGAAGACATTCAGATGGCTAACACACATGAAAAAATGCTCAACATCACTCATCATCAGGGAAATACAAATTAAAACCACAATGAGATACCACCTCACACCAGTTTGAATGGCTAAAATTAATAACTCAGGTAACAACAGATGTTGGTAAAGATGCAGAGAAAGAGGAACTCTCTTGCACTGTTGGTGGGAATGCAAACTGGTGCAGCCACTCTAGAAAACAGCATGGAGATTCCTCAAAAAGTTAAAAATAGAACTACCCTATGACTCAGCAATTGCACTACTAGGTATATATTCAAAGGATACAGGTAGGCTGTTTCAAAGAGGCACATGCACCCCATGTTTATAGCAGTGCTATCAACAATAGCTAAAGTATGGAAAGAGCCCAAATGTCCATCGATGGATGAATGGTTAAAGAAGATGTAGTATATGCCATTTGCAACAACATGGATAGAAGTAGAGGGTATTTTGCAAAGCAAAGTCAGTCAGTCAGAGAAAGACAAATATCATATGACTTCACTCGTATGAGGAATTTAAGATATAAAACAGATGAACAGAAGGGAAGGGAAGCAAAAAGAATATAAAAACAGGGAGGGGGACAAAATGTAAGACTCTTAAATACAGAGAACTGAGGCTTGCTGTAGAGGCTGTGGGTGGGGGATGGGCTAAATGGGTAAAGGGCATTAAAGAAGACACTTTTTGGGATAAGCACTGGGTATTATACATAGCAGACGAATCACTGGAATCTACTCCTGAAAAACATTATTGTACTACATGCTAATTAACTTGGATGTAAATTAAAAATAAATAAATGAATACTTTTAGAATAATAAATAAATAAGAAGCACCACGTGTGTCCTCTCGCCGTGCTCTCCATCCCGTAGGGATACAACCCATGTGACCAGAAAGCAGGTTCTCACCAGACGCTGGCTCTGCTGCTGCAAAAGTAGTACCAAAGCCACAGGTCTGGGCCTCTTACTGTCACTAGTAATGGTCTCCTCATTTTCATAAAAAGGGGTTGTTACTAATCGCTACACAGGGTGATGTGAAAATGTATGAGCATGTATGAAAATTAAAATTTAAATAGTATAAATGTGTCAGGTAGATCTTCTTCACAGGATGCCTACTCCCCTTCAAGTCGATCCTTGAGAATCCTTTTAATAGGGCACTTGAATAAAAAGAGTATATAGGGGAAATGGGTACATTCTCCAACTTTCAGGTCTATTCTCAAGGAGAAAAGTGGATATATAGGAATTACTACAATGATGAATGGAACTAAGCTAACATCAGTGTGCTCCCAATTCCTATTTTTAAGAATATGTTTTCATAAAACTTTAAAGTACCTATGTTTTATAATTAAAATTATATGTAATATGTACTATATTATAAAGCATGTTATACATATGCATATATACAGGTACATACATACCTAGACTTATATATACATACATGTATCTGTTAATGATTTTGATATGAAATCAAGTCATTTTTTTCAGGTATCAATTTTGAGATGTGTCAGTCTATAAAGAGGTTGAATCTACAACAGAGATATGCTTGTGCTGTACTTTATACTTCACAGTGCCATCTTCTGACTACCCATGGAAGTGTAGTTCCAGTGAAACATCACACTTAAACTCGTAAGGAAAATCTGACTTATTATCAGGTCAGCCTTCAAGACAGACAACATTCAAATGATGAGACTGTTGCTTTCTCACAGCTTTAAAACAAAAGGGGATACTATTTATGAGATGGGGATACTGTGAGGGTTTGCATACAAACAGGGTACTGAATCCTGTAGCTCAGGTATCCATGTGTATAACACAAGTCCCCTTTTTGCGTTAGGTTCTCAACAGCATTGTTTCTGAGATACTTCCCAAAGCCTGACACCACGAAATTTCAGGGTTAAAACTCTTTTTGTCTGAGAATCCAGACCTTAAAGCTTAAGCCTTTTAAATCACAGGTTCAAATTCCACTTCTACCTTTTAGTAACTTTAAAGGTATTAACTTCTCTAATCCTTAATGCTCTCATCTACCAAATACCTTCACGAGGTATGGAAAAGCATTAAGTAAAGTTACCCTAGAGAACTGTGTAGCACAATTCTCACACGTAAACAACCTTTAACCACTGTTATAAATGTTAAAAATAAAATTGAATCTGAGCAGTTGAGACAGCTACCTGGGATCACACAGGTGGAAGGTGCTGCAATTAGGTCAGTCTGATTCCCACCAGCTCCACAGTGAAAATTCAAGCGCCATCTGGAGCCAGGCAATAGAACATTGTAGTTCAATGGTTTTGACTTTGGAAAACAACATCCACCAGCAAAGGCAACATCACATAAATATTATTATTTTCTTTCACGATGAAAGCAAAATACACCATACATTATTTTAGTTAGAACTTTAGTTGTGAGCTTAGGGGATACCTCAGAGCATGCTACATTTTTCTTTCCTTTTCTCACTATATAAATCAGAAGCCACACATGAGAGGGATGCAAGCCGACACTGGCTCATTCCAGTGCTTTACATCACACGCTAGGAGGCGCTGTAGCATAGTAATTAAGAGCATGGGCTCTAGTGCTATTTGTCCTTTGAATTCAGAATCCACTTATGGGCTTATAACCTTGGGCAGGTAACCTAACCCCTAGGTGCCTTAGTTTCCACATATATAAACTGAAGGCAACATCAGGAACCACCTCACAAATTTATTATGAGGCTTAACTTGGTTTAAAGTTTTCTGTGATTGTGAGCTATTACATATTATACCATCTTTTGATTCCTTTGTTATTCCAGAACTGAAACTGTAGAGTGGAAAAGAACTGCCACAATATAGCTAGCATAGCTGTACATTCTGCTTAATCCAGAAATGTACATATGTGTACATGTACATGTACATTTAATGTAGCATGTGTGTGTGGGGAGGGGGTTCAAAACCTTTTTTGTCAGGCTGAATATTACTTCTACTTCATCTGAAAAACTCTAATTTCCTGCACCAAGTAAAAAAACAGTAAGGATTTGCACAGCCTTATATGTAGGTCCTGGTTTTCAGTGCATCTTTGTCATAGAACTTGAAAAGATCAACACAGGACGACAGGAGATACAGTTAAAGCTTCATTCTTTTCAGAGTTTCTAAGATTTTACCTCACTCTCCAGGACATTCTAAATAGAGTGTATTCCTTGATAAATCCATGTAATACAGTTTTATATCATTTAGTTTGACTATTTAATCAGCTCTTTTCAGCCCTTTGCATTTTTTTTTAATGAGGCAGAGAATCATTTTCATGTAACTTGACTGATACCAAGATATTCACTTATTTATAAACATGTAGGGGTGCCTGGGTGGCTTAGATGGTTAAGTGTCAGACTTCAGCTCAGGTATTGATCTCGCGGTTTGTGGCTTCGAGCCCCACATCGGGCTCTGTGCTAACAGCGCAGAGCCTGGAGCCTGCTCTGGATTCCGCGTCTCCCTCTCTCTCTGCCCCTCCCCCTGCTCACACTCTGTCTCTTTCTCTCAAAAATGAATAAACATAAAAAAGTTTAAATTTATATCCATGTAAAAATAGGCAGGTTTTTTTGTGTTTTGTTTTTTGGTTTTTGGCAAAGTATCACCATATTTCCATCACCCTGATTTCAGCTGCAATGTGCACACGGCGTTACTGCTGAAGATGGCAAGGTGTTCGAGACTCTATAGTTCTCAAATAGTGGAGCAGCGCTTTCCAAGCTCTCAAGTACATGGGAAGCATCTGAGGTCCAGGTTAAAACGAAAATGCCTTGGCCCCCTCCTCCTTTCCTTAGGGGATCTAATCTAGTAGGTCTAGGCAGTGACCAGGAAGGTGCCTTTTTACAAGCATCCCAGGGTACTCTAATTTAGGTACACTAAGGGGTATACTTTGAGAAACACTGATCTGAAGACATGTTTTTATTATTTTAGAGACAGAGTACAGGAACTCTGGGGAGTTAGAACTCCCCAGAACTTGGGGAGGGTTAGAGGGGGTAAGGGAGAGAGCAAGAGCAAGAGAGAATCTTCAGGAGGCTCCACATTCAGCACTGAACCCAAGAGTGGAGCTTGATCCCACCAACCTGGAATGATGACCCAAGCAGAAATCAAGAGTCAGATGTTCAACTGACTGGGCCACTAAGGTGCCTGAAGACATGTTTTCTACATGGGAATAGGAATGTTAGCTGGCAAACTTCTGTGTTTATTATAAAGGTTTTGATTTGACTGGTCTTCAAACTAATGAATTTCTTGGGCTGATTTAAGAATTGATTTCTTAATATCAGATCATTTGTATCTTTTAATTTTTAATATATTCTAATTGAGGTATATCTGGTACATGACATATCAGTTTCAGGTGTAATTTTAAGAATATTTTTAATGTAGCCTGCCCTACTTCATGAAAACAGTTATTTGTCAAAATGGTTTAGTTTGGCATTCTTATTTGTATATCACATATTATTTTTCTTCATTGTGTATTTATACAGAAATTGAATTCTATGGCAGTGCTATAAATTCATTCATAAAGCAATTCTCAGAATGAAAGGGTTAGAATCTAACCACTTTCTAGCTGGGAGAATGTAGGTTAATCATTTAATGTGTCTAAAACTCAGCCTTCCTCCTGATAAAGGTATATAAGTAAAATCAGTTGCAAGGAAGGGTTAAGTAACAAAGTAAGCACCTAGAACACTGCCAGGGAATTAATTAGTTATTGGCTGAAACTGTAACTTACATGTTGTATAAAATTACCAATTGAAATAAAGACACATACTACTACAAAAAGGTTTTGATGCTTTTCAATATTTTTCTAAATTGTAGTGTCAGAAAAGTGTGCCCCCATTTTCATATGAACTTATCTGTAGAATGAGCTCACATTTCACTTTGTGGCATCTGAAGGGAAAAGCTACATGCTCTCAACAATATAAAGCTTCCTCAACCATATTTGCTTCTTGCCAACACGTCACTTCAATTTCTCATGCATTGTCTTTTCTTTTACAATTCAGAATCTTTTTTTTTTTGGCCCCCTTCCCTGCCCAATGCTAATGGCTTAGTTTACTGCAAAGACAACCAATGAATGACTGTAAGCATTAGAGAAGAGCATTTAAAAAACAGTAACGAACAAAAACAATGAAAACAGGAAGGCTTACATGATAGAGGACTTTCTTGTTCACTCCTACCATCTTTGTCCACGCATACCACATTCAGAGTCTTAGTATGCTAAGTTTCTTGTTTCCCTTTTCCATTCCAGCCCCTTCACCATTCCGCAGAGGTCAGGAGCAACCTTACCCCATGTGAGAACACTGAATTATTAGAATCCAGAGCCCTCAATTTGTCAAAAAGGCTTGTTGCTGTTATGTTGTCCTAGTTTAAGATAGAACTCTTTGGTTCCATCATCCTCAGGTAAACTTGAAACATGAACTTCCTTTAAAGGCATTAATATATTATGGTAATATAATTTAATAACTGTATTTAATGTTTAACTATTAGCAACATAATTTGGAGCTTTCAGAACCCAAATAGAAGCTAGGACAGGTCATACTGGTTTTCCTTATTTTTTTCTTGAGGATGTTACAGGTGTTTAAATCAGTGTTGCTAACTGAGATTGGTTATAGGACAATCCAGAATTGGCTTTTACTTTGGCCTCAAATCATCCTCAAGAACTCCTAAGGAAAATAAAGTTTCCATTCAGTTTTATCATCTGTGATAAGGGAAGATGGGGTTGAACTCTAAAATCTCTTCACCAATACCTCTGTCTTGCACACACCAGCATCAGGTGTGTATTTACTAGGGATCGCTCTTTCTGAAATGAAAGTACACTCTGGTATGGTAAAAGTGCTCTAATCCCCTTCAGTCAGATAAGACTGAAAATATATTGAATTTCTCTGTTCTAGACACTATTCTTTATACACATTATCTTATTAAATACTCTTAAATCAGAGGAGCATTATTATCACCTTTTTTACTGATAGGAAAATATGGCTAAGAGTTGTTAATTGACATTAAGTCAAGTAGCTAGTGGGGCTATTCCAAAGTCTGTTTGAGTTCACATTCTTTGGATTTAACCCATATGACAGGGCAAATACTTCTTGTAAACCTTGCTCACTAAGTGCTTCTGCTCAGAGTATTTTGAATATTAGTTGGAAGGACAGGAAATTAGAAACCCTAATAATCCTCTGGAGAATAGGCTGGAGGAAGTCACATCTTCTATAAGGATAGGAGATGAAGGCTGGTCCAGAATCTGCAATAGCTCCTAGCAATACCTTAGCTCAGATGCAAGGACAATTTTGGAGGGCAGCAAGTCATTGCATGTTCTTGTTCCATTTTTCCCCCAAGGATTAATCACTGGGCTCAATTCCTCCCTGCCTACCCCCAGAAAAATCTTAGGAAATAAATGTTTTTCATGTTTTGGCTATACAAATCAATTCATTTAAGGAATTTATTTTCAATTTTGATAAAATAATTAAATGTCGGTTGCTTGAGGTGTCCAATATAAAATCAACACGCTAAATTGTACTCTCTATCGATACTAATAGCTAACATGTCTTAGGATCTCTTAAAGACTACAGAACACAGCTATACAGCTATATGCACTGAAATAGCACTTAAGTACATTTTCTTTAATCCTAAATGCCCTAAATGACAGACAGTATTATTCTCCATTTTATAGATGAGAAATTAAAGTCTGAATGGTTAAGAAACCTATCCAAAGACAAATATGTATGTCTGACCCTAAAAATGCTATGTAAGTTGCTCACTGGCTATGATGAAAATGTAGAGACAGGTAACACCAGATGGAGTGTTAAAGCTCACCATTAATTTCCATGCGAACATATCTGGGAACTATTCATTGTAGGATAGTTGAGTATGTTTCCCATTGAACAATACCACAGAGTTACAGCATAGGTTTGATAGGTAAGGAATATAAAAGCAAATGCCTAGCTAGGAACTACGTTTATTGGAACTAGATTCAATGAAAAGATCCCAAAGATATCAACAATATCACCTTCACAATAGAATGGAAAAATCAACAGGAACTATTAGAGGTGTATTGCTTGAGAAGTAAACTGTGTACCAAGGTGAGAACTCATTAATGACTACTCTGGGTTTTGAAAATGACCTGGATCTCTTTTTAAGCCATCTCACTCTTCAAAAAGCAACTGAATATAGGCAAACAAACAACTCCCCATTGCTGTAATTTCCTTTGACTAAAGCCTGTTGTTCCACCATGAGTATACGTGCTCAGAGAATTTGTTTTAGAGTAACTTCACAATAACTACAATAGTTCTATATAATATTGTAGGGAACAACTATACAAATATAGCTTGATTACTGGGTATTGGGGTAAATGTTGGATCCTTGTTCTGGTTTCCTTCTGCAGCCTTAGAGGAGTCTGTCACTTTGGACCTCAGTTTTCTCATCTCTAAAGTGAAGGGCTTTAGAATAGAACACAACCTTATATTCACAGTATGTTTCCCAATAACAAACTCTTTAAAGTACACTCAAAGAGATTAAAACACTCGAAAGCAACACCAAACAAGTCAGACATAATTGCAATGCAATCACTACCTATGGTATAATGACGCCTCCCAGTGTTTATGAAAGCATTCTCAGAGCACACTGTTTACTTGGTTGACCTTCAGATTGCATCTGAATGTGATAGTTTAGATTTTTTGCTTCCTATAATTATGAAGCAAAGTTCGTAGACATCCCAGTAAACGTGTGTCCTTTCTTTGATGCAGATTTAACAATAATCTATGCCTTATTATCTCCCCACAGCAGCAAATCATACCCTTTTCCAGGATTCACTAGATTAATAGACATCACACATTCACAAACACACAATAATCTATGGCAAAGAAAAATTTTTTTTCATTTAGTGGTCAGAATTTCTTGGCAAAACTATGAAAACGTTATGATGAAATATGTGCAAACTAGTTGAAACTAGGTCTCTAAAGTCATTTTCAAAAAGCTTAGGGAATAACTCATGTGATGACTCTTAAGACATAGTTGTGTTTCTTCTGTATCACTGGTTTTCAAATTGTTCTCAGTAGAAAAAAAATCTGTTATATATTTAGAAAAATTAAGAGAAGAAACTGTATTTCATAGATTGTCAACAGATTATGAAATCAATTGAAAAGTAGAAAATAAAGTTGTTTAACCTTTTACATCAATCCTTCTTATGTAGTTTCAAAGCGTCTTTTTACTGATGCTCATGGCTTTGATTTGATATGATGGATGTGCTATATATACAACTAAATTTTAAACAGATATACAAGTAGCTAAATATGTATTTTGTACTAAAACATATTCTATATGATAAATTATAAACTACAGTTTTTCACGGTGTTTGCCAAAGTGCGCTGCACCATCCAGGCACTTTGCCACCAAAACACTTTTGAAAGAAGCAGCCTAGTAACGAGGTAATCCTCATTACTTCTACTACTGCTTCTCTCTTCTTTGCCAATATTTTCCTACTTTTAAATGAGGACTGTGACTCTTGTTCATATTCTGCCATTCAATTGACTTGTATGCAAGTTTTCATTTATTTTGATATGTCCCGATCAATCATAGATACAAAAAGTTTGTGAAAATAATTAAAACATAGTATTACCTACACAGCCTAGTCCCTGTTGATCACTTACTCTGTTCTAAGAAATATTGGCCAATTTTTTTAAATAAACTCATTCAGTCCTTACTGCTCAGGTAGTTTCTATAAGTAGTCCTATTTTCTACATGAGATAACTAGATAGAGAGGTAAGAAATTCACCTAACATCACACAGTTAGCAAGTGCTGCAGGATACTCAAGTTTTAAAATTAAAATATATTACTTCCCTCACTGTCTTCAAAGTGGAAGTTACTTCTGATACTCCTCCACTATCATTATTCACTCTCTTCTCTATTTGTATCTAGAACTTCAAAATGCTTGTTGTTATTTATCCAATTTGGTCTTACCCGTAACAATTTCTGTGCATGACTGGGTTAGGAGGACACGCATCTGGAACTAAATATCTTATTGTCCTGATGCCATATGCAAAGACTGGCACACTGCAGACACACTTTTAATGTGTGATAATGAAAACATCAAAGACACCTGAAGGTTATGAAGTTCAAATGGACTTGTTTGCTTTTCCAGAGAAGAAAACTCAGTATTAAATATGTTGAATCAGGTTAAATGATTTAGCCCTATTCATTAAAGGGATTTCCTGTAGAAGTCAGTCAAAACAGGCTCGTGAGCACCCATACCACACACCTGAGAAAACACAGTATTGTTAGCACATACCCCTCAGTGGTTTCAATGATTTTTGCTTCCTGGTAGGTAGGTCATATTCCTTCTTTTGAATCACATGGAGTTTGGTCTGGGACAATTGTGGTCATATCATAAATGTTGGAGGGGTCACTTATTAGTCATGAGGGAAATAAATTTAATCCATAAAGAAATCCCCTAATAAGTAATTTTAAAAATTGCTATTGGAAATAGGCAACTAGGGTCCAGAATTAAAATCTGAAAAGTCAGAAACATTTGCTTATTAATACTGTCTTAGCCTAGAAAAGACCTGTCTCCAATTCGATTACACAGAAGTGTGTAATTCTTATCACAAAGGAATGTACGTAGGGTCATATAAAGGTATGTGTGGCAAGACTCACTCTGTGTAGGCCTTGAGAGAATAAACCCACATTATCTCATATCAACTTGGGAGAGGTTCAAGGAAGACTGCAAAAATTTATTTGCTTAAGTTGTTTGTTGTTTTTTTTAAGCTGCTTATTGTGTTTTAATTGTGATTCTAAGTCTTTGTCCTATACATCAACTTGATTCTGAGGTTAGATTTAGGTACAGAGCAAATAAGAGCCTGGAGCATCTTCAATATACAGTATCATCTAAAAATAGATTCCAGAGTAAACATGTGGTGTGACTGCTGATCAGAGGGCCCAGGAGAGACCTCTAAGGTGACTCCTATTGTGAGGACTATAAGCGACCATCTGCTTAAAGTTCTTGCTTGATGGAAAACCACCAGAAGTCAGTAGACCTTCACTTCTCCCCTGCCATGTTTCTCTCCCCATTAAGTCATTTAAAACTCAATAAACCAAAGGCATCAAGAGTAGAATCACAGCATAAAGGAACAGAGGTTCAGCAGACTAAAGCACAAGCCTTCCCCAGCACTCCATGGGTCCCTTTTCACCAAGAACTTCTAAAGATTTTTTTCACCCTACTCTTCAATACCTATACTACCTCTTTCTGAAGTGAATTGCTGGATGCCTTGGAATAGCAATTTAATACTTCTACAGAATGAAGCTATTTAAAAAGTACAGTCATTCTACTCTAAAGCTATTAAACCAATATATGTTTGCTTTCTTTGACCACATTTATTTGTGCACAGGTTAAATGGGTTTCTGCATTAGCTTCATTATTCATAACATTAACTTGCTGTTTTGAATTTACATGAACTTTATAAACAGGAGAGACAATGTACAGAAAATTAAATGGTTCTTTTTAACTCTATTGGGCTTATCAGTGAAACAGAGGACAATTCTTGGTTGTTGTTCATGGCGAACATTTAACTTTTTTTCAGGACAAATAAAGTAACTCACTTTACTTGAGGGGCATCAGTGTTGTTAACTATGGTGAAAATTATGGCATTTTGAGGCTATAGCATCTAAAGTTGTTATAAAGATGTAAATATGAAGAGCAAACAAAAACAGCTATCCAAAAATTCCTATTTAAAGGTGAAATCGTTTTAGGGTTTTCATCCTTGTGGAGAGAAACTATTATATAATAATGATCTTTCCCTACTTGCAGCATGTGTTTTGCTGAACACATCCCTTTACTATAAAACAACTGAACTTTAGGCCTCTTGGAAATATAATAGTATGGTATTAAAGAGCTTTGCCCAGAGAAAGAGATGTTGAAACAAATACATAGGTTTCTTTTGCATGAAGAGCCACAGATCCACATTCGTTACACTTTGAAAAGATTTGACAATAAAAGTGATAACATCCAAAGGCTATATAAGAATATCTAGCAACTGCCATCCTGTGCTAATGCTTTCAACATAACCTAAGCATGTGAAATGCCACTTGCTTCACATACAAGACCACTGACTAAGAAACTAACAAGTCTTTGGCTAGAAAGCCCACTGCCCCAGGTGCTCATGGCTGAGCTACAATTTTTCTCAGCAGGACAATAAACTCACCTCCACTAATGCAACTGTTCTTACAAACCTGTTTAGTTTAGGTTCTAACCTGCACGTTAACCATTGCCTACAAGAACCCTTAAATATTACAAAGAGAATGGCCTTCTGATAGAAACCACTAAAACATAATCTCTTCTTGCAAAATGACATATTGATAGTACCATATTCACTGTCAAATCTGCTGTCACAAAGTAATCTGAATATCCAATAAAATAAATTTCTACACAACAATCACAACAAGACAGGCCACTGGTTATAAAAAGTTTCACTTTTTTTAAGCCCAGCTTGCTCTTTCTGTTGAGTTTGCAGGAAGGAAAATTTAAAGACCTGACATAGGTTTTACATAAAAAACACTGCAGAAGTTTCTTATCTAAAATAAACTAGGAATGACTAATTTTAATTTCTGTTGTAATAAATGTTGATTATTTTAAAATTTTATTCTAATAAAAATTAACCATTCCATCAAAAGAAAGATAATGGCTCTTTGCATTATGTAACCAACACTAAAACTTCAGAAGCTACAGACTATACAGCTTCCTGACTCACTTAAATTATGGCATCCTTAAAAAGCAAATGTACTTTTGGAACACTAGGGGTTTTCAATGTCTTTAAAAATCATTGTGGGCAGGGTTTCTATTGTTTAAATATTTATTATTTTATGCATATGATGACAGGCATCTAGTTGAGTGTCCAACTTTGAGAATTTCCCTTTTCTAGAAATTACAATTATTAAACTACAACACAAGAGTTCAGTGTAAGTGGCAAGACGCTTAAAAAAATAACTGATGTACAATTTGCACTGAGTCATTTAAAGCTAACCACAAATATTAAAATGGGTTCTGTAATTGGAGCAAGTTACTGTAATTCTGGGAAGCAAAGTGACTTTAAAACCATCTGCATTTTGTGTACTAAAGTGACAAACAACCTTTAGAGAAAAGAAAAAATATATATATATACACACACCTCATATTCTATTTTATTGTGGGAAAGTCACCTGGCTTTTTCTGCAAGGAAAGACTAAGTTCATCAGTGATTAAGGCTAAATCAAACAGTCTTCATTCTAAAAGGAAAGTCTGGTTACAAGAACCTGAAAGAGGATGTGTAAATTAGAAATGGAATCCAGAATTTTACTGCCTCATTTTTATAGATAATGAGTTTTTTTCATTCTTAATTTCAGAATTTGATATTACCCTGTTTCCCTTCTTCATTTTCCATCAGATGAACAATCAGATAATGTTTCCATTCACATAGATTTGAAATGAAGCTCTTGCTGTGAGGGTTATTTTATTTTCTAGTAGCCAAGGGAAAGAGGTTGCTGCCAATATGATGTTAAGAGCATACAGAATAAAGGCTCAGTCCCGGGCAATGAAACAGACCACCTTTGTGCTTCTCTTGAGGAAGAAGAATGCAAGCCCATCACCAACTTTGGGACTTGATCAACAGTGGGGAGTCACAAAACTCTTTTCAACCATTGCATTTTAAACCTCCACTAAAAATAGCTTCTCTGTGCTGGGGCTTAAAGTCCCATCAGTGGCCAGTGATGAAGTACAGTACTTAATTGTTTCTGACTAGGGTCTCTGCATCAGCACACTGAGAGTGCCTTCTAACTTTTAATCGCCTTGTGTGTTCTCTAATTAGACCTGTTCACAGGACAGCCACATGAAAATGCCTACCACTAAGCTTCCTCAAGACCTTAAAACAGGCCATTTCATGAGTCCAGGAACTTTTGTACAAGGTTTACTATCTTCCAGGATTATTCTCCTACCTTAAAATCAGACACACTTGAAGGAGGTAAGTACGCTTTGTGGCTATTAAGTCAGCTCTAATATAAATACACTGCCTGGTGACAATTTCCTCCTTGTCTCTCCATTTCCTTAATTTTGGTATTACTGCCTGTTATCTGTTTGCTCCTACTAGGGCTGGAGGGAAACATATTTTCTTTGAACGGGAAAGCTCTTGGTTCCCTTGCCGGTAAGAACACAGACTTTCTCTAAGGACTAGGATAACTAGAAAAGGGCTCTATTCTCCCGGAAGGATCTGAAGCCCGAACCACAGAGATATCCTTTAACTTAGGCGGGAGGTGCAAAGAGCTGAAGTGCCTGTCCTTGGCCCTGACAGGTGACCTGCGGTAGGACCAACTTACCCCTACCCACAGCGCCCTTTGGCTCAGGTCACTCACGCTCCTGGACTCACCTGGTGCTGAGGACCAGCGCTGGCAGGAGAGGCAGCAAGTAGTGCGCTGGGCTGAATTTCATGCTGCCGCCTGCCGGGGTCCTCCTTCCCTCGCTGCCTTTGCTCTCCCTCCTCCTCCGGGTCCTGTCGCTCCTCGGTGCCCGGCTCTGTCCCCGGCAGCGCTGAGCCCTCTCCAGCAGCGGATGGAAGGAAACAGACAAACGGACGGACGCCTCGTGAAGGCAGGCACTGAGAGAGCGGGGAGTATCTTCGGCAGTGATGTCACCAGCGAGGCGAGCCCTGCCCGGGATTGTTCGGCACGCGGCTGCTCCCGAGCCTGGAGGGCGCGTTGTCACTCGCGCTGGAGGCGGCGCGGGGAGAGGGAGGGGTTCCCAGCGATGGCCCGGCGCTCGGGTCTACGGGCTGCGCTCCCCGCTCCCCGGACTGCACACCCTCCTGGGGTTGACCATTTATTCCCCTTCCCCTGAGGACGGGGAAAGGGAGGGAGGGGAAGGGCGGAGCAGGGGTGGGGGGCGAGGAGAGAAATCTAACCTTCCAGTAATTGAACCTGAGTACTCAGCAGGATGTGAGGCAGAATTCACTGGGAAAGACCATCACGCTCAGACTCGCAAGCAGGTGTCCCTCACCTGATTACACAGTGTTTGGAAAAACGTGGCTCTGAAGAGTGTTTAAAATATTCTAATTAGAATTGCATGATGATTAGCCTGATGCAGACTGAAGAGAAGCAGAAGTGAGCAGTGTCCAGAAACGCACCCTGAGCCCATAATGTCACTGCCAGCTTCTTTGGCCGCAAACGTGGATATAAATATAAAGAGGTTTCCGGACAGTTAGGACGTCTGCTGCTTCTGGTTTTGAAGATTACTGACCTTCCTCCAATTTCAATCTGTCCCCTTGTACCAGCAGCTGACAGTGGGGTTGGAGTTGGTGGCCCAAATTCACTCACCTGAAGGGGTCCTTTCCTTCAGGTGAGGACACATAACTAATATTCATCAAAATGCTAACAGTAATTAACTCAAAGTGGCGGTATCAGAAGACAGAAGACTCTGTCAGTTTTTAAATATATTTTTCATATTCTCTATAATAAACATCTGATATTAAGCTTTATTTTGGAAAATGAAAAAAATTTTAGAAACTAATACAAAATAATATTTCTGTAAAAGCAATTCTGATAAAAAAAAAAACAAACCAGCCAACTTCAACTGAGATGCTCACTCTAGGGTCCTTAAAACATGGTTTATTTTTGATATTCCAACAGTATTTCTTGGTTGAATGTTTATAAGTACTTCTTTATACATCAACACATTTGATCTTCACCAGAGACATCCTAGAGAAATATAAATTAATATTGTCCCTATTATAGAAATGAGGTAACTGAAGACCAGTAAGATCTAGGCTGGATTTTTTTTTTCTTTTTAACAAAGAATTTCACTGTCTTAAATCTTAAGCAAACCCTACTGTTGCCTGGAACATTACACCTAGTACAAGTAGTCCATTGATCAACACAAAGCTGATGTTCAGTAACGGCTAGAGTGCACCAAAGACCCCATGGGGCAAAGGTCAGGTGGTCAACTGCAATTCCTATCCAGAGCGTTCAGCTCACATTCCATTTTTTCAGGGCAAGGCACTTAGAGTAAAATTTAGATGAAGCATCCCCTTAATCTAATTTTTGAAACATGATTTGTAGGAAAAAATAGTCGTTAAAAAGCTTTTATTTTAAAGAGGATACAAGTTTAAAGAATTAACCATCTATTTTACTGATTTTTGTTTTTGTTTTTAATGGGATTGAAGTTTAAGACATTTATACAGGACACATACTGCTTTATTTTTTTAAAAAAATTTTTTTCAACGTTTTTTTATTTATTTTTGGGACAGAAAGAGACAGAGCATGAACGGGGGAGGGGCAGAGAGAGAGGGAGACACAGAATCGGAAACAGGCTCCAGGCTCCGAGCCATCAGCCCAGAGCCTGACGCGGGGCTCGAACTCACGGACCGCGAGATCGTGACCTGGCTGAAGTTGGCCGCTTAACCGACTGTGCCACCCAGGCGCCCCAGGACACATATTGCTTTAAAACCTCAGACTACTAAAATAGATGAATAATAACTTTTGCAAGCTGGGTACCGGTCCCTTGGGCAATAGGATTCACAATAGATATAACCAGGCATATATAAAATCAACTCACATGTGAATAACATGTCATTTACAAAGAAAAATTGCACTCCACTCTGCTAAAACAGAACTCTGACTCCAAAGGAAAATATGTATTTCAGTTTGCTCCTGCCAGAATTATCTAACAATAGATTTCCTGCTTAGTTTGAACGGTGAACATTTGAGTTGTATACTCAACAAAAGCCTATGCCTACTTGGTAATAAAAAAACACTATACTAGGAAATAACGCTCATACTTGTGGAACACATATTTGTTTACATAACAAGTTTGAGTTCATTATCTTGTGGTCCTAATTATAGGAACCAAATGTAGTAGTCATTTTCATTATTCTCCTCTTTAGCAGTTGATGTGACAGATTCAGAATGGTTAAGTCACTTGCTCAAGGTCACTAGATCACTTAGTTAGTAGATAGCATTCAAATTCAGGCTGTATCACTTCATAATCTTTCTTTTGAAGGAAATTTTTTTTAACACACCTATGTAAGAAAAGACCTTCCCCAGCCTAAGTTGCATTACTTTTTATTAGCCATAAAACATAAAACAATAGACAACTGTAGATTGTCAACCAAGAAAGGCGAGTATTAGAATGAATTCTTTTTAGACTGTGTCTCGCAGTTATGTTGTACCTCTGTATCAGAGACCAATAAAGAACCACAAGGTTTGTTGGCCTTTGTGAATTTTCTGCAAGTAGGAAAAAAAAAAAGACATCGAACTTAGAAGGGCACGCAAGCATCAGGAAAGCACATTTGGAAGGTGAGCCTAAGTGAGATTTTGGAAACTCCTGCAGATTTAGAGGACTGCGGTATTATATTCTGAATTCAAGTATAGATCTGCCGTTCGGCAGAAGTCTTTTCTTCTTGGGGAATTACAAGACTGTAAGTCTCCATCACCCATGACATTCTGTCCACACTGTCACAGGAAAACTCAAATCCAGAATTGATTTTATGGCTTCGGAGAACAGGCATATGAATTTTAAAGATGCAGCAGCGCAGACAGCAGTTTCACTTAGCTGAAACCACTTGTCCTATGCTGAGTCCCAACACTGAGCTCAGCAGAAGTTGTTGCAATAACTATACCCAAGTCTGGATAAAGGACATCAAGAAAGTCAATGCAGTTACAGCAAGAGGCTGGTGTCCATAAAATGCTGGGATTGGGAGATACAGTAGCTATTTTTTAAGCAGGTTTACTGAGATTTAATTCATATACCTAAAACATCACTAAAGTGTGTAATTCAGTGTTTAACATACTCAACAAGGTTATGAAATCACCAATATCTAACTCCAGAACATTTTCATCTCTCCAAAAGAAACTCCATACCCACTAGTCACTCACACTATACCTCTTGTTTTTCACTTTCTCCTAACCCCTGACAGTCTAATTACTGTCTCTACAGATGTGTCTAATTCTTGAAATTTCATATAAATTGAATTCTACCATATGTGGTCTTACATTACTTTTCTTTCCTGTTTCAAGGTTTATCCGTGTTATAGCATGTATCATTACTTCATTCCTTTTAATTCCTTTAATAATGTTCCATTGTAGGAATGCACCACATTGTGTTTATCCATTCATCACTAGGATTGTTTCTGTGTTCTGGCTATTTGCATAATGCTGCTATGAACATTCATATGAAAGCTCCCATGTGAGCATCTGTTCCCAATTCCCTTGTGTATACACCTAGGAGAGGAATTGCTGGATTATATAATAACACTGTTTAATTTTTTTGAGAAACTGCCAAACTTTCCGAAAATAGCTATACCACTGTTCATTCCTACAGGCAATATATGCATGTTAATTTCTGTACAGCCTTGCCAACACTTGGTATTTTCAGATTATTATTATAGCCTTTTATGGGGATGTAAAGTGGTATCTCATTGTGGTTTTGATTTGTATTTATCTGATGATTTATCATATTGGGCACAATTTTATGTGCCCATTGGCCACTCATATACAATTTCTGGACATTTGTTTATTCAAACTCTTTGCCTATTTTCATTGAGTAATTTGTGACTTCTGAATGGTAAGTGCTCTTTGTGCATTCTGGATACAATTCCTTTATTAGACAACTGATTTACAAATGTTTTAACCCAATCCATGGGTTATCTTTTCACTTTCTTGATTGTGTCATTTGTAGCAAAAAGTTTTAATTTTCATGAAGTCCATTTAATCTCCTCTGTGGAATTATCCTGCTATTTATTATCCTTCACAGTACTATGTTTTCATCATTTCTGTATTTCTTTTTCTACTCCTATATACTAAACTCTGATATCCTCTAGAGTTTCACCTTTGATCCTCCTCTTTTAAAATTCTCTATTTGGGGTGCCTGGGTGGCTCAGTCAGCTGAGCATCTGACTCTTGATTTTGGCTCAGGTAGTGATCTCATAGTTCATGATCAAGTCTGCCATCGGGCTCTGCACTGGCAGCACAGAGCCTACTTGGGATTCTCTCTCCCCTCTCTCTCTTTCTCTCTGCCCCTCCCCTGTTCATGCTCTAAATCTCTAAAAATAAGTAAATAAACATTTAAAATTCTGTATTTTCCTCCCAAGGTGAACAGCACTTTTTATGACTTTTACCATCGCCAATATGATTATGAGTCTAAAAATGTTATCTTCAGCATACATTTCTTCCTTGAGCCCTTAGCTAGGTTTCCTCTGGATACTTCAAAGTCAATCACACTAAACTTTTGTTCCTCCTCTCTGATCAGCCTTCTATATATTTCCTCATGCCTTCATCAACTCAGTCATCAGAGTTACAACCCTGGGGGTCGTTCATTTACTTTTAACCCTCCTTTCTCCTACATAGAGTCAATCACAAAGTCCTATCACTTCATATGTATTTCTTTATGCCACCCCAATATTTAACCTATATTAAATAAAGTAAGCAGGCTCTATTTAGGGTTTATATTTTTGATCTGAAGTGTGTTCCCTGCTTTCAGATGTATTTACCTCAAATTCATTGCCCCAATATGACCTTCCTTGGCTGCAAATGTCTTTAGTGCCTTAAAACTAGGAAACTACATTCAATAATGTTTTCAATGCATGCCTTTTCTCTGTGCTTTAACTTCCATATTGTACTCCAAACAGAGTGAGAGATGTTTTCCTTGATATGATTTTGTAATGTTTCATGTTATTCCTTTTTTTCCTGACCTGTTCTCTCATTCACTTACCTGTCCCTTACTTTAATCATTTAAGACTCAACAAGGCCATCACTTTTTTCTAGACTACTTTCCCTAGCCTACCAGATGCCACAAACTTGATGAGGTCTACCCTTCTGAGTCTAGGATGTGTGCCAGATCGCCTTGGTACTTAATATCATTTTGTCATTATATGTTTTTGTTCCTCACTATACTATAAATACATTAAGAACCAGAGGGATATTTCTCACTTTATTCAGTACTAAGGGAGGTGAGGATACTGTAAAAATCATATTTTTATGTATGTATATTCTAAGCCAATCACTAATTTTTTCAGGTATCTCTAGGTGTGAGTGTTAAAGACCTAAAGACAAAACAAAGTGTTTTACATGGTTCACCGAAAATGTTTCCTATTTCCATACTTACTGTTTTATTGTTGCTAATGAAAACTATCTACAATGAAATTTCCTCTAATAAGGCTATTTCTTTTTGCCAAACACACCCTAAGGAAGAAAAGAGAGAAAAAACAATGCAAGTGTCTGTGCCCCACACAAAATCAAACAAGCAAGAAAAGCAAAAACAAGAAGACCAAATCCTATACTGTCTAGTACTTTTGAACCGAGTCATATGAATTAAATACGGAATTCCCCACCGCCTTTATAAGTCATCCTCTTGGTTCACACAAATGGTGAGAAGTCAGTGCAAGATCTCTGGAATGGGACTTCAAGAAGGAAGGACCCAGGGATCTCTTCTACCCTATAGTAGTCGCCCTGGAAATAATGCCACATCCTCCTCTTGGCTAGCATCACTGCGTGAGTTGCCCTGGGACTCAGTCTATTTGCTTGAAGAAAAAATACACAAAGCAGTCACAGAACAGTCGCTCTCCTTCCCTTTATCCAAATGTAGGCGATACATTGTAAATCTGCTTTTGGCAAACAATTACACTGGGAATTCACCAGGGTACTGTGACCCCAATTAATCCTCTTGTAAAGTGAGTAAGTCTTCCTTAATGAGCACAACAATTTTTTAATGTATACATTTTAAGTCTTTTAAAAAGTATTTTCATATTTCTCTGTGTATTTTATAAAGCAATCTGGTCTGCACAACCAATCCATTCAGTTAAATTCCACCTAACTTGTAAAATCAATGCCATTTCTTATTTCTGGGATTTAGAGTGTGCTTCCTTTTGCTACACACAGTTGTCTCTGTGAACTTCTTCAGATACATTTAAGACCCATTTTAGTCCCTTTTATGACTATCTGTCACTATAGAACCATTGCTAAACCAAGATTTTTAATGCATACCTGCTTTTTACTGTATGTAACATTAGACATATGGTTTTCAAAGACATCTTCCCATCAACATTATATTCAACTCAAAAAAAGATGATTATTAGTGTGGTAGGGTCCCTTCCCTAAGGTGGGGGGGAGAAAAAACCAAGGCAACCTGGCTATATGCATATGTGACAACATCCCTCACGACCTTGTCACATGAGACCACTTAATCAGACTGCATGTTTGTGTGTTACCATACATGGAAGACGAAGAAGTAAAAAATATATAACGAACTAAGTCACCTGTTGTTCGGGGTTCAGCTCTTTGGGTATGAACCCAACTGAGCTGTGCTCACATGAATAAAGTTGCTTCCTGGAAAGAAAAGCCTCAGTGTCACGACTCTCTGTGCCAGAATCCTGCTACATTTGCAAGCATTGAGAAATAGGAAGAGCAGGGTCACAGAAGCAAGCCCATGCTCACGTGAGTTTTTTCAAGAGGAGCATCGTAATTAGCATGGTACAAGGAGGTACATACCAGGAAAATAATAGTCCTAATGAGCAGAGGCAGAAATCAGAGTTTCGATTTCCTAAGGTTCCTAAGATTTTGGGAAAATAGTGCCAGAGAAGGAGATACTTTGCAGAAAACCTCCAAGATACTGCATGGGGCTTTGTCATGGGCCCTTGGCCAAGGGCTGGGCTGCATACACCAGACCAGACTCTGAAAGGCCTCGTTCTGCTAACTTGCAGTTGCAGTGAATCTGGAAGACAGATGCCAGAGTTTCTGAACTACTGTGAGACATTGGAATTCCCATCTGGACAGAATGGAGAAGCTGCAACAACACTTTATGAACACCTCAAGTATTTAGTTGAGACTCACAGAAGGCCAGGCTTTTGGGGTAACAACCATGCCTAAGGATAAGAGATGAATCTTAGAACAATGAATAAAACTGATACAGATTTATAGTAAAAATAAATAAATAAGGCCTGACAGTATGAAAAGAACCACCAGTAACTTAACTGTGGTAGGGTCCCCTCCCTAAGGAAAGAAAAAACAAGCAAACCTCAAGGCAACCTGGTTATACACATTATAGGACAACGATCCCTCATGACCTTGTAACATGAGACCACTTAATCAGACTGCATGTTTGTGTGTCACCAGATATGGGAGACAAAGAAGTAAAAACATACATAAAAAACTACACCATGTGGCCTTTGGAGCTCAGTTCTTCCAGTAAGAACCCTACTGAGCAGTGCCAGCACTAAAGTTGCTCCCTGGAAAGAAAAGCCTCAATGTCACAACTCTGAAAATCCTGCTACCTAACTACCTACAGAGGAAAATTCAGCATCCATTAAAAGAAGAGGACACAATTCAGAATCTCTGCAGTGTATCCAACACAATGCCAAGTATATAATTATTTCAAACATGCAGAAACATGAAAACATACACATAATCAAGCATAAAAGCAATCAGTGGAAACAGAACTCAGCAACACAGATTTTGAGATTAGCAGACAATCACTACAGAGAAATTTAAATTACAAAAAAGAGAGATACCTCGATGGCTCAGTGGGTAAAGCATCTGACTGTTGATTTCAACTCAGGTCATGATCTCACTGTTTGTGAGATCTAGCCCTGCATTAGGCTCTGTGCTGGCAGTGCAAAGCCTGCTTGGGATTCTGTCTCTCCCTTTCTCTCTGCCTCTCCCCTGTTCACACACTCGCTCTCTCTCAAAATAAATAAACCTCAAAAGATAAAAATTAAAAAAAAAACTACAAAAAGGAAATATAAATTCCAGAACTGACAATATGAAATAAAAACACATAATTCTGAATGCTAAAGAGTGAATTGTTAATGCACTTAAAGACACATAAATAGAAATAATCCTATCTGAAGAAAGAAAATAATGAAATAAATATATGAACAGGGATTTAGTGAACTGTAGTATCATATCAAGTTGTATAACAAACATATTTTGAGTTCTAGAGGAATAAGACAAAAAGATTAGGACATAAATTATATATTTTTTTAAAAAGCAATGGCAAAAATACAGGTATGTTAAAAAAACAAATTCACATATTTGAGAAATTCCACCAAATTTATGCAGAATACAAAAATAGCCTTATTTAGATATATCCTAGTTAAACTGCCAAAAAGAGAAGTAAATCTTTTTTTTTAATTTTTTTAATGTTTATTTATTTTTGAGGAAGAGACAGAGTGGGAGTGGGGAAGGGGCAGAGACAGAGTGAGACACAGAATCTGAAACAGGCTCCAGGCTTTGAGCTGTCAGCACAGAGCATGATGCAGGGCTCGAACTCATAATGGAGAGATCATGACCTAGGCTGAAGTCAGACGCTCAACCAACTGAGCCACCCAGGTGCCCCAAGAAATAAATCTTAAATAGGAACACCATACACCAAAGAATCTCAATAATGACAGATTCTCAACACAAACAATGGAGTGGAGGCAATGGAAGAATTATCTTTAAAATGCTATAAAACTGTCAATCCAGAGTTTTATATTCAGCAAAATATCCTTCACAAATAAGGGCAAAATAAATATTATTTCCAAATAAATAAAACTGGAAAGATTTCTTAACAGAGAATCTGCTCTAGCACAGATAATAAAAGATTGATTGCTCAGGCTACAGGGAAATGATACAATATGAAAATGTAAATTTATAGGAAAGAATGAGAAGGTCCAGAAATAATACATATTTAGGTATATATAAAAGGCTATCTCTTTTTTCCCTTATTTAAAAAAGAAATAGTAACATTACATTCTACGGCTGGAATATGTAGAAATAATATATGACAATAATAGCACAAAAGATAGCTAAGGCAAATGAATTATCCTACTGAAAAGGTCTTTTGTTCTGTTACATGAAGTTGGATATATTAACTTTAAGCACAATATGAAAAGTATGAATGCATAATATAGTCACTGGAGTAACCACAGAACAAGTTCAAATACTTATAACAAATATTCCAAAGTAGAGAAAAAAAATGATAAACAATGAAGCCAAAATGGGGTGAGAAAGAATGAACAGAGGAACAGTAGCTCAAATGATAGAAACAGAAAGCAAATAGTAAAATAGTAGACATAAAACAAACCATATCAGTAATTAGATTAAGTCAATGTAAGCAACTAGGTATCAATTAAAAATAAGAGATCGTCCAATTGGATAAATATGTGACTAAGAATGGTCTAGAAGAAATGTAGTTTAAATACAAAGACAAAAAAAAAACTCACTTTACATTAGAAAGCTTGAGTGGTTACGCTAATAGAAAAATGATTTCATGATATAGAATATTAGTAAAAATAAAAAGATATATTTCATAATAAGATGAAATCAGAAACAGACAACAAATTTAAATGTATGTACTTAAAATTTCAAAAGAAAAGAGACTCGAGAGGAAAACAAATACAGGTATCAATGGAAATTTCAAAACATCATTCTCATCACTGATAAATATACAAAATATCAGGATAGAGAATATTTGAAGAATATTATTAACCAACCTTACCTAAGTAACATTCGTCAAATACCTCATCAAAAATGGTGAAAATACATTTTTCTAAGTGTCTGTGGAACATTAGCCATACAGACAATAGGGCATGCCATAATATAATTCTCTATGTGGTAAACAAAAAGTGAACATTTGTGCTTTTTCCATAATTTGGCTATTGTTCATAGTGCTGCTATAAACATTGGAGTGCATGTGCCCCCTTTGATTCAGTATTTTGTATCCTTTGGATGAATACCCAGTAGTGCAATTGCTGGGTCAATTGATAAAGGATAAAGAAGATGTGATATCACACACACACACACACACACACACACACACACACACACACTGGAATATTATTCAGCCATCAGAAAGAATGAAGTCTTGCCATTTGCAATGATGTAGATGGAACTAGAACTATTATGCTAAGCAAAATAAGTCAGAGAAAGACAAATACTATATGATTTCACTCATATGTGGAATTAAACAGATTAACATAGGGGAAGGGAAGGAAAAATAAAACAAGATTAAAAAAACAGAGAGGGAGGCAAATTGTAAGAAACTCTTAACTACAGAGAACAAAATCAGGGTTGCTGGATGGGTGTTGGGTGGGTGGATGGGCTAAATGGGTGATGGGCATTAAGAAGGGCACTTGTTGGGATGAGCATTGGGTGTTCTATGTAAGTAAGGAACCACTAAATTCTACTCCTGAAATCAAGACAACACTAAATATTAACTAACTTGAGTTTAAATAAAATATTAGAAGAAAAAAAATTGAAGTTTCCAGAACATATACTCTGACCAAATAGAATTAAATTACAAATGCAGTGCCAAAGTTTCCAGATATCTTAAGTAACGAAAGAAATCAAAGAAGAAATCACAGAAAAATCAAAAAAGATTTTTAATCAGTTAAAAATGAAAAACAACATATCAGTACTGTGTGATACAATTAAAGTGATAAATGCTAATAGTAGAAAGATGAAATATTTTTAAAGAGTGATCTAATGTTCACCATAAGAAACTGGAAAAAGAAGAGCAAATTAAACTCAAAGTAATTTCGTGGAAAGAAACAATAAGAGTAGAAATTAGTGATACAAAAAATAACAATGTATACTGTCAACATTATGAATAAAAACATCATTACAGATATTACAGATATTAAATGGACAATGAGATATATTACTCTGACCTATTTTACAACTTAGAAAAAATGGACACACTTATGAAAAAGCATCTTACCAAAAATCACCCAAGAATAATTAGACAATGTAAATAGCCCTACTAATTAATTAAAAGACAAATTCCAGAACTATTCAGGTAAGCTACTCCTTACCAACAGAAACACATAATCAGATAATAAAGTATTTTTGTTTTACACTGTAATGTTTCACTGTAATTTCTCACGCTCCAATAGATTGTCCAATAGGTAACATCAACCTGTAATATTATCAAATGGATTTTTACAATTTTGTAATATTATTTTGGGCACAGAATTTAATTTATTACTTGCTAAATCCTACTAAATTTTTGGCATTTTAGAGCTGCATAACACTTTTAAGTTTCATTTATTAATTTTCATTTCCAAGGACACATTATATTCTTTAGCAAGGAATACTAACTTCCATATAATCTTTTAATATTTACACAGTGCTTTTTAAGAGTAGGAATTTAATCCTCACTATAATTCTGTGGAGTAGGACTTCTTATCTCCAGTGTATCGATACAAAAACTGAGCTTAGAAGTTACATAACTTGTTCACAGTCATACAGTTAATAAGAATCAGGGCTTGGATCTGAACTCAATTTATCTATTTTACAAACAGGATATCTGAGTGCCAGGAACCAGTCCAAAGTCAATATAGTTCCCTCACGACCATAGACGGTATGAGCTCCGGCTCTTTCATTTCCAATCTGTTTCTTTTCTGCTTTTATTTAAAAATATTTTTTTTCCTCTACATCATCATTCCTCCTTAAACAAATTAATTTATTTTACTTAATCTGCACACTTGATAAAAAATATAGCATTATGTAAACCAAAGAAACATTGAGTTCTACTTGAGTTTTTTGACTCTTAATATTATCCAAATATATTACGTGCCTAAAAAAGCTATAATACCTGTTATATACAACCAACATACAAGTTTTCTAATTGACTTGTTATTCCATACTTAAATTTTTGCTGTGAAAGATGTTCATACGGTAATTTTTGCCACTTTCCCTGTAGTTAAAACTGCCTATTTATTACAATGCACTACTTTGGTTTTATTTCAATGCAGCTTTTTCAGAGGAAACATACAGTAATAAAATAGAACTGAAGATACTATTGATACTTTCTCATTGCTAGAAATATTTAAACACTTGCTTTAGTATATCCTGTTTTTTTTTCCACAAAACTCCAAAATTGGACCATTTTGTATTTACGACACTTATTCCAAAGAGCCACACCAAGAAACATAATCATTCTGAATCACACTGGCAAAATTCTATATCTCTTCAAAATAGATCTCAAGCATGCCTGTGTGCTTAATCAAAGCTGAAAATGTTGTGGCACCTGGGTGGCCCAGTCGAGTAAGTGTCCAACTGTTGGTTTTGCCTCAGGTCACAATCTCAGGGTTGTGGGATTGAGCCCTGCATCAGGCCCTGTGATGAGCATGGAGCCTGCTTAAGATTCTCTCTCTAGCCCTCTGTCCCTCTTCTTTGCTCACTCTCTCTTAAAAAAAAAAAAAAAAAAGCTTATCAATGTTAAGATAAAACCCAATCGAAAGTGACTTTGTGTAAAGATCATAACCACTAAATAGTTCATGCTCCACTACTTTTTCTGAGGAGATACATAAATAAATATATTTATGTTGTACACATAACTTATTTAAATAAATATATATTACATATAACATATAATACACATATTCATGTTCATGTATATATGTAATATATGTCTAGATACATAATTGATATATTTTTTATTTATTTTTTATTTTTTATGAAATTTATTGTCAAATTGGTTTCCATACAACACCCCGTGCTCATCCCAAAAGGTGCCCTCCTCAATACCCATCACCCACGCTCCCTCCCACCCCCCATCAACCCTCAGTTTGTTCTCAGTTCATAATTTGTATTTTAAAAGGTACATACATTCATATGTAAAGCTTTGGGTAATATTCAGGCTTAGTGGACACTTACTGTTTTGCTTCCTTGCTCTCCCTTCATTATCCTGATTCTGTAAATAAACTGATTTTCCTCTGATGAAATACCTCTGTCTTCCTTCTCTCCGTGGTGATTTGAATGGGACTGACACAATGTCCTGGTTTCAGAAGTAGGCGTACACTTCAAGGCTGGCTAAGGAGCATATTCTGTACTCCAGTGACAATAATGGCATAAGGATGGGCTCTTGCGTATAGAGCATCCATGCCTATCTGTTGCCTCAAACATCACATCAGTCAGCTAAGCCTTTCCAGACTACATTTGAACTTCCATATTATTTGATCCTTGAGGCTCCCGTGATATTAAAAAATTATGTCTACTGCCAATTCCATTTTCCTTTTGTTGTTTTTGAGAGAGCGTGAGAGAGCGCACATAGGGGAGGGACACAGGAAAAGACAGAACACCAAGCAGGCTCCGCGCTGTCAGTGCAGAGCCCAACCAGGGGCTCCATCTCACCAACTGTGAAATCATGACCTGAGGCAAGAGCAAGAGTCAGATGCTTAATCCACTGAGCCACCCAGGTGCCCAAAATGCCAATTCCATTTTGTTTTCCCTCCACTGTTAGCAGCTGGTGGTGATACCTCTTTTATGGAAGATATTACATTTACTTTAAACAGCTCCCGAAATTTATGTTTCCCATACTGTCTCTCTAAACTTCTAGTTATGTTTTCTTGGTTTTTGTTTTGTGGATAGTAACATTGAGATTTCTATTATTTTCAAGCACTGCTTCATGGGAATTATCTCAGGCAGATTTCCCTTCATTATATTTTAGCACTTCAGCATCCGAATGTGGAAGTGACTATAAAATCCATGTAATATTTAAGTCTGTATTTAGTTCAGGTCTCTCTTTCATTTGATAATTTATCTTCAGTTTACATTCACTGTATTCCATTTTCAAGGTGTCTATAGACATCAGGTTGTCCTAAACAACTACATGGATTTATGCTAACACCTCAGCCATTCATTGCAAAATCAATCAGATTCAAATAGAAAATGTACCTGCTTGAAAGAAACTGATTGCACAAGTTTTTGGTTACAATTGCATAAAAATGTAATTGGATAATAAAACTTGGTCTTTACAGCACTCTGGAATTTTCAAAGTATGTAGGAAATAAAAAAAAAAAATGTAGCACTATTGCAGTGGATAGAAAAATAAAGCCCAAAGAGAGAAGTGACATCTAAGGAAACTTGTATGCTGATAAGGTATCTGGGATATTGATATAGAACAAAGAATATAAATTTACAGTACTAATTACCATTATTACTCTATAATAATTTTTAATGGAGTACCAGCTATGCTTCGGCATTTTGTTGTGTATGGTGAGGAATCTGGCATCTCACATCTGAGATGAAACATAACATTCCTTATTTCTCTTCCTTTGCTGATTTTATATGGACCAAATGCCATATAAACACTTAAAAATAAAGTTACCTAATTAGTCTACGGGCATCTCCCCATCCTCTACTTCTATTTAGGAAATGCTACATCCCCTTTTGCCATGGATTTCAGAAATGCCTGATCATGACGTAGAGATACCTTTTCTCAAGGCAACAGCGAAAGCTCTTGATGCAGAATAGGAGTGACTGAAGAATCGAGTTAAGGTTTACTCCACGGACAATTTCAGTGTTGTACTGTATGGGGATGGTACTAGAGGAGATGACAGGTGATCTGGTAGCTTCAGGCAACACATAGTGCAGACTAAGTCACTCATGTGGTAAAATGGTAAAACCTTGGATTGTGACAGACTTGTTCTGCAACTCTTCCTCCAGATAAGCAAACATTTCTAATAAATTTTAACTTGATAAATAAGCAATGTCTTACAACACAAGTAGTATGTGACGCCATACATGACATGATCACAACTAAGCCATGGTTCTTGAAATTCGCTTTGATATACAAGTGCCTTGGGTTACAAGCATGTTTCCGGAAAGAATTATATCCACAAACCAAGGTTTCACTGCATAACTGTTTTTTATTTAAATTGATAGGAGATCATCGTTTCATATTATTCTGAGGGGAAGTAGGCACAGTTAAAGCCAATATCTCTGAGACAGATGGATATGGAAATGAACTACCATTTGTTGGATACATTCTATGTACCAATAATAGCAAAAAATGTTTTATGTTTGTGTGGTAGCTGATAACAGCTAAACCAGTTCCATATTTGTGGTTTCACTTAATTTCATTTAATGTGCCCAACAGCCAATTTTTAAATGGATATATATCTGTGAAATTTCAGAGGAATTCATCAACTCATGAAACTTCACTCATCTTGGCAAGAGACTCTTGAATATCAGGAGATTCATAACAGTGGTTAAGTGCAAAAGGTAGTACTCATGTAGTTTTGGAAAAATATCCTTAACCCTAAAGTGAGAATAATATTAATCTCTTAAAGTCATAAAGGTGGAATGAGATCATGCATATAAAGATCTTAGTGCAGTACCTGACACAGGTACATGCCTAATGAATATTACTGCCTGCTGTGGATACCATGGGGCTTTGCTCTGAACACTTCAAGACTTACATATCCACCTTCTTTGATGGTTATGTCTGTTGCAGATGGCTCACGACTACCTTGCCCAAAGTTACTCTCCATTCCAAGTGTTGTCTTTTGGCTTGTGACAACTGAGCGTGTCAAAGGCTCAACTCCCTTGCTCAATTTGGGAAAACTGTGACAAACAGCAAAGCTCCTCAGAGAATCTGCTGGAGCTTCATTGCAGATCACCTTCTTCTCTTGCCCCATCTGCCTTTTTACTTCCTTTTGGTATATCCCCTGAGAGTTCTTCTCAATAAACCTCCATGCAATACTTTGTCTCATCTGATTCTAGGAATCCAAACCTAGGACACTGAAAATGATGCTAATAGTGAAGGGTGTGTGTGATGTGGTGATGATATCTACCCTCAACATTACCACTGGTGACCAGCTGGGACCTCAGGTCCTGTAGCATAGCGGTTAAACAGTATTGAAAAAACAGGCTGTTGCAATAACAACAAACTATTTAACTTCTCTGAGTCCCAGTTTCTAGTTTCTTTACCTGTAGAATATTTTTAGTATCTAATATATGAAGGTTTTTTTTTATAGAAAGAGGTACAACTTATAAAATATTCCACATATAGTAAATAATAAAGCTTGTAATCATTATTCTAAGTCTCAGTACTTCTATTCAATAAATGAATAATACTTACCTTATATCCCTCCTGGGACATCTGAGAGATTAAGTGATACAATAAGTGACCAAACATAAAGCATTTTTCCTATTATTACTGTACCAAAGAGCAAGATGGCCAACCTAAGATCTAACTTTTTATCTTAGGACCTACTGAAATAAGGGTGAAATTCTGCTTCAACACTATAACTGAGGAAGGATATTGGTTGGTATACAACAATGTGGCAAGAGAACTGAAAATGAATTAACCCACACATGTTTTTCTTTGTTGTTTATAAAGGTTTGGGTCTGTGACCTTGGGTAAGTCATGTAATACTTCTGAGCTTCAATTATTTGCTATCTACTCTAGAGAGAATGTATGATAAAGAGATAGGATTGTTAATGAGCTAACATTTGTAGAGCCCTTGAAGATTCATAGGTGAAAGATGCCACAGGAACAAAATATATTATCTCACTGTCATTTACCTGGGGAAATCCAGCAGCATAAAATGACTTCTCAGTCAAAACACCTAATGACAGCAAATAAAATTAAGGTGTTGTATTAATTCCCCAGACTTTTACAGTCAGGGAACAGAATTTTTCCACCTTCTCTCAAAGTTTTAAAGGGAAGTTTTGACTAAGCACCTGTGTAAGCTACAAGTATATAAAGACTTTGTATTTATAGATTATTTTACAGTTTAAATATAAAGTTGGGGTTAAAATCCCAGAATTTGATGCTAACTATTATGAAACCTGGCTCTGAAAGGTATTAGCTTTACAACCTTGTGTAAATTCCTCAGTCTCCTCACTTTACCTCAGTTACTTTATATGTGAAATGGGAATAACAGTGTACACTTTACAGAATTGTGAGGATTAAACGAATAAAGTAATTAAATAGTATCTCACATATAAGAATCACTCCCTGTGGTGAGATTATTTTTACATACAGCCTAATCCTAATAGGATCTCAAATTTAAAAAAAAAAAAAGCCTACTAGCATTTTGAGAGAAATAGCACAATATTTTCAAGATAGAAGTCTGCACAATATTGCAACAGAGTCAAGATACAGTATTGTGAAAGTCGGTATTTGTTTCTTTCATGAAGAGTCTGCCTAAGTGAGTTCTGGAAGTCATAGTCAAAGGACAGACCCATGAATTTAATCCAAATAATGCAAACGGTGCTTGGTGCAGTCATGCTTAGAACAGAACATTTTCTGTCACCTGGAGCTGCCATCTTTCCTGTCACCTGGAGATATATTTAATGGCCTTCATGCATTTATGGGGAGTTCCAGCTGAAGGCAATTTAAAGTTACCTCTTAGCTTCTCATGGAACTAGATCTTCTCATTCTAGGTAAGACCAGGACTGTTTCTGATATATTAGCTATCCCCTCCAAAGGAAATGTATATATTCCACAAAGGAAATTGTATTAGAGAATTGTGATAATGCTAGAAGCAGATTTTCCCTAAATCCTTCAGCAAATTAAGTTTTGTTTGTAAAGAAAGTAATACCAGTGAGATATTATCTTAAGCCTTAGCATTACCCTAATTTATCTTAAATCACTCATATATATTAAAATCACATTATCACTGGAATACATGAACGAAAGGAAGGAAAGTAAGAAGATGGTAGTTTGTTTATATAACATTTCCTCTAAGAGCTAAGTATAATAACATTAAATTATATCTGTTCTTCCTAGTATAAAAAAGAAGCCAAACTAGGATAAACGAGCCTTTCATGATTGAAGATTTAAGAGGACCAGTGGATCTTCACCCAGGGAGTGTTAGGGTAGACTCTGATCTATGCTTATCTATCATAATGACATGACCAAACAACCCAAGAGTGCTTCAGTCATCATGATTTCTAAAACTGCAGGAAAAAATGGATGAAAAAATCTCTAAGAAACCAATCCTGCAACAGGAACGCATCACTATGTACAACACAAAGCAAAGGAGGTTGGAAAATGCAGTCTCTAATTTCTAGATGACCAATTAAAATTTGACTTTGGGTGGGGGGATGGGTTAAATAGGTGATGGAAATTAAAGAGTGCACTTGTGATGAGCAAGGGTGATGTATGGAATTGTTGAATCACTAAATTGTACAACTGAAAGCAATATAACACTTATGTTAACTAACTGGAAAATAAAAACTTAAAATTTGAGTTTGGGATCCAGTTGCATCAATAAAAGAAAAATTGCATCTAATTGGTTGTTACTTAAATATTGGGGGAAGTAAAAACTGTAGCTAAAGAGAGGAGGCAATATGGGCAGCAAAGAGTATTAATACAGTGGTAAAGTTTTTACCCTTCCCTATTTCCCTACGAGCTACATTTGAACAAAATGATCATTTTTTCCTTTTATTTATATTTAATGTTTTCTTTTTTTTTTAATTTTTTTTTTAACATTTATTTATTTCTGAGACAGAGAGAGATAGAGAATGAACAGGGAAGGGGCAGAGAGAGAGAGGGAGAAACAGAATCTGAAACAGGCTCCAGGCTCTGAGCTGTCAGCACAGAGCCCGACGCGGGGCTCGAACTCACGGACCGTGAGATCATGACCTGAGCTGAAGTCGGACACTTAACCAACCAAGCCACCCAGGTGCCCCTAATGTTTTCTTTTTTTAAAAAAAATCCTTATATTTTTATTTTCATTCAAGTTAGTTTTATGTTAGTTTCAGCCATACAATACAATGTTTCAACAATTCCATACATCACTTCGTGATCACTTTTCTTGAATACTTGTTTTACTTGACTTCTGCAACACCAGTGTTTCACTGGCCAACCTCAAATTCTTTGTTGGTTTTTCCACATATCCCCAACCTGTAAATGTCAGCCTGTCCCTGAGCTCACTCTCCAGCCTTTTGTTTCATTGATGTGCACTTGATCCCTAGGTGATATTAACCAATCTCACTGATTACATAATGTCTTCAATCGCTAAGCCAATGACTTTAAATATACAACTCTAGCTTGGATGTTCCTCAGCACATGATATGCCCTAGTGACTATTCGTTGTTACCACTTGCCTGTCCAACAGGCGTAACAAACCAATAAATCTAAAAATGACCTCCTGATTTCTCCACACCCCTAAAGTGCAACCCTCCCTGGCTTTCTCATCAGAGTTCCATGACATCTCCACTCTTCCAGCAGGAAGGATGATTAACAAAAACACTTTAGCATCATTTTCTTGATTTCTCTTCCTCTCACGTGTTTCCTTTACAATTCATCAGTGACCTCTGCTAGCTTTTACTTCCACCCTCAATTCAATGTCTTCACATTACCTCCCTATATCCACCTCAGTCCATACCATCTTCCTTTCTCACACTGAATTTTTTTACATTCTGGTTCTCCTTATGACCACCCACTGTCATTTCTCAACATGACAGCCAAAGTGATCTTTTTAAAATCAATGAAGATCAGGGTGCCTGGGTGGCTCAGCAGGTCGAGCACTGGACTCTTGATTTTGGCTCAGGTCATGATCCCAGGGTCCATGGGATCAAGCCCTGTGTCAGGCTCTGCACTAAGCATGGAGCCTGCTTAAGATTCTCTCTCTCTCTCTCTCTCTCTCTCTCTCTCTCTCCCTGCCCCTTTCTCTCTCTCTCTGTTCCCTCCCCCACTTGCATACATGCTCTCTCTCAAATAAACATAAATAAAATAAGACCACATCCTTCCACTGATCAGAATCTTCAAGTCAACTGTCACTTCACTCAAAGGAAAGGTCTATCCTTGCTCTGTTCCCTTGCAATCTCTCTGAACACCTTCAAGTTCCTTCCAGCATTGTGGACTTCCTTGCTCTTTATCAAACCTACCAACTGTGATCCAGCTCCAGGTTTTCTGAAATTGTTCTTTTCTCTGCCTGAAATCTTTTTTCTTCGGAGAAAAATGTAGCTGTGTTCCTTACTTCATTTAGACCTCTGAGGAAATCCCACATTATCAGGGATTTGTGCTAGTTATTAATTTATTGCCTTCTAACTCCACCCCCATCCTTTTATGGCCTGCTTTTTGCTATGGGAACTTGTCTCTGAGACCTGTATTCCTCCTTTGCCACTTGGCTCTCTGTCAAATTCCGTCAGTGGGAGGCACTGGAATAAGAAGGCAAGGATAGAGGATAAAAGGACTACATTTTTCTTCATCATTTTGTTTTTTTCTGCAGTGGCAAATTCAGGATGGTCTCTTTAGCAGTCCCCATGGGGGTGGGCTGCTCTCCCAGTTTCTGGGTGATCTTGGGAAAGTTTCCCCTTTACTATGGCAGCAGGAATGTAATTTGGCAGCAGGTAGACCAGCACTTTCGTGGTCTTAATATCAATCTTGTGAGGTCCTTCCTCTAAGTTTGTTTCTTCCTTATTCAATTTTCCCTCAGCCATAGGGTTAGTCAGGTGCTGTGGTAGTTGTTACCCTCATACACTTTAGAATTTTATTTTTACCTCTTTCACTAGTTAATGACATTTTACCTAGTTATTCTTTATACTTAATTTCCTTTTTTACATAACTTAGGTGATTTCTTTCACGTAACTAGATCTTATCTATTCTGATTTCTTTTCTCCCATTATTTATCTGTATTTCATGTAAGTTTCATAAAAGCAGGGTCTTTGTTTCTTTTGGTCATAACTTTATCGCTACTATCTACAATATCTGGGGCATCAATATCTGATGCTCAATGAAAATTTGCTGAAATAATAAATTTTTGAAAGGAGAAACAAAATATCTCCCATTATACAGATTGTATAGAATGACAGAAGTTCTGTCAAGAACTTTAAATATATAGTATAAATATATAGTACTTATATTATTCACAAGATTGTGTTTTCCTAATATATGAAAGTTGTTTTTGTTGCGGGTATATCTTGCATTTTTCCAGATCTCAGTACCTGGAAATAAGTTAAAGCATTTGATGCTTCTGTGTAACATTTACTATGAAAGAATATAAGTAGTCAATTTTGCTCATTAATTTCCATGTACAGTTCTGTTGTCAATTTCTTAGAATTAAAACATATTTCAATACATTTCTAAAAAATAATATGGATCACACTCTATGGGTGCATGAGTGGCTCAGCTGGTTAAGCATCCAGCTTAGGTTCAGGTCATGATCTTATGGTTAGTGAGTCGGAGCCCCTCATTGGGCTCTGCCCAATGACAGTGCTGAGCCTGCTTCAGATTCTGTATTCCTCTTTCTCTGCCTTTCCCCCACTTGCACTCTTTCAAAAATAAACAAGCGTTAAATTTTTTTTTAATATGGATGACCCTCTAGGAAGATGTGATTTATCCCACAAATATTTAGCTAAATACTCTATGCCAGGTACTGTGCTAATATCTGGGAAATGGGAGTCAGCAGAGAAAGAGACATCATGGAATTTAAAATCTCTCAGAAAACATGGACATTATATAGACACTAAGGAGTTTACCCTGCATCTTTGATGGAATGGAGGTCCCAGTGGGGCTTGTTCCAGGAAAAAGGATGTCCACATGCAGCAGAACTAAGAGAGAATATGCTTTGTTGAAGAAATCAGGCAAGTTCAGCTTGGCTGGATCTCAGAGAATATAATGGAGAATGAGGATATAAGTGACAAGAATGAAACAAAACCCAGATTGCAGAGGGCTATACAAGTCCTCTATCATCTTACCCTAATGGAAGCCACCATAAGATGTTAAATGGAAGATATTATGATCAAATTTTAACTTTAGAAAATCACTAGGATTGCAGGATGGAGAACAGATTGGTGCAGTTAAACTGTTTACAGTAAGTGTCAAAATGGAGTCTGTATTAATAGGCCAGGAAAAACATCATGGTGGTATGAAATAGGGCAGCGACAGGTGGGATTTTTAGAGAAATAGACAGGTTAAAGATCTATTTAAAATACCAAGTACAAGTCATAGAAATTGAATGGAAATGTGGATAAAGGACACATGAATTCAGTCCTGATCAGGAGAGACAAAGATTATCAACCAGTGCCCATCTACAGCCAGATGTCATAACTACAAGATATATAGACCACAACCAAATTCATGATTAACTACAGAGCCATAAATAAGAAATAAAGCCTGAAGCTACATGATAAAAGAAAATATAATCATTAATTCACTCATTCATCGAATATTGATTAGGTGTGTCATTGTAACACCAAGTGGTTGTTATGTTAAGGATGGGGTATAAACACTAGGCGACTGTCCACCACCTTCATAATTACTACAGATCTTTCCTAATAGGATCCATCATTTGTGACAACTTTAGCTTTTTGTGACTTGTGCTTTATGTTTTCTATTTCTCCTTCAAATCTATGTTCCATATATTTTCATCGTGCTCTGATCAACAGTTTCCCTTCTCCCTTTGCTTCCAGTTGGAGTCAACTAAAGGAGGAATCAGTAAGCTCTCCCAAGAGGTAAGAAGAATGTATGGAATTTTTATTTCCCATGGCCCGACTTTGTGATATTCTTCAAGGCTTGACAGAGTCCTTCTACCAAAGGCCACAGATCCTGTCAGGACTCTTATCATCCATTCTTCTCTGGGTTTTTGTAACTGTTTCTGGTCTGACCCTTCAGATATGAATTTTTAAAAATAGGTGATGAAACTAAAACACCCTGAAGCCACAACATCTAAATATGGAACTACAACTACTCCTGTGTGGTGTAAGAAACCACTTTTCACTCTATGAACCATACACAGAAATGAGATTGCATCAACATTTTACATTTTCTTGCTGGATAATTGATATGAGTACTTCTAAAAGTTGAGTGAAGTTATAATCAGTAATGGAAATACTTGGTTCTTAGGGCACCTGGGTGGCTCAGTCAGTTAACTAACCTCTGCCTTCAACTCAGGTCATGATCTCATGGTTCATGAGTTCAAGCCCCACATGGGGCTCTCTGCTGTCTGTACACAGCCTGCTTCAGATCCTCTGTCCCCTCTCTTTCTGCCCCTCTCCTGCTTGTGCTCACTCTCTCTTTCTCGAAAGTAGATAAATAAATACAAACTTAAAAAAAAAGAAAGACGTATTTGGTTCTGGAGTTAAACTGAATTTAGCAGAATAAAAAAAAAACAACAAAAGGTAAAATACAGAAAACAAAGTTTTATGTCTCTTGTTTGGAACTGGCAAGCAGACTCAGTGATAGAAGTTTGTGGGCAGCAAAATGATTTAAGGAAGTTTTAATTATTTTTTTTTAATGTTTATTTATTTTTGAGACAGAGAGAGACAGAGCATGAATGGGGGAGGGTCAGAGAGAGAGGGAGACACAGAATCTGAAACAGGCTCCAGGCTCTGAGTGGTCAGCACAGAGCCCAACGCGGGGCTCAAACTCACGGACCGCGAGATCATGACCTGAGCCGAAGTCGGACGCTTAACCGACTGAGCCACCCAGGCGCCCCAAGAAGTTTTAATTATTAACATTTGTGAATGGGGAGTAAGAAAGTTCAGCAAAGAGAGACCTGGAGTTGTGATGGGGTTCAGTGGCTCGTAGGGGAGTACTGAAAATGGTATGATCTTTCAGAGTTTTTCAGTATTGGGTTAAGAGGGTTTGACCTTTGCACTCCAACTTCAATCAGTCTTTGGATGCAGAACATCTGTGGTAGGAAGCTCAACTTTGGGCAAGGAACCTCACTTCAGATCTCGAGGCAGTTCCTAAAAGAGGTTGACAACTGAGGGTTGTCAGCCAGCAAAACTTCCAGGAGCTGGGATAATACATCTTCCTTCTAGAAAGTGGATCTTAGCAATTTATCCTACCATCTGCCATGGTTCGTATTCTATTTCCAATATGTAGCCTTTAAAGTTTATATATTTAATTCCAAATGCTATTCTGTCTATGGTTTTAGTGTTTAAATCATCTGTTTATTCTTTTAGAAGTCTAATTCAATAACATATCTTCCTCTTCTCTATTCTTCATACTGCTTTATCATGTCACCACCCTACCTGTCCTTACAACCTGAAATTTAAGGTTGAAATTCAGCCTGACACACCATATGCTTCAAGCTATTAATCCTGTCCACTTCTCCATCTTTACGACCTATGGCTTCCCACAGTGTCCTACCTTTTATGCCCACAGAGTTACTTGTTGATCACAAAACACATGCTTTGTCTCACCTTTCTGTGTTAACATTCAGGTTTTTCTGACTTATTGCTTTTTCCCCCTTCTGTATATAATTAAATATAACATATATTTCAAGCTTATGCTCGTGTATTACATAATCTGCTATGCCACTGATGATGATCAGACCCCGTCCTTCTGCCCATTGTTTTATATACAGGTTTAGTACTGTTTATATTATTTTATGTAATAATTGTTGTTTATTTGTTTGACCCTTTCTCAAGACTGTGAGTTCTTTGTATAAAAGTGTCATTTATTGGGGTGCCTGGGTGGCTCAGTTGGTTAAGCATGCAACTCTTGGTTTCAGCCAGGCCCCCCTACCAACTTGCATGCACACCCACTCTCTCAAATACTAAATAAACATTTAAAAAAAGAATCACTTATTTTATCTCTTTGTCTCAAACATATAGCAAGAGATCTGGCCCCCCAAAATACTTGTAGACACACAGTGAATGCATATTTAATGAATTTTTTGAACATACTCACAATAGCACAAACTTTACAAGGACAGAAAGAAAGACAGGCTTTCCCTGACTAAATTTTCACAAAACATAATTGTTCACCCAAAAGGAATGGTTAACAGTATTGCTGAAAATGATAATGGCTTGAAGATTTCATGGTCCCTGCCAGCTTTAAAATTCAGTAATCCAATACTTTCATAGATCAGTAGGGTTTTATTTTTTTTCTTTTTTTAATTTTTTTTCAACGTTTATTTTTATTTTTGGGACAGAGAGAGACAGAGCATGAACGGGGGAGGGGCAGAGAGAGAGGGAGACACAGAATCAGAAACAGGCTCCAGGCTCTGAGCCATCAGCCCAGAGCCCGACGCGGGGCTCGAACTCCCGGACCGCGAGATCGTGACCTGGCTGAAGTCGGACGCTTAACCGACTGCGCCACCCAGGCGCCCCAGTAGGGTTTTAGAGACAAACAAAACAATGGAAGACTAGGAAACACTGCCTCTCCCTCCCCTTTTCATTTAGTTTGATCCTTCTCCATGTTGCAACTCTTCAAATGGCTAATAATTATAATGCCAGTGAGCAAGGGACGCGGATGGTACAAGAACTGACAGTGCCTTTTTGGTCCTCGTTATTTTTTATGTTCAGGGAGACATAAATTCTAACTTATTGATACTTTCTGTAATCATCTTAAAACCGTAACACAAATAATCTTAATAACCATAACACATTCATTTAACAAATGTGTATTCAGAACCCACTTTGTTCTATACACCGTCACAGATGCTAGAACTATAACAATGGTCAAGACATATCCATCTTCCTGAAATCTTAGCAGAAGAAACAGACAATACACATGTCAATAAGTATGCATTTGGTACATATTTAGCTTTTTGCTTTACAGGTGATATATATATTGTTTTTGACATGGCAAAGGATCCAGAATAATGGAGCACAACTATATATCAATTATCTACAACAAACCAAGTGATCTGCTAGGTACTATTTTTTTAATACCACAAATAACTACCTCTTTTGTTTATTATTATTATTATTATTATTATTATTATTCTATTAAGATCTTTGAGACACAAATGTTACACAAAGTACCTAATAATCTAGTAGTGGAGGCTATCAAGAACAGGTACTCTTAGAAAAAGCCCAAGGACACTTCAAAAGAGCTTCAACTGTTGCAATTCCACTTTCACATGGATTTTTAGCCCATTTTTCTACTCACTGCAAGGTCTGCTCAGACCCTCCAACAACACCAATTAACTTACACAAGAATACAGGCATAAAGGGAGAAAGACACAAACTTTTTCAGGAGCAACAGCTAAAGGAAGCCTCTGGACAGCAAGCAGGCCATCTGCAAGGAAAGAATGCAAAAAAAGATGTCTAATATCACCACAGGACTACACTGAAGCAGCAAGAGTGAAATTATAAGAAATAAGTACAACAACAAAAAAAAGCGAAACAAAAATCTTCGCAGGTTTTAATTTTTATTTTTCAATCTTTTTCAGGACAACTAAACAAATGCTTTGGACCTGTTCTAGGAAACACATGTTTATAAGCCAGTTTCTTTTTCTCTTCATAATATATAAATATAGAACTAGAAATATAACAGATGCTCAAGTGTTGTAGTGGTTTTATGAAAGCTAACAGCAACGCATTAAACATATCTAAACTCGCCCGCAACTACTTTGCATTTATATAGCACTCAATATATTTGAAAAACATATTTTTACCATCACTGAAGTAAGCCACCCCTGCAAACCTTCTCATTTTGCAAATGAATAATAAAATGTCACACAAAGGAGCTAGTATCACTGAATTTTAGATGGAGAAGAGACTTGTGGGTTTTATTCAGTTTAACGTTCTTATTTTATGGATAAGACAAATGAGTCCCCGAGTGGACAGTTGATTTGCTCAAGGTCACAGCACTGTTCAATGGCAGAATTTAACCTAAAAGCAGTGTGCCTTTTTATTGCTAATCCAGAACTTTTGTAGCTACCACTACCATTATATGTATGTAGTACTGACTTTATGCATCTATTGAGTTACAAATGTTCAAAAGCCTAGCAAATAGGATGCACTTAACAAAAATGTTGAGTGAATAAATTCCAATCTTTTCCTTCTTGTCTCCATATATCCTTCCCAGGTCTGCCAACAGCTTCAGAAAGCACAGGCTTCTGCTCTGCATCTTTAAATCTTCTCTTTCATAGTTATCTCAATGGAGTGGACCCCCCCCCCCGCCAAATCAAATTCAGAATAAACAGTATGAAGACTATAACACACAGACACAACATTTTTCTGTGTTAGTCATGATTGAGAATGAATTCCATTTGGTCCTTGCCAAGTAGAATAAAGGAAGTAACTAAAAGGATTAAAAATAAAGCAGAGAGGGGGCGCTTAGGTGGCTCAGTTGGTTGAGTTTCTGAGACTTCTGATTTTGGTTCAGGTCATGATCCCACAGTAGTGGGATGGAGCCCGCATCCAGCTCCATGCTGAGTATGGAGCCTGCTTAAGATTCTCTCTCTCTCCCTCTGCCCCTCTCCCCTGCCTGTGCTCGATCTCTCTCTAAAACATACATATTAAAAAGAATGAAGCAGAGACAATATTTAATTAGGGTTACAGAGCATTATAAATCTCAAGCCACAGGACAAAGAAGAGAACAGTTGATGAATCCAATAAAGCTCAGTCATTTTCTGTGTCCCCAATGATTTATGAATGAGGAAAAGGAGGCCAGGGACCTCAGATAAGGGAAAATTTGGAGGACACCTTTCTAATTATATCTTTTCTTTCCTCTACCTATTTACCCTTAGAAAATAATTTTCAAGTTCTCAGAAAATGAAGCCTAAGACAAAAGCTTACGTGCTATTTTGTTGTTGCTGGAGAGTGCAATTTAAAAGAAACAGGAGTGAGAAAAAGGCAACTGAGGTAGGACCACTGCTTCTTCAGCTCACAGAACTATATTAAAAGCAGTCACACGACCAACAGACTTACCTCATTTGATAACTTTTTCCATAAGGTCTCTTGAAAATTTACACCACTTTTCAGATGATTCTTTAAGTGTAACAAAACCTTCATCTCCAAACACAACAAATCTATGCACCAAAAGAAGGATATTAACAATTTCAAGCAACAACACACTCATCTGTCTACCTGACCCTGTGGTTCGTTGTCACAGAAGACCACATGAAACAAATCTAAATTACAATATGTTTGGATAAACCCAAATCTTTTGTCTTTGTGCATGTATTAAAGCTATAAGGAGGAATAAATTGTATGAAAGTTGAAAATAAAAATGTGAGATAAAAACTATATCCACCATAAAAAAAAACTGGCAATAGACACTATTTCCAATGTGTAGTTGAAAGTGCCGGTAATAGGATGAGGAAAAACAACATAAGTTATACTAAGGTATAATAAGAGATGACAATACTAAGAAATAAAAGTAGCAGCAGCTCAGATTCAACAAGATGGAAAAGTCAAGCTTTGAACATAAGAAGTCAGGTGAGGGGCACCTCGGTGGCTCAGTTGGTTAAGCGTAGGACTTCGACTCAGGTCATGATCTCACAGCTCCTGAGTTCAAGCCCGGTGTCAGGCTCTGTGCTGACAGCCCAGAGCTGGATGCCTGCTTCAGATTTTGAGTGTTCTTCTCTCTCTGCCCCCCACCCCCGCACCTCTCTCTCTCTGAAAAATAAACATTTAAAAAAATTTAATAAAAAGAAATCAGGTGAAATTTGGATGAACTGACAACTAGACTGAGGACAGTCTAGGCAGAGATGTTCATCTGACACATAAATATAAACCTAAATATAAGCACAAAAGGGGTGGCAATTTTGGTGATAAATGGAACACCTCAAGTGCAGTGGGTAGGTGTTCAGAAACAGTGGGAGTTTGGAAGGCACAGTGAGTATGTATATTTGTGTGTGTGTGTGTGTGTGTGTGTGTGCGCGCGCGCACATGCACATGCACCAAAAACAATGCAAAATTTTCATTTAAAGATAGGCTTCATGAAAAAATCTTCAAATGTAAATCTGCCAAGATATCCTGAAGTTTCTCCCAAGTGCACCTGTGTCTTTCTGGGTGCAGCCTCCTATGTCACTCATTTGTTGAAAATGACATTTCTAAGTTTTAAAATATGGGCGTTGCCGGTACCTCACCATTCCACTCTGCCTTCATTATTTGGCTAACAGGAGCCCCTTGATAAGGAAAAAAAATGCTCTGGATTCTCACTGAGCACTTTTTTAGTTCATTTGAGGGCACAGATGAGTCATAGTCCTGATCCCTGTAACATTATTTGTGAAGTATGTAATGGAAAGCAACAAGACTGAAACCATACAAAATACCATTTACTAGTAAATGTAGAGTTCTCATTAAGCATGATTTCAGAGGTGAAAGTGCAGGAAAAGCCCATGGCTAGAATGAAAGTGAAAGCAATTCTGTGCCTACATACACTGTAAGAGGCCATCTGTCCCCTTTGGGAAATACACAACGATTGCAAAGACTCAAAATTACTATTATAATATTTATTATATCCTAGTTTGCAATAATTTTATTTGGCCTCCAGAAACAAAGTTATGGGCAACTGTGCCCGTCATCAATAAAAACTTAATGAGAACAAAATTGATCTCATCAATTCCCTGTCACTGCCAAGCTTACTCTACCCCAAATCTGCTCTTTACTCAACTTCCTTGTTCTGGGCAGGCCAATCATGATGTCTGTGTTGCTCATGGTCTTCACCTAAGGTAAAATGCCTGGCTGTATCCCTTAGCGAGACAGCTGCATAGTCAGGTCTCCAGATGATTTAACTCTTCCATCAACAATAGCACCTTGGACTAGTGATGGGCATTTAACTCAGTGACAATCTATTATAAAACTGGACCAGGTATTTTTCTCCCAATATTCATTATCTTTTTTCCCCTTCTAGTAAACCAATTCCAATTTTTAACTAGGAACAATTTTTAAAATTACATTTCTTTTGCAGCTTAGAATTGTCAGTTCCCAGGAGCCTTATCAGATGAGTAAAGAATGTCACCTCCTGGCAGGTGCAGGAAACTCAGGCTATTTTGGGGACCTCAAGAAGAGGAATTTGCCAAAATCTACAGGGATTGCAGGTATGTCTGATGGCAAGCACTTGGCTTGGATTTTGGCCTGGAGAAGCTACTAAAAATTCATTCAATCAAGATTCCTTATAAAAAGTTCCAGCAAAGCAAATTTTAAAAGATTTAGATGATCAATCACTATTCTTACTGAGCTTATATAAATAATTAGGCCAAGTTTATGAAAACTGGACTTGATTTTCAAATGAAATAGTCTTGATTTGGCTATCTCTGGGAACAAGATTGTAGAGAGAGAAAATGTTTTAATAACACATCTTTGTAGATACTAGATTCTAAGCACTTGAGACTCAGGATACTGGGTTTCTAATCTGCTCCAACTATTAACTTATATTTTTCTTTTGTTTCCATAAAGGTGTCTCTTATTAATTACCTGATTGCTTGCTAAACAAAATAGTATATGATGGCTAACACCACGTCCTATACATTTAAGGCCTTAAATGACTCTCAAAATGGCATTAGATATTTTAACTGCTTCACAGTGTGAAACATGTGCTAGCATAAAAACAGGATGTTGTATATATATTCCAAATATCACAAGAATGAACAGAATATTGTATATATATTCCAAATATCGTAAGAATATAACAAGATTGCTAAAAGATATAAATACTCAAATAGGTGCTTTAAATGGCTCATTTCCCTTAGTGATTGGTTAAACTCCTGGACCAGAGGAAAATTCTGATTAACTATCAAAGGCTGTTTTTATTGGGCTTCTTTTTCTCATAATATTAACCTTTTGGGTTTTTTTTTCCTGTGTCCCCCTGCCTAGTGCCAAGACTCCTTCACTGCCCTAATTTCCAGCTGACAGATGATCCTTTCTATTCAAGGAGCTTCACATATGTTGTCTACCTTGGATCAGCTGCCTCTGCCTTTGGTAAGTCCTATCTATAAATACCCCACCTGACCAATGTTGACCCGTAGGTAGGGACACCTCCATGGCCCTATACAGCAGGAAGAAGTTACAGAAGAGACCTTTATACTCTCAGCAACCTTAAAGATTTAAGGGTCAAAATTGTTCAGGGAGGAATGGTGTAGAGAACAAAAGCCAAAGGAAATGCAGATAAGATAAAATTTCCTTTCCTTGTAACTTGCAGCCCATTGACAAATACTTAAGACAGGCAGAGAAGGACACTGCTCCAGGAACTCCCTCCCAACTATCTTAATGTTAACACTTTGCTAGAGAAAAAAAAAAAAAAAAACACCTTAATTTGACAATAGCCAGGCCTCCAGCATCAATCATCTGCTCTTCTTTAGCATATGAGAAACCTTTTGGAAATTTCCCTTTGTCTTTACCTCTCCCATCTCCAAAGTATATGATCAGTTGCCCCTCACATTCCTGGTGGAGCTCTTTTTGCCTAAGGATGCCGTCCCTGTGCTATAATAAAAACTGTTTTTGTGCTGGGAGGAAAAAAAAAGAACTGTGACTAAATTCTTTCAATAAGATCAATGAATGAAACATACATGGAAATTCTTCTCGTTATGAAGGTTCTCCTTTTCCTTCCCTTTTCTGCTGCCTGGAAAGTGAACATAATGGCTGAAGTGCCACAACCATAAGGTTACCTTGGAAATAAAAGGCACATCATGAAGGATACTGCTTTCTTGACCCATCTTTCAGGCTTTTACCACCTCCAGCCCTCTTTAAGGTGAATGAAATAAACTTTTACTTTGTTAAAGGTGTTGATGTTTTGAGTCTTTTCTATTCTCAAAATGATTCTAAGAGATCTGTCGGTGGCCTGTGAAAGTGACAGCAAGCATGAAGGAGTACAAAATAGGTCCATTATACTCTTAATTAGGAATTCAAGAATTCAAGATGTAGATTTGGAGAGAGGATCATTGGTTTATACTAGGAACTGAAAAAAAAAAAAGCCTGCCTCAAGACACACAGTAGCTGTGCCCATGTGATAACTGAGTCCTAAATTAAATATCAACAACCTCCTGGTGCAGCAGGGACCACAAGGCATTTTGACCTGTAGCACAGCCTTGGATTGTGAGTCTAGTCTTTCTGAGTCTGGCAGTGTAACAGTTTCTGGAGTCCTATTAGATTCAAAACTCCTTTGCCACCATGTAGATTATTATAATAAGTCCCTATTATAGGAGCAATTCTAAGGATAAAAAACTTTACACATTTATTTTCCTTTCATGGTCTTCTAGAGTATTCATGACTGCATGTGTTTTCACCGTCCTTCCCATATAATCATTTGCCAAGACCTAAGGCTCTAACTTTATAGCATCTGCAGAAAAGACTTTTCCTTTTGTATTCCTGGTAAACCTTTAGGTAGATATGCATTTTCTGCTTTCTAGACAATTGTCATTGGCTCTTCCAGATTTTCTCTTCCCCCTAAATCAAAGTCAAGTGATATGCTTTATGGGCTAGGAAATGCTTCATCACCCCAGGTTGGTTTAACTATCCTATATACAAGTGACTACTTGTTCATGTAATGTTGGACTACCCCATCTCAGAACAAAACAAAACAAATTCAAAAAGACTCAAGACTTCCCATAAAATTAAATACAAAAGCTTTAGTCTGGCCTTCAACCTCTCCTCAGTCACTTACTCTAGATTCATTGTACCTGATGCCTCATACTGTGGCCTCTCCTATATCTGTATCTTTCCTCATGTCTATCCCACTTCCAAGGGCATCCTATTTTCTCTTATCTTCTAACTATGGTCAAAGTTAAATCATCCAAGTTCCACATCAAATGTCTCTTCTATGGACATTCCCTGCTTCTTCTCTCAATCAAATGGGATCTCATATTTGAGATCTGATAGTGTCTTGTTTTTAAAAATTGTTTTAATGTTTATTTATTTTAGAGAGAGATAGAGACAGAATGCTACTGAGTTAGGGGAAGACAGAAAGGGAGACACAGAATTTGAAGCAGGCTCCAGGCTCCGAGCTGTCAGCACAGAGCCCGACATGGGGCTGGAATTTACGAACTGTGAGATCATGACCTGAGCCAAAGTCAGACACTCAACCGACTGAGCCACCCAGGCACCCCAGGGTCTTATTTGTAATATTTGGAATAGTTTGCCATCCAAATAGACTATACATTTTTTCCCTTTTGGAGGATAGGGCCTGGTTCCTGCTCTTTTCTGGGCTACACCTATACTGTTTGCAAATGTAATGCATGTTCAATTTAATTGAGTGTGTTCTTGCTGTTTTTATTAAAACTCTTTACCTAGAACAAAGTGGCAAAGTCTGTGTTCTTAATATTCTAATCGAGACTAAATTTATTACATCTTGTATAGCCATGTAAAATACAAGGCTTATAAAGAATTCATCTCTTGGGGCGCCTGGGTGGCGCAGTCGGTTAAGCGTCCGACTTCAGCCAGGTCACGATCTCGCGGTCCGTGGGTTCGAGCCCCGCGTCAGGCTCTGGGCTGATGTCTCAGAGCCTGGAGCCTGTTTCCGATTCTGTGTCTCCCTCTCTCTCTTCCCCTCCCCCGTTCGTGCTCTGTCTCTCTCTGTCCCAAAAATAAATAAACGTTGAAAAAAAAAATTTTAAGAGATCTTATGATTTGCCTACCTCCCTCTCT